>NW_024098060.1:0-308596 GCF_016545835.1 Crotalus tigris | reverse complement strand
CTTCCTTCCTTCCTTCCTTCTTTTCCTGTAGTTGACCTATGGCTCTTTTGCCCAGGAAGAATTTCAGAGTAACAAATTATCTTCACTTTATTGCATGGTGCCAAATGAGGACTATCAGTACATGGGAGTTATACAACTTTTCCTCCATTTTGGATGGAGGTGGATTGGAGTCTTTGCATTTGAAACTAAGGGAGAACGTTTTTTGCAGAAACTGCAGCCATTGCTTTCACAGAATGGGATCTGTTTAGCTTTCACACAAAACATTCCACAACATATCCACTTAGAAGATTTGTCAGAATTGCTCGATTCAGTCTCAATTATTTCTAATAAATTGATGGATCAGAAAACAAATGTTTTTCTTGTGTACGGAGAATCATTCACAATAGTGTGGCTCAGAACTGTCATGTTTCTACGTGATCCAGAAAATAAAAACAGATCATTATTCAGAAAGGTTTGGATCCTGATGAACCCAATTGATTTCATACTGACTGGAATTCAAAAGAGTTGGGATCTCCAAATGTACCATGGGGCTCTTTCCTTTACAGTGCATTCAAGAGAAGTTAAAGGGTTCAAAGAATT
This sequence comes from Crotalus tigris, assembly GCF_016545835.1. Classification (NCBI taxonomy): domain Eukaryota; kingdom Metazoa; phylum Chordata; class Lepidosauria; order Squamata; family Viperidae; genus Crotalus; species Crotalus tigris. The sequence continues at coordinate 308,017 of NW_024098060.1, read as the reverse complement.
TCTTCAAGTCATCAAACCTTCCACCCACAAAGATGGATTTCTTCAAGAGGTTTGGCAACAATTGTTTGACTGCGTGTTTTTAAAGGCAGACTTACCTTCATCTATCAGTGGAACCTGTACTGGGGAAGAGAATTTGGAGAATCTGCCTGCACCTCTGTTTGAGTTGAAGATGACTAGCCAAAGCTACAGTATCTACAATGCTGTTTATGCAGTGGCACATTCTTTGCATGAGGCAGTGAGACCAAGTCCCAAATGGACAAAAATTCAAAGGGTTGAATTTCCAAATCTGCAGCCTTGGCAGGTAATCTCCCCATGCCATTCCTATCTTTTGTTTTAGCAAATAGTAATTCTCAATGTGATATGACTTGTTTCCCCTGGTCTATAGCCACATATCATTAGAATCCTAAAGCAACTAGAGTTTTATTGCAAGAGATTGTTCCTTTTTACGGAATAAAAGAGATTTCAAACTCATACTACTCTAATCAAAGGGATGAATGTATCTATTATCATTCCACTAATCACCATTTCTTCTTTCCTGACTTATAAATTCATCAGTCCTGGTTCCAAGAATACAGTGGAGAGGCATCTGAAGGCAGTCTTTGTTTTTTGCCGAACAAATCTTTCTGAAATGGGAACATTTCATTTTTTATTAGTTTTTTGAAATTTAATCAAGGCAGGTTAGTTATCCTGGGAACATAAAGCTTATGACAGTTGTTGTATTGTAGAAGAGGTGTGTTATTTCCATGAAATGATGTTGGTTTTTAGATTTATGGTAAATTACCAGAAGAATTGCTGAGTTTGCTGTCTTTAAAGTCCTCATGACGATTAATTGATAAAGTAAGTTCCATATTTCAGTTATTGATTGTTCTTGGTGTGTTGACATTTTCTTCTTTTGTATTTGTTTGGTTTCCTTGGAAGGAAGAGTAAAAGAAAGAGAAATTCTTTATGCATTGTTTCCTTTTTGACTTTATTTTTCTCCTTCAAGTAGCTCCACCAGTTACTTCAAGAGATTTCTTTTAACAACTCAGCTGGAGAAAGAGTCTTCTTTAAAGATAGAAGAGAAAGTCCAGGTGGCTTTGACATTATCAACATGATCACTTTCCCAAACAGATCGTTCCAGAGAGTTAAAATTGGAAAGTTACAACCCAATGCTCCAAAAGGGAAAGAAGTTATCATTGAGAACACAATCCTTTGGCACCCTGGTTTTAACCAGGTATGAATAGCAATTGGGCTGTTGGTTTATTATATTATTGAAAAGTAATAGCAATAGTGCTTAGACTTACAGGATATACCGCTTCATAGTGCTTTAAAGTCCTCTCTAAACAGTTTACAGAATCAGCATATTGTCCCCAAAAATCTGGGCCCTCATTTTACTGACCTCAGAAGGATGGAAGGCTGAGTCAACTTTGAGCCAGTGAGGACTGAACTCCTGGCAATGACCTGAATTAGCATGCAATACTGCATTCTAACCATTGTGCCACTATGGCTCAATCATGTTCAGATACAAAGGAACAAATAACCCTAACCGTGTAAAATGTTAACAATGTTAAAGGTCATTTATGTAACCCAATGTAAATAATTTCCATTGTTTAATCGGAATTCTTTCATATCAATGGCTATGTTTATGTCTGTAGGTTCTTCCTGTTTCTTTGTGTAATGACCACTGTTCCCCTGGATCCTGGAAGAGAAGGGCTGAAGGCAGTCAGTTCTGTTGCTATGACTGTGTTCCATGCCTGGAAGGAAAGATTTCTAACGGAACTGGTAGGTTATCAATTTCATGCCAGGACTGACTCTACATCTGCCGAAAGGGCAGTTTCACTTCTTATCCATGCCAGAAAGTGCATGCCACCATTGTTCACCTGCCGTATCCCCCCAACAGCCCCTTTGATCTCCTATCAGGTGCTGGCAGGCAGAAGCCTCATGGCTTAAAAGTCCCATTCTGTCTCCTCCATGCTCAAGAAATGGGTGAGGGGAGGGGGAGATATTAATAGTGTCGCTGGTGGCCACCGGACATGGCTTTCCATTAGGGGGGCAGGATGATCCCAATGAAAGGGAAGCCTTGCAGGCTGTGAGATCAGGCCAGTGAGTGGGGCATGGAGGCGCTAGTGCCTAGGAAGGTGAGCAGCAGCCCCAGTGGCAAGAAGGGGCACTGAAAAGAGTGGAGTCTCTGTGTGTGCCTGCTACAAACTCACCCGTCAGCTATGCTCTCCATGCCTCAGATCAGCTGTAGCATGCCATGGAGAGCAAGGCTGATGTGGGCAAGGCAGGTGCACATACAGACTCCACTGTTTTCAGCAGTGCTTTGGTGCCTGGCCCAGCAAAGTGGAGCTGGACGTGGTGAGGCGAGGCCCAGCAAAGCAGAGCTGGAAGAGGAGAGGGCCATCAAAGCCGGGCATGTCCAGGTGTGACGGGTGAGGTGGGGAGAGGTTGGACAAGGCTGGGAATGGCAGAGCAGGATGAGGCAAATGAGCTGCAGCTGTTCCTGTGCACCACCAGCAGCCAAGCACACGCATTTTCCTGTGTGTGCATTGGGAGGGTGCCAAGCTGGGTTGGGATGGGCCAGGGCTGGGGCAACAGAGGTTGGGGCAGCGGGGGCTGATCCCTTGCCATTTCTGGAACAGCTCCAAGGGCCAAATTTGGGCCCTTGGAAGGCCGTCCCCGTCCCGCAGTCCTTGTGTTTCATATATTTCCTTTATAAGGACTTCAGGTGTGGGTGTGTCAAATGAGGGTCTTATGATGTGTCAGGTGTGAGTGATCAGAGATGAGCTTGTGATCGAGAGGTCAGAGCCATTGGAGGATGTGAATTATCAGGGGGTCAAGATCCATCACCATCTTCTCATTGATGACTCATACCTCAGCCACTGATAATTCACACTCTACAATGATCATGACCTGAAGTACCTTCCCCATCACAAAGCCCATCACAAGCCCCTCTCTCATGACTCATACCTGACCCATCATAAGACTCTCACTTGACACATCCCCACCTAAAGCACTTATAAATAGTAAAGCACTGAAATAGAAATCTCCTAAATGCCACTGAAAATGTTACCTAGCCTGGTAACAAAAAGTTGAGAGAATGAACCTTCACCCTCAACATTCTGAGTGCTATAAACTGATTAAGGTCAGTTTAGCTGCAATGAATGCAACATTTCTTTTCCACATGATCTGCCATTTTCCAAGTTTTAACTTCCATAAAAACCGGAAAATACGTAGAAGCAAAGGGAATTTCACTAGGTCACAGATGTCTTATGAACGGATCAGTTATTTTATCATCCAAGGCACCCGGGATGGATATTTGTAGAACCAACTATTGTTCTCCACGTAGAAAACAAAAGCATCTTAAAGTCAAGAAAAAATAAAGGGATGGACGTGTCCCTTTGAGAGCTGTATGCATTTTAATGTATTCCAATTAGTGTACATTCAAAGTGACAATAAAGTTTCTATTCTATTCTGTTCTGTTCTATTCTGTTCTGTTCTCTTCTGTTCTACTCTAAATATCATTTTATCAGAAAGGTACATTATAGAACTGGCATCCACACAGGCTAAAATTTTCAAAAACGCAAAATGGATAGATGACAAATTCGTTGGCTTTTCTTTCCAGATATGGATGACTGTTTTGAATGTTCAGAAGATCATTACCCAAATAAAGAAAAGAAAGGATGTATCCTGAAACAGCTGGTCTTTCTAACTTTTGAAAAAGCTTTAGGAATCGTTTTAGCCTCAGTCACTCTTGGTTTCTTCTTCTTGACATCTTGGGTACTTGGAACTTTTATTAAACACAGGGACACTCCCATTGTCAGAGCCAACAACAGGTCTCTCACCTATACCCTCCGTGTCTCGCTTTTGTTCTGTTTTCTCTCCTCTTTTTTATTTCTCAGCCAGCCTGGCAAAGTGACCTGCCTTCTCAGACAACCAACTTTTGGAATTACCTTCTCAGTGGCCATTTCTAGTGTACTGGCCAAAACCATCACGGTGGTTGTGGCTTTCATGGCCACGAAACCTGGATCTCAAATGAGGAACTGGGTGGGAAAAAGATTGACCTTTGCTGCTGTCCTTTCCTGTTCTCTTGTTCAAGTATGTATTTGTACTCTTTGGTTGTCAACATATCCCCCATTCCCTGAGTTAGATATGCACTTAGAGCCCCAAGAAGTGATTTTACAGTGCAATGAGGGGGCAGCTACATTCTTCTATTGTGTCTTGGGCTACATGGGTTTCTTGGCCATTGCCAGCTTCATTGTGGCTTTCCTTGCCCGTAAATTACCTGACAGTTTCAATGAAGCCAAGTTCATCACCTTCAGCATGTTGGCCTTTTGCAGTGTGTGGATCTCCTTCTTTCCAGCCTATATGAGCACGAAAGGCAAAGCCATGGTAGCTGTGGAGGTCTTCTCCATCTTGTCTTCCAGCGCTGCATTACTGGGATGCATATTCTTGCCAAAGTGCTACATCATTGTTTTCCGGCCTGAGCTAAACCACAGGGAAAAACTAATAAAGAGAATGTAGTACATCAGATTGTTTTACCTAACGTTTTTTTCCTTTGAATACATCAAGCTAACAAGATTTTGACAATCTGTCTGTTTATATTTTTAGGAGATTTGACATATTGACTTTAAGGATAAAGGGCAGCTGGCAATTCATGGTTTTTATAACTTCACTTTATAAACCACTGTATAAATATGGGAAAAAGCTAATGGATATTTTATAGACATGTATTTAGCTCAGTATCTTAGTGAGTCTGTTTTGGATTGATTGGTGATCTTTGAAAGGTAAAAGGTAAAATGTTTTTGAGCATTTAATATACATTTAACTCTGTTTTTTTTAAAAAAATTCATGAACAGTCTAGCCATTCACTCTGCATCCACCAAGGTATCTTTATTATATGAAATTTAAGTTTCCTACTGCCTCATCCCTTACTAGAAGTGTATGCTGAGTGATGTCCATATAAAGTTTGATTTGATTTGGTTTGACTTAGGTATGTCTTCCATTAGTCCTTTGGAGGAGACCCCTTATATTATGTAATATATGCATGTAAAATATGTGCTACATCATTGTTTTGTGGCCTGAGCTAAACCACAGGGAACAATTAATAAAGAGAATGTACTACATCATGTGTTCTTTCTGGCTATGGAAAATGATTAATAATATATTTTTATTGTACCCTACTATCCAATTTTAATAATGTTGCAATTTAAAGAGATATGAAATGTAATCTTCCTTCTACCTCATCCCTTCTTAGAAACACACACTGGCTGGTGTCAGTAATAGATTTTGATTTGATTTGGTTTGATTTAGGTATGTCTTCCACTAGTCCTTTGGTGGAGACTCCTTCCATCATATAATATATGGCTAATAAAATACCACACCAGGCTAAAAAGCAGAAGACCATGAGTTCTACTTTAACCATGAAAGCCACCTGGGTGACTTTAGGACAGTCCCTCTCTCTCAGCCCAACTCACTTCAGAGGGTCATTGCTGTTTGGGGAAAAATAGGAACAGGAAAATGTGTTGGATATGTTTGATGCTTTGAATTATTTGTCAAAACAATAAATAAATAAGTAAATAAATAAATTGCTTTGGGTTCTGTATTTTAATTTCATGATATCAATATTGCTGTTGATTCACATTAGCATTTTCTGCCTGGAAATATGAGTGAATTCATCCAAATGGCTATCTTTTTTTTTTTAATTGAAAATTTTTTAAATTTCCCCCCCAAAAAGTTCCCTTCCCTGAAATCTCCCGACCCTCCCCTACCCTCCCCCAACCTTCCCAGAGCTGGATACAGGCTTAATTAAAGTTTTAAAAAAAATCTTAAAACACATATATTCCATGAACATATCCGAATACATTAATTACACAAATTATAAAATAGTTGAGAACAGTATATATAAAAAAGCAAGAAGAGAGAAAAAAAGAAACAGAAAAAGAAAAAATAAAATAAAAAAGGAAAATAATGAATTAAGAAAAATATCTATAAAATATCTTAAACTTTAAATATAAGTTATTCAAAAACTAAATAATATTTTTTTATATCCAACTTATATTGTATAAAATCTATCCATCTTTTCCATACCAAGAGATACTTCTCTTGCGATTGATCTTTCAAAAAAGCCGAAATCTTTGCCATTTCCGCCAAATAAGAAACTTTAAGAAACCATTCTTGCAAAGTAGGCAAAGATTCCTTCTTCCAACATTGCCCTACCACCAAATTCATCCAAATGGCTATCTTGTTTAATTTGCATTCCTTAATAAATAAAAATGTTTCCTCTTCTCTCTTCAACTACTCAGTTCATTTTACATGAAAACTGGGAATCCTGCTCCATTGTAAGAAATGAACATGAATTTGAACAATTAGGCCTATTTTTATTGTCATTGTCCCTTACTATATATTATTTTAATTGGCATTTTCTCATTATTAAACCATCAGACATTTATTATCTCACCAATAGGAAAATAATTATTTCTTACAGGAATCTTAGTTAGGCCCAAACTTGCTGAGCAAAAGCATTTTAAAAATTTAAATTCCTGCTGCTAGTGAGGATATGATTAAATATAGTTTTTAAAAAACCAGATTAATATGAAGCAACCAGAACTGAGAAACAAGATCCTGAAATTTAAATTTTTTTTCTTAGGATCAACAATCAACAATAAAGGAAGCAGCATCCACAAAATATGCAGCAAACATATGGTGAGGTAGCCATGACAGTTTCAGAAACGATATCCAGGGATCCTCATGGGACACTATGCATGAAGACAAGGATTCGTTGATGGAACACACAACCTACTGAAACAGAGCCATGGAAATTCTCATAGTCACACTCAGTAACCACAATTTTTCTTTTCTTTATGTATCAGTTCAATATTTCCTATTGTGGTTTGTGATGCTCTAACGTAGACTATTTATATTGGCCTGTGTTCAGTTAAAAAAATAATTAAACTATTAGCCATTTATTCTTTCATGAAAAATATTTTTTTTCTTTTATTGACCTTGTAATCGCTTGCTTTGGGGTGGAATCAGGGTGACTGAATGGACCTGAGCATTTACTGCCCTGATGCCCTTCCTGATGCCTACATGGAGTTCACAACAGATATTTTATGCCCAAAGAGAAAAACATCTGCCACTACCTAGGATCAAATTCACAGCCTCCTAACTGAGAAGCAAAAACTCCCCCTGTAGGCCACCATGCTGCTCCATGAAAAATAAAACAATTATCTAGCGGAATCATCATATTATTTTTTTTTAGCTAGGCTCAAATATTAAAGACTTTGCATGAAGGCATTTCAATTCAACAACAATCAAGGTATGTGTTTAGTTGTTAATTAACTTTTAAACCACAGGGAGATTGGCACAAGGGATAATAATGATCCTGGCTGATTCACTGTGTCATGTTCCCTCCTGCCTTTCTTCCTTGCCAGAATATATATTCCGAATCTGGTGATATTCAAGATACAAATTGGCACATACATTGCTCTTCAAACAGAAATTGATGGATTGTCCCATGAAGGGCATTTTCAGATAAAATCTTTGGATTAAACATCGGATGAACCATTGGAGTGCATACATACTCTGGAAGACAAAAACATTTTCACCATCCCAAAAGCATGAAGATGTTATTCCTTTTGATGTTCCTGATGCACAAGGTAGTTACTCTGAGATGCCCTTCAAGTGAAGCTTTCCCTGTTCCACATGAGTGGTTCCAGCCTGGTGATCTTGTCATTGGTGGGATGGTGTCTCACATTTTTTACCACTTTTATGAAATTGAATTTAAGGAACACCCTTCTCTAAAACCTTATGACTTACCTCTGTAAGAAGTTTTATTTTTCCCATGTATTTTCTTAGCTTAGCCAGGTCACCCAAAATTTCTGATATATGCTTTCTTTACATTCTATTAAAGACCTTCTCGTGAAATGCATGAAAGTTTGGTGCAAGAAGTCTATTGAAGGACATTTTACACCAAACTTTCATAAGAAAGCTGTAAAAGCTTTTGAAAATAAATGCAGGGTTTACACACACACACAAACACACACATACAAGCCTTTATCTTTCACATGTACTGTCTTATAGCAGAAGAAAGCATTTTCTTTACATTATATTAATGTCCTTAACATGATATGCATGAAAGTTAGGTACAAGAAGTCTATTGAAGGACTTCTTACACCAAAATAACATGAATATCAAGAGAAAGACTTTAATATAATGATTAATTTATTGTATAATTTAAATTTAATGAGCTTGAGGTAATTGAAAAAATGTTCTGCATGATCAGCCCTCACAAAATATACATACAGTAAATGAGTGATACTTGCTGAAGCTGATCCTATTATACTTTGTGCCCAAATTGTTAGAATTATATTTGTTAACTGAAAAAAGTCACTACTTTTATTTGCTGTATTATATCATTATTGAAAATCATGAAAACACCAGGTAAAATGTAAAATTGAACTCTGTGGAAATCTATTAAATATTTTAGAAAGGATATTCTATTCCTACTTCCAAGAGAGATGGTTTGTTATTCATATAGAAATGCTGCCACTTTACAAGAATTGTGAAATTATTTTTTCAATGGGTTATTTAATTTATTTGCAGTGTAATAACCAAATTTTATCAGCATGTCCTTGCCGTGGCCTTTGCTGTGAAGGAGATCAATGAAGACTCCCAGATTTTACCTAACATCACCCTTGGGTTCCATATCTATGATAGTTACTACAACCCAAGGTTGACCTATCGTACCACTCTGGACCTGCTTTTCAAATCCCAGGAATTTGTCCCTAACTACAAATGTGATAACCAGAAGAATCTCATGGCTGTCATTGGAGGACTAGGTGCTCCTACTTCATCCTTTATGTCAGAAAGCATAAACCTCTTCAAGATTCCACAGGTAATTTGACTTCATGTGTAATGAATATCAGAGATTATTTTTGGGTGTCCCTTTCTGCAGGACTTCAATTCAATCCACTTTTTTCTCCTGTCTGCAATTTCCCCCCACAACTCAATAGGTTGGCTCCAAGTAGTCAGTGAAGAATATCAAAACCTTTTATTTGATAGATTAGAAAAGTAAAATGTAAATCACAAATTACAGTACAAAATTAATCTTATTTGAGAGGGTCATTTGCTCTTCTGATTTGACCACTATTGGTGGTTGAATTCTGGAGCTGTGTTGAGATAAGGAGTGAAAAGGCTGGCTAGCACATGCTACACAATTACTACATAAACTCTTTGAGCAGGGGAACATATACAGTGTCAGATAAATGATTTTCCAGTCTCTTTTTCAAACCTCCAGTAATGGAGCACCCACAACCTCTGAATGCAAGTTGTTTCATTGGTTAATTATTCTCCCCATTGGAAATTTCTCATTTTTAGGTTATTTGTCTCCTTGATTGGTTTCCATCCATTGTTTCTCCTCTTGCCTTTGGAAGCTTTGGAAAATAATTTACCGCTCATCTTTGTAGGAACTCATAAATATTGGAAAACTGCTGTCATGTCTCATGGGAGGACCTCCTTTCAGTCACTTCCTGCCCATCCCCAACTCAAGGCTATCTAGCATTTTCACTGCTGCCCTCAACACACTGCTAGATTCCACCAAGTCACCCAATAATAGTGACAACTCTCTTTGCTATGTCTGGGTTGGTGTCTGTTAATAATAATTGAATGTAAAATTCAACTGATTTGCTTGGAAATTGTTGAAGGATTGGAGCTTTATGTTACTTTTGGAGATTTCTATAATAATTGCAGTAAATGAAGATATACTGTACTTGACTTTTTCTATTCCTCCAGAGTCTTGTGGATAGTCTTTCATGCATTCTCTACCTGGGGCAGAGAACAGCAGAAGGTAACACAACAATCCTAGCTCTTAAAAAGCTTTTTTCCTAAGCTAGGAAGAGTTTATATGCTCAGATAGTTAGCAGGTTTCAGGCTGTTCATAGACATGGTCTATCCATAGTAGAAAACTAAAATTAGCTTTTAGTCCAGTTATATTCATTCAGTGAGAAAATATTTCATATTGGGGATTTTATTGCTGTAATGTTCATCAAAATCATAATGTACTTAGAGTTTGAGAACTTTTTAATTGTTTAGTTTCCATCTAGGAGTCATTTTTCCCTCTTTTTCCACTGATTATCATAAATAATAATTTTCCTTTCCTTTCCTTTCATCTTTCTGTCTTCCTTCCTTCCTTTCCTCCCTCCCTCCCTCCCTCCCTCCCTCCCTCCCTCCCTTCCTTCCTTCCTTCCTTCCTTCCTTCCTTCCTTCCTTCTTTCATTCTTTTCCTGTAGTTGACCTATGGCTCTTTTGCCCAAGAAGAGTTTCAGAGTACCAAATTATCTTCACTTTATTGCATGGTGCCAAATGAGGACTATCAGTACATGGCAGTTATACAACTTCTCCTCCATTTTGGATGGAGGTGGATTGGAATCTTTGCATTGGAAACCAAGGGAGAATATTTTTTGCAGAAACTGCAGCCATTGATTTCACAGAATGGGATCTGTTTAGCTTTCATACAAAAAATTCCACAACGTATCAACTTGGAAGACTTCCCAGAATTATTTGTTTCAATCTCAATTACTTCTAATAAATTGATAGATCAGAAAGCAAGTGTTTTTCTTGTCTATGGAGAATCATTCACAATAGTGTGGCTCAGAACTGTTGTGGTTCTTCATGATCCTGAAAATAAAGAAAGTGGATTATTTAGGAAAGTTTGGATCCTGATGAATCCAATTGATTTCATACTGACAGGATTTCAAAGGAACTGGGATCTCCAGTTGTTCCATGGAGCTCTTTCCTTTACAGTGCATTCAAGAGAAGTTAAAGGCTTTAAAGAATTTCTTCAAGTCATCAAACCTTCAACCCACAAGGATGGATTTCTTCAAGATGTTTGGCAACAATTGTTTGACTGTATATTTTCAAAGGCAGATTTACCTTCAATATTTAGTGGAACCTGTAGGGGGGAAGAGAATTTGGAGAATCTGCCTGCACCTCTGTTTGAGTTGAAGATGACTGGCCAAAGCTACAGTATCTACAATGCTGTTTATGCAGTGGCACATTCTTTGCATGAGGCAATGAGACCAAAATCCCAACTGAGAGAATATCAAAGGATTGAAATTCCAAATCTGCAGCCTTGGCAGGTAATCTCTCCATGCCTCACCTATCTTGTGTTTCAGCTATCATAGCTTATTTACCCTGTCCTATGGCACTGATCAATAGAGAGACTGAGGCACAAGGGTTTTAGGGTCTGAGGTCATTCTATGTTATAAAATAGAAGATGGACATAAATCATGTCTTTGTCAATTTCAGCCTAGTCAATAGAATTTATGTATCAATGTTCATTCCATAAATAAATGTTTCATCTCTACATTGAATTGGCCTGTCTTGTAAATTTAACCAGCCTGGTTCCATGAAGGATTCAATTGTATTGTGTCTGAATGCAGGCTAACCTTTTTTTGTGACCTACAAACCTTTCTGAAATGTGGACATTTTACTTGTATTAGCTTTTTGCAATGTATTCAATACTGGATTGTTAGACTGGAGACCTAGGGGTTATCATAGTTCTTCTTTGATAGTAGTGGTATATTATTTCTATGAAGTGAAGTTGGTTTTCAGATTTATGATAAAGTACCAGGAGAAATGCTGAATTTGGTGCTTTAAAGTATTTGTCAGAATTAATTCATAAAATAAAAGTGAGTTCCATATCTCAGTTATTAATCATTCTTTGTGGGTGGACATTTTCTTCTTCTGTATTTCAAACCAATAAATGTTAGTTGGTTTCCTGGGAATAGAACTTTAATTATTTTATCCATGATTCATTGTTTCCTTTTTTTATTCCCTCTTTCCTCTTCTCCCCCCTCCTCGTCCTCCTCCTCCTCCTCCTCCTCCTCCTTCTTCTTCTTCTTCTTTGAGTAGCTTCACAAATTTCTTCAACAGGTTTCTTTTAACAACTCAGCTGGAGAAAGAGTCTTCTTTAAAGACAGAAGAGAAAGTCCAGGTGGCTTTGACATCATCAATATGATTACTTTCCCAAACAGATCCTTTCAGAGAGTTAAAGTTGGAAAGTTACACCCCAGTGCTCTAAAAGGAAAAGAGGTTGTCATTGAGAACACAATCATTTGGCACCCTGGTTTTAACCAGGTATGAAATTATGTTCATTCCCTCATAAAATCTCATGAAGTCTTATTATTTTTAGAATAGGTCTCCCATCATCATTTTCAAACATATTACAGCTCTGAATTTCTGCAATAGTCTAGAGAAAACTCATATTATATAACAATGCTGCAAGTCATTATATGTATGTATGTATGTAGGTAGGTAGGTAGGTAGGTAGACAGACAGACAGACAGAAAGACAGACAGATAGATTGATAGATGATGGGAGGGGGGAGGAAGATCTTATTTCATCACAGAAACTTTAGCTTTTATTAGTAGTGGAAGTTGTTTTTGTTCACCCTTGCATTCTTCTTTGCATTGCTCTTCTTGCTCCTACTATTCCATCCTCATGCAACAGTAACAAATATTGTCTTAATGAACTTTGGGTGCTAGTTGGATGTAGGAATTTTCATATACTATGATTAAAATCAGGTGTTGTGATGATGATTCCTGGATTATGTGTTGGGTCTCCACCTACTCATAAGTCCAGCTAAGCAATGTCTGACCTAACAAAGTTATGAATGGGAGATGAACAGCCTATTACAGTTTGTAAAGTAGACTCAAAATTAAAGATAAAAATGTGGTGGAAAAAAACAAGGATAAAATATTTGATCCTTACCAAGAAAATAGGCCACTAGGTCCATCATAAAATGTCCTCACGAAGTTTTATTATTTTTAGAATAGGTCTCCCATCATCGTTTTCAAACATACTATAGCCCTAAATTTCTGCAATGGTCTAGAGAAAATTCATATTATATAACAATGCTGCAGGTCATGATAGATAGATAGATAGATAGATAGATAGATAGATAGATAGATAGATAGATAGATAGATAGATAGATAGATTAGAGAGAGAGAGAGATGAGGGAGAGGGAGAGAGGGAGAGGAGGAGAGGGAGAGGGGGAGAGGGAGAAAGAAAGAAAGAAAGAAAGAAAGAAAGAAAGAAAGAAAGAAAGAAAGAAAGAAAGAAAGAAAGAAGAGATCATCATATTTTATTTCACCAGATGACCCTTATTTATATTAGGAGTAGTTGTTATTATGCAGAGTTGCAATTTCTTTTGCTTGTTGTTCTTGTCTCTATGATTTCAGGAATTTCTACACCTCCACCCAAATATTAATAAAGTCAAAGGTCATTCATATAATCCAATTTTGATCATTTCCATTGTCTAATCCAGATTCTTTCATATCTATGTCTATATCTCTAGGTTTTGCCTGTTTCTCTGTGTAATGATCCTTGTTCCCCGGGTTACTGGAAGAAAAGTGCTGAAGGGAGAGTGTTCTGTTGTTATGATTGTGTTCCATGTTCAGAGGGGAAGATTTCAAATCAAACTGGTATTGTCACCATATTTTTATATTAGACCATTAATTTTTCATTAAAAACATTCCTTATATAGGCTTCAAATAAAGGTAACATCCTAGATGTGTATTTGTATAATTACAAGTTTTACCAATTTTTAATGGGGAATATTTATGGTTGATTCTCAAATTTGTTTATGGGAATCCTGCAACTATTATTCCACTAGGGATATCTGTCTGTCTATTCCCAGTGGAATAATAGATAGATGATAGATAACAGATGAGAGAGAGAGGGAGGGAGGGAGGGAGAGGGAGAGAGAGAAAGAAGAAGAAGAAGAAGAAGAAGAAGAAGAAGAAGAAGAAGAAGAAGAAGAAGAAGAAGAAGAAGAAGAAGAAGAAGAAGAAGAAGAAGCTAATATCCACATCTCTAATTTCTTTTGCATTGGTGTTATTGTCTCTGTGACTTTCAGTGTCCATGTAACAGTAGCAAATATTGAGAATACTGATGGTCGCACATTATTTTGATTAACTTTGGATGCTATATGAATGTAATAATTTTCAGATGATTAATACCAGGCACCTTTTCCTAATATTTCCTGGAGTATATGCTGAACCAAATTGTTTGGAATGACAACCTACTCATTATAAATCCAGCTTTGCAATGTCTGACCTAGTAAAAACATGAATGAGAGGTAATCAGCCAGTAACATAGAATAGACTCAGAATCAAAGAAAAAGGATGCTGAAAAAACAAAGACAACCTATTTTCTTCTTACAAAACAAAGAACAAAGCATCTGAGCATATATTTGGAGTATATGAGCATTAATTTAATTCAATTTCTTTATTTTTTTCTTCTTTTTCGTTTTATTGAGCTGAAAAGTATGGTTTGATGACCACTAATCTCTTTTAAAGATAGCATAGGAAAAAAAGGAGAAGCAAATTAAATTTAAACTTCTGATTGAAGTTTAAATAATGAATGTCTATTTATTCTTCTTGGACCCCACCTTTTTTTTCAAATAAAAATACCAATCTTTTCTTAGTTTACTCACTCTTTAGGAAGGAGCTAAACAGGTTTAAATGTATTATATTGTTTGCACCTCAGAGTCCATATTTCTCATTCTCTTACTTGTTATATATCCATTATCACAGTTATTTTTTCCCATGTTTTGGGAAAATGGGAAAATTCACATTGCCTATATTGTAATACATTTGAAAATGTGGGAAAAATTGCATTTCAAAGAACAATTACACTTCCTTTCATTTATGCCAATTCTACATGATCACATTGAGGTAAAATGTATTTTCATAGAAACATGATCCAACTGGTAACATGTGGAAAGAATTCAAAATGGAACAACAGTTGGCAATCAAACAGATTATGACTAGGAGCTGTGGTGATGCAGTGGTTAGAATGCATTATTGCAGGCTAATTCTGCTCACTGCCAGGAGTTCGATCCTGACTGGCTCAAGTTCCCTCAGCCTTCCATCACTTCGAAGTCAGTAAAATGAGAACTCAGATTATTAGGGGCAATATACTGACTTTGTAAACCACTTAGAGAGTGCTGTAAAGTTCTATGAAGAAGTATACTGTAAGTCTAAGTGCTATTGCTGTTGCTATTGCTATAGAATAGATAAATGAAAAATGTCTTGACTTTTCTTTCAGATATGGATGACTGTTTTGAATGTTCACAAGATCATTATCCAAATAAAGAAAAGAAAGGATGTATCCTGAAATCGGTAGTCTTTCTAACTTTTGAAGAAACCTTGGGACATTGTTTAGCCTCAGTGGCTTTTTGTTTCTTCTTCTTGACCACTTGGGCACTTGGAATTTTTATTAAGTACAGAGAGACTCCTATTGTCAAAGTCAACAACCGGTTTCTCACCTACATCCTACTTGTCTCTCTTCTGCTCTGTTTTCTCTCCTCTTTGTTCTTTCTCAGCCAGCCTGGCAAAGTGACCTGCCTTCTCAGACAATCAATGTTTGGCATCACTTTTTCAATGGCCATTTCTAGTGTTCTGGCCAAAACCATCACTGTAGTTGTTGCTTTCATGGCCACTAAACCGGGATCTCAGATGATGAGATGGGTGGGGAAAAGATTAGCTTTTTGCACTGTCCTTTCCTGTTCTCTTTTCCAAGTGTGTATTTGTATCCTTTGGTTGTTGATATCTCCCCCATTCCCTGAGTTGGATATGCATTCAGAGCTTCAAGAAATGATTTTACAGTGCAATGAGGGATCAGCTTTCTTTTTCTTCTGTGTCTTGGGCTACATGGGTATCTTGGCCATTGCCAGCTTTATTGTGGCTTTTCTTGCCCGTAAATTACCTGACAGTTTTAACGAAGCCAAGTTCATCACCTTCAGCATGTTGGCCTTTTGCAGTGTGTGGGTCTCCTTCTTTCCAGCCTATCTGAGCACAAAAGGCAAAGCCATGGTAGCTGTGGAGGTCTTCTCCATCTTGTCCTCCAGCGCTGCATTACTGGGATGCATATTCTTGCCAAAGTGCTACATCATTGTTTTCTGGCCTGAGCTAAACCACAGAAAGCAACTCATGAAGAGGAATTATTAGTATATCATGTAATATTTCTCACTATATTAAATGGTTGCCAAACAAGAATAGAACATCTGATTGCTGTCTAGAGGTACATATAGAAGTAGATATTTCTGTCAAAAGAGGGTTTATGGAAGATTATTATGATTTCTGACATTTCCTATGAGTACCCATTGCAAAATAAGTGTTCAGGCTGCTAGGTTTTCAACCATTCTCTTAACCTAGCCCTTTCTTATTTTGAATGTATTTGAGTATCTATCCATTTTCAGAGAAACATGTATTTTACACGGTTATCACAAAGTTTCAGTTTTGGATTGGTTAGGGTTGTTTGAAATTTAGTGTTTCTGGATGTTTTGAAACCTGTACATATAATGTTATTTTTAAAAAGTTTTGTGCTGACTCTCTATCCATCCAACTATTTGTACTGTAACTTATTATCCGGTTAATCAATAATAAGGAAAATGTAGTGAAACAAAATGTATTCCTCCTGATATCTCATCCTTTATTCAAAGTATATGGTGACAAATTACTTTAATCAAAAGTGATTTGATTTGGTTTGATATTAGAAGTGTGGCTTTTTACAAGAAAACCAAAGGTGAAATTTAGCAGAGATAATAGAAAAGGATGTAGAGCTCTTTCTTATACAAGGAAGGACCACCAAGAATGAAAATATCTGGGAAAAAACTGTGAGTGTTCCATTGGATGTGGATACAGAGACACATATATAGAAACACAGAGACATGGATACACATGTACACATATATGTATACATACACATACATATAAATATATGTATATATAAAGAGGCCCTTCAGTTACAATTCATTACACTAAATGTTAAGAGGGGACATATCATGACATAGTGATGTGAATCTTGCAACTTCTGCATCTGCATCAGATGGAAAAATATAACAGTGGACCTTATGTCTTGACATCCCCAAATATCTGTTGTTATACTTAGGATTGGACCTGGTTGGTTACATAGGACATCACCAGGAAATGTTGGAATTACAGGTTGGGGGAGGCGATTTTTGACATTGCTTCATTGCCAGTTCAATTACAAATTCACAAGGCCATCAGAAATCACATTTCTCTTAAGGTTGATCAAATGTCTGATTAATCTTTTCAAAAAGTTACTAAAATTCTGTAATCAACAATGACCCTTCCAGGTCTGTAGTAGCATATGGCACCACATCACTCATTGAGCCATACTGTGGCTAGCTAAGCAGCCTCAAATTTGGTTCATATTTCAGTGTGTGAGACTCAAGAAACCCCACAGATATTGGTTCAATTGTATTGATGTGGCCAATAAAGTTTTAAGAAGGGTCAAAAATATATCTGTGTAGGTACTATGGATTGAGAATGTCTATGGAGAGCCTCAATCATCCAGATCATGGTTGTTTCCAAAGGTGCTTTTTTTTCCCTAAAGGCAACTGGACTTTCTTGTCCTTTTTCCTCTGAAAACATTTCACTTCTCATCCAAGAAGCTTCTTCAGTTCTAACTGACTGGTGGGGAATGAAAGAGTTTATATTTTTTGTGCAATCATCTGCAGTCTTCAGAACAGATGACTGCAAAGAATATAAATTCTTCCATTCCTCACCAGTCAGTTAGCACTGAAGTAGCTTCTTGGATGGGAAATGAAACATTTTCAAAAGGGAAATAAAAAACACAAGAAAGTCCAGGACAGTGCCTTTTGGAAAAAAAAAACCTTTGGAACAACACAGTGAAAAGAAAATTGTAAATGAAAAGACAAAGACTGCATCATATAGAATATATAGAATAGTATATAGTAGTGGTGGCAAACCTATGGCATGCATGCCAGAGGCGGCACTTGGAGCCCTTTCTTTGGGCACACATGCTGTTGCCCCAGTCTTGCCTCCTCCCTTGACCCCCTCCTCACCAGCAGCCCCCTTGGAGGAAAGTCACTCCTGAGTGTGGCCCACACGGAGCAGCACAGCCAAGGACATGGCAGCCAGGCAGTGTAGACAAGACTCTGCCCTCACACCGCATCGCACACAGTTGGTCTTCTCTTTCCAGCCTTCAGCCTCACAGAAGATTTCTTGTCACTGGGTTAACCTGTTCAGATATTGTTTATTTAGTGAACTTTAAAATAAAGAAAACTAAATAACAGTGGTTTCAGGGATTATAGGCATGATAATTGCATCTGCCACCATCAAGTCACAGCAACAGTTTTACCGGCAAACGTGGTCTCCACCCCACCTCCTCTCCAAAGTGAATTGATTGTATTGTCTTTTCCCAACAGAACACATACATACAAGCACAAGAGAGAGGGACAAAAACACACAGAGAGAAATACACAGAAAGAGATTTGCTCACATCTCACTCTCCTCCTATGTTTCAAAAAATGGTCCTCCAATTACATTAATTATTAATAAATCTAAGTTGGACTTCAGGTTCAGTTCAAAATGGCAGCTATCTGCAACTCTTTAAAGCAGCTGCCTGATCTTGAAAAAAGATGCAGCTGCTTTGATGAGTCAGCAGCAAGTATTTGAGAAGCAGTTGTGGACATATTTTGCCCAAAATGTATTGCTACAGGTCAATGCAATGTGGATTTGTTTAGTTTAAAGATTGAACGGGCTACTCAATCTTCATAGCTGCCTTAAAACAAGCAAAAAGAGTGTCCTTTAAGTTTAGTTTCTGGAAAATATGAGTGATATGGCAACAGTAGAGAGCAATTGTTCCCAATGAATGCTCCAATGGCATTTAGACACTACATGAATGATAAATAAATCAACAGTTTATTCCAAATTTTATTTTTCATTCCAAATTCAAATAAATTTGCCACAATATTGGTATGAATAACTGAATATCTTTAAGTTGATTGGTGCAAATAATAATTAGTTGAGTAGGCATTCTGCCCTATATAATTTCATATAAATTCAGAAATAATCCCACTTTAGTATACAAATGTAGGCCATTGTTATATGATAATAAGAGACTCCTCATCTTTTTCTTCTTATCAATTGTCCCTTGCTGTTTAGTTCAGACTTTAGAAGAATGATGTAGCATTTGGGCGAAAAGATACAACCCAATAACCCAGCACTGGAAGTTAAGATGGAGAAGATCTCCACAGCTACCATATACTTTCCTTTGGTGCTCAAATAGGTTGGAACAAAAGACAACCAAACGCTACAAAACACCAACATACTAAAAGTGATGAACTTGGCTTCATTGAAAGTATCTGGCAACTTCCTGGCTAGGAAAGCCACTGTAAAGCTGATAAAGGATAGGAATCCCATGTAACCCAAGACAAGATAAAACAGAATGGTGGTTCCTTCATTACATTCTACTACAATTTCTCCAGGGACTGAGTACATATCTAAATTTGGGAATGGAGGTGAGGTTGTCACCCAGACAATACAAGTAACTACTTGAACCAGAGAGCAGGAAATGACAATAGAGCTTGACAATCTTTTTCCCATATATGTCCTCATCTTGGATCCTGGTTTGGTGGCCATAAATGCTACCACCACAGTGATAGTTTTGGCCAGTACAGAAGAAATAGCCACAGAGAATATGATGCCAAAAACAGATTGTCGGAGAAAGCAAGTTGCTTCCCTTGGCTGTCCAATAAAGAGCAAAGAAGACAAGAAGCAAAGAAGAAGGGAGATAAGAAGAATGTAGGTGAGATCCCGGTTGTTGGCTTTGACAATAGGGGTATCTCTGTGCTTAATGAATGTTCCCAACACCAACACTGTTATCAAAGAAAAGGAAACTGCCACTGACATTAAACTGATTCCTAAAGGTTCCTCATAAGAAAGAAAGCTTATTGTTTTGGGGATGCATCCATCCCTGTTCTTGGTAGCATACTGATCTTCTGGGCATTCAATACAATCAATCGTATCTGAAAAGGAAAAGAAAAGAATGGATTTATTACATCTAATTGGAAACCACTTCTATTTGGACATTGATGGGAAGATAGGCTTACTGTGGAGACTGAATCTATTATAGTTAATTAGACAACAAGTGATAAGATATGGCATTAAGAAAGAAACATGGGTATTTTATACAGGACAAATTATTTATAATTTTTCAGGATGATTGAGGATAGATAAACTTTCTATGAGTGGATTACAATAACAGTTTGTTGATAGAAAGTTTTGAAATTTTAATCTTGTGTTGTTTTATTGTTATTATTTTTTCTGTTAAATATGTTATCCCTAATGTAATATATAGAAGACAGGTCAATAACTTGCAGATAGATTTACTAATGTAAAAATGGGGGGGCTGTTTCACAAGGTGTGAGAAATAATAATAATAATAATAATAATAATAATAATAATAATAATAATAATAATGAGGAGGAGGAGGAGGAGGAGCAGGAGGTTGGAAGGGACCTTGGAGTCATCGAGTCCAACCCCCTGCTCAGGCAGGAAACCCTACACCATTTCGGACAAATGGCTGTCCAGTTTCCTCTTAAAAACTTCCAGTGTTGGCGCATTCACCGCTTCTGGAGGCAGGTTGTTCCACTGGTTAATTGTTCTGACTGTCAGGAAGTTTCTCCTTAGTTCTAGGTTGCTTCTCTCCTTGATGAGTCTCCATCCCTTGCTTCTTGTCCTGCCTTCAGGCGCTTTGGAGAATAGCTTGATTCCCTCGTCTCTGTGGCAGCCCCTGAGATATTGGAATACTGCTATCATGTCCCCCCTCGTCCTTCTCTTCATTAAACTAAATATACCCAATTCCAGCAACCGTTCCTTGTATGTTTTATATATTTATATATTGAAGTAATGTATTAATCAGTATTCAGTTAGGGGGGATAATATATGTATACCTTTTTTCTTTTTTAATGTCTTGTTGTTTTGTGGGGTTTTTTCCCCTTTTTGTCTCTTTTGGGTTCTTTGGAGTTTTAATTTTTTCTTGAATGAAATATAAACAGATTAAAAAAAGAAATGAAAACATCCTGTTTAAGGATCAATATACAACATTCTGAAGAATACACGATATTCTTGAAAAGCCAGCACCAAAGAAGATTTCCTACTGCTAATATTGCCTGTTCTCTTGTTCTTGTTATGAAATCTAATATAGTAATTTATCATTTGTTGTATTTGAAAACTTTCAACCTTTTCCCTTCATAGTAAATTCTTAATTTTTCTATTGCTGTACAGCTGAACTGGGCCTTGAAGAAATGAAGGTTCTTTAATAGAAATCTCCATCCGGGCATATGCCTCAATATTTTTCAATACTGACATTTGTTGTCACTGAATTCCATCTCAACATTTCATGTCCTTTCATCCAGCTTGAAGAATACTTTGCTCTTTGATAATTATTTTTCTTGCAAGCATTCTAAATACTATTCTTTATTCTTTATCAGTTTATTCCCCTTTTCTTGGCACTGGTGAGACCACACCCAGTGTATTATGCATTATTCTGGACCCCAAATTTCCCAAAAGATGTTGAAAGCCCTCAGGCTGATACAGGGACTTGAGGACATGACATATGAGAAATTTAACCTGAGGGAAGGGAAAAGACTTAAGGGAAAACATGCTTTCTGTGCTCAGATAAATAAAAGGGAGGCATAAAAAAATACCGTATTTTCTGGCGTATAAGACGACTTTCTAAACCCTGAAAATCTTCTCAAAAGTCAGGGGTCGTCTTATACGCAGGAATATACGGGTAGCTGTTCTCTGAATTTAAAACCAATCTGCCCCCTAGTGGCCAGCCCTATTTTTTTTACAGAAATAAGCACCAACAGGACAAAGCTTTCTAGCAGCAAAGGAATGGAGCTCCTATTGTGCTCATCTATAAACAGAAATTCAATATTATACTGTATTTTCTGGCGTATAACTTTCTAAACCCTGAAAATGTTCTCAAAAGTTGGGGGTCGTCTTATACGCCCAGTCGCCTTATACGCCAGAATATATGGTAGTCAAAAGTTGGAACTAGGACCAAAAACCCTGGTTATAAGTTACAGCTTTCTAGATTTTATATAAATATAAGGAGAAACATATCTATTCAACAATGGAAGGATCTGTCTATAATGTTATGGGGTTCTCCATTGCTGGAGAAGTTGCTTTCATTGATTGTATTGCATACTCCAGAGGGTAGCATTATATCAACATTATGGTCCCATCCAGTTCCACAGTTTTATAAATTTAAGATTTTATCACTGTGTGAATTAATGAATGTATCAGTTTATCACGGAGACAGGCATGAAGCATGGGAGGATGAGCATTTTTTTTCATTGGGTTTTCTTTTTCTTTCTTTCTTTTGATTTGATGTTGGATGGAAAAGTCCAGAGGATCTCATGAATGCAAGAACAAGGGGACAGTTGCTACTTCTTTATCTCAAATAAAGAAGGTGGTGCTGTTGAATATAATGCATTGCCTACCCTTCAACTTTGAGATCTTCCTTTCTGGGCATGGTGTGCAATCATAACAGCAAAATTTATCCTTTTCTCTTTTTTTCTTCTGATACCCTGGAGGGCAAGATTCAGAACATATGGAAACTGGTTGTACCTACCAGAAAGAAAGAAGTAGCAATGGGTTTAGGGGAAGCAAGCCAAGGAATTTAGGTTTTCACAGCTACTATTTACAAATGAAATGACGTCTGGGTAGTCATGGGGATAGTAAATATATGAGGCCATATTCACAGTCTCACACAGCATTTCCCCCTTCAGCAGTTGATATAAAGGAACATTGTGGGTTGCTATTATTTTTATAATCTAGATAATAAAGATCTGGAGCTCAAGCAAATAAATAATCAATCAATCAATCAATCAATTGACTCAATCCAAAACTTTTAGAATGAAGAAATGAGTAGTGATATTCCTTGATGATGCTGATAACAATTATTTCTTCTAACTCAATCAAAATTTAATTCACTGGAAAATGAAAGCACAAAATTCTGCTTGCGTATTTTGGCCATGTCACCCAATCAATCTTACTAGAAAAGGCTAGTATGGTGGGAATGGGCAACAGTAAAAGGAAACAAGGCCTCTAAAAACCATGGTATTTAGATACTACCAAAGCAGACACCGCCAGACCATAAAACAGCTGAAAAAAAGGTATAAAAGATAAGAAACTATGGAGGGATCTGGTCCATAGAATCAGATATGTTTGAACAGATAGGATCATCAAGTAGAAACATGTAGGGTATGGTTTCTAAAATATAACAGAATAACAGAGTTAGAAGGGACCTTGAAGATCATCTACTCCAACCAACTCTTCAAGCAGAAGACCCTATACCATTCCACACAAATGGTTGTCCAATATCTTAAAACCCTCCAGTGTTGGAGCACCCACAACTTCTGGAGGCAAATTGTTCCACTGATTAATTGTTCTAGCTGCCAGGAAATTTTTCCTTAGTTCTAAGTTGGTTCTCTCCTTGATTAGTTTCCATCCATTGCTTCTTGTTCTAGCTGCCAGTTCTTTGGAGAATAGGTTGAACTATTTACTTATTCCGATAAATACTGTAAAACAGTGGTTCTCAACCTTTTTAATGCCGCGACCCCCAACCGGTCGTAAGTCGAGGACTACTCAACCAGTCGTAAGTCGAGGACTACTCAACTGGTGCAGCACCGTTTGCAGAATGGGACTTTTGGCAGGTTCAGCAGGGCAGAGACAGCCTGGACAATTCCTATTGGCTTTTGAAAGCCCATAGAATTAGACTCTATTCAAGAGAGTCTATTCTATTGGCTTTCAAAAGCCAATAGAATAAAAGGGAGTAGCACAATTAAGGAAAAGAGGGGGAAAATGGCAGACTGCATTGTTTGGCGACCCCCATGAAATGGTCGTTCGACCCCAAATGGGGTCCCGACCCACAGGTTGAGAACCACTGCTGTAAAACAATTCTAGAGGATAAGAAGGAAAATCAGAAATTAAATACTTATCTATATTATTTTTAAAAGTGCTTTCTATTCTGGTTTTCTTTTTTTCCTTATTACCATTTATAAATAATAAAATAGTGGAAATGTTGGCATTAAGCTCAAAAATGTCTACCTTTTTATATCATAGATATATTTGATGGATCTATATTATGTTCTACTCTATTCTAATATACTTTATGTAGGTATGATTTATCTTTTTCATGTTATATTAAGCATCAGTTGTAGAATCTCAGTAATTCTCTATCCATTTATTGACATTTTCCTTATTAAAAGTCCTTAGCTTACAAGCATTGATTTAGTTAGTTTGAAGTTAAAATGGTTTATGTCTAGTGACTTATGACTGTTTTTCACACTTACGACCTCATTACTATATCCTCATGGTCAAAGGATCAAAATTCAGATGCTTGGCACTGGTGTATATTTATGATGCTTGCAGGTCCTAGAATCATGTGATCACTTTTTGTGACTTTCTGAAAGTGAAATCAATGGGGAAGCTAGATCCACTTAGCAACCATGTTACTAAGTTAACAACTGCAGTGATTCACTTAACAACTGAGACAAGAAATGAAGCAAAACTCACTTAACTACTGCCTTACTTAGCAATAGAAAGTTTGGATTCAGTTGTGGTTCTAGGCTGGGTTCAGTCATGGTTCTAGCCAAGGATTGCCTATAGTACACTTACATGGCTGAGCGAAGTAGAAGAACAGAAAGACAATGGAAAAGATGGTATTAGTTGAATGTCCTCTAAAGAACTGAAGA
Organism: Crotalus tigris; assembly: GCF_016545835.1. NCBI lineage: Eukaryota > Metazoa > Chordata > Lepidosauria > Squamata > Viperidae > Crotalus > Crotalus tigris. Next base: position 283,436 of record NW_024098060.1, on the reverse strand, counting down.
TAACCATCAGGAACAATCCAAGGTGAAGGGCTTCTGTCCACAGATTGTCACAAGGTTTCAGACTCAACTTAATGATACCTACCTATTTTTTATGGAAATAAATTGTCACCCATGATGGGCTCAGCCCATTCAGAAGAATGGAAAGACAGTGGAAACGATGGGTAGATGTTATTAATTGAATGTCCTGTAAAGAACTGAAGATAACCATCAGGAACAGTCTAAGGTGAAGGGCTTCTGTCCACAGACACACAAGGTTTCAGACTCAACTAATTGTTATGGAAATAAATTGTCACCCATGATGGGCTCAGCCCATTCAGAAGAATGGAAAGACAGTGGAAACGATGGGTAGATGTTATTAATTGAATGTCCTGTAAAGAACTGAAGATAACCATCAGGAACAGTCTAAGGTGAAGGGCTTCTGTCCACAGACACACAAGGTTTCAGACTCAACTAATTGTTATGGAAATAAATTGTCACCCATGATGGGCTCAGCCCATTCAGAAGAATGGAAAGACAGTGGAAACGATGGGTAGATGTTATTAATTGAATGTCCTGTAAAGAACTGAAGATAACCATCGGGAACAGTCTAAGGTGAAGGGCTTCTGTCCACAGACACACAAGGTTTCAGACTCAACTAATTGTTATGGAAATAAATTGTCATCCATGATGGGCTCAGCCCATTCAGAAAAAGCAAATGTTAAGTTACAGGTCTGAAGATGAAAAAATATTCTGAAAAAGAATCATAGATCATACCTGATTATAACGCTGGGGCCACATAATTGATGAGTCATCAATATTGAGATTTTTCCCTTCAGGATCCACTGTTCCAATTTGCACCCTAACGAAGGAGTTATTTGGGAATGTGATTAAGTTTGTGATATCAAATCCACCACCCATTTCCTTCCTTCCATTGAAGAACACTGTTTCCCCAGCAGAATTGTTGAACACAATAGATTGAAGAACTAGATGGAGCTACATCCAACATACAGAGGGAGACAGAGAGAGAGGAAAACAACACACACTGAAAATTGATTGGAATTTTTCTGAACACATCTCCTTCTTTTTGTGCAGTGCATGAATATTCAGTCTACCATGTGCAACTTCTCAAGAGACATAACAGACCAATAACCATGTTAGACAGACAGAGAGACAGACAGATAATTTTTAAAAAGATAGAGATAGATAGACAAAAATACAGATCAGTTGATAATGATACTTGTTAGCTGGGCTAACTTTATTGGTTGAGGACGAAGAGAATGATTAAAGATGCAGAAAATGATGAGAGGACATAAATCACAAGTACAAAGGGACTGTAGTTTGTAAAATAGAATAGAATAGAATAGAATAGAATAGAATAGAATAGAATAGAATAGAATAGAGTAGAGTAGAATAGAGTAGAGTAGAGTAGAGTAGAGTAGAGTAGAGTAGAGTAGAGTAGAGTAGAGCAGAGCAGAGCAGAACAGAACAGAACAGAACAGAACAGAACAGAATAGAATAGAATAGAATAGAATAGAAACTGGAAGGGATCTTGGAGGTCTTCTAGTCCAGACCCCCACTAAAGCAGGAAAACCTATACCATCTCAGACAAGTCACTGTCCAATCTCTTCTTTAAAACCTCCATAGATGGAGCAACCATGATTTCTGAAGGCAAGCTACTGATTAATTGTCCTCACTGTTAGGAAGTTTCTCGTTAATTTCAGGTTGCTTCTCTCTTTGATCAATTTCCAGACATTGTTTCTTGTCCTGGTTTCTGGTGCTTTAGAGAACCATTTGACCCCCTCTTCTTTGTGGCAGCCTCTCAAATACTGTAATACTGCTATCATATCACCCCCATTTTTTCTTTTCTTTAGACTAGCCAAACCCAAATCCTGCTGCCATTCTTCATATGTTTTAGTCTCCGGGCCTTTGAACATCTCAGTTCCTCTTCTCTGAATTTTCTCCAACTTACAACTTCAGAGAGCTTATCTTAGACTTTGTACTATTTCAGGCTTGTATGCACTAGACCATAGCATATTTCCACACTCAAGTAAACAAGAACCAAAAAGTGCAGCTACAGGGTTCCCAACAAGTAGTTCTCTATATTTGTTCTCTATCAGTGGAAATACAGGTATGTATTAATTAATAATAAGATGGTTATCCCAAAGATGCTTTTTCATGAGGCAACTGGACTTTTTTGTTTTTCTTTGAAGATGTTTTGCTTCTCATCCAAGAAGCTTCAATTCTGACTGGATAGTGGGAAGGGAAGGATTTATACTCCTGCAGACAGCTGTTCATTTGCCTTCTTTTAGGGAGTCCTTAGTGCTACCTGGAGGCTTATCTGTGTCTTCAGGGTCACCTGAGTAGTGCAAATGTGTGTAGAACTGTTGAAAGGACTGTGTTGTAGACTGGAGACAGATGATGTCTTATCCCTCCCCCTCTGTTGAGAGAGGGCTGCTCAGTTTTGACATAGATGGACGCTAAAAGAATGCAAAGGACCAGCTGTTTGTAAGGAGTGTAAATCCTTCCATTCCCCACTATCCAGTCAGAAGAAGCTTCTTGGATGAGAAGTGTAACGTCTTCAAACAAAATCAAGAAAGTCCAGTTGCCTTATGAAAAAGCATCTTTGGGATAACTATGACCTGGATGACTGAGAATCTCCATAGACAGTAAGATAGTTAATACTGGTTGACATTACATCACTCTAAAGATATTTGCACACACGGACACTTCAGAATACAGAATGAGAGAGTGTGAAGGGATGGTGGAGGCTCATTTTGAAGTTTTCCAATGTGGAACAACAGTAACAGAGAAAGAGTAGCAGTATCAACTTTTCAGAACTCTAAACTATAGATCTTTTACAATATCCAAATGTTTTTTTTTAAATAAAGCATTTCCCGCCACCTGACATAAGTCATGTTTCCCATATGAAGGAAAAAGATTATTATTATTATTATTATTATGGATCATCGCACAGTCAGCCAGATGTTCAGACTGGATTTGGCATTTTGTCTACCTATCGAGTCCTTACCCAGGACCTGGGATAGGCAGATGTGGATGTTTGATGGTATTACAGATATCGTCGCAGGATGGAAGCAGTTCCTAGTAAGGCCGCCTTTTGCAATTGACTAATAGCGAATTTGTCAATGCCAATGGTGTTCAAGTGGTGCTCCAGTTGTTTTGGGATTGCACCCAAGGAGCCTATTACTATTGGTACTACCCTTGCTTGCTTTTGCCACAGTCTTTCTATTTCTATTATTATTATTATTATTATTATTATTATTATTATTATTATTATTATTATTACTATTAATAAAGTTGGAAGGGACCTTGGAGGCCATCTAGTCCAGTGGTTCTCAACCTTTTTAATACCGCGACCCCCAACCGGTCGTAAGTCGAGGACTACTCAACCGGTCGTAAGTCGAGGACTACTCAACTGGTGCAGCACCGTTTGCAGAATGGGACTTTTGGCGGGCTCAGCAGGGCAGAGACAGCCTGGACAATTCCTATTGGCTTTTGAAAGCCAATAGAATTAGACTCTATTCAAGAGAGTCTATTCTATTGGCTTTCAAAAGCCAATAGAATAAAAGGGAGTAGCACAGCTAAGGAAAAGGGGAAAAAATGGCGGACTGCGTTGTTTGGCGACCCCCGTGAAATGGTCGGCAACCCCAAATGGGGTCCCGACCCACAGTTGAGACCACTGATCTAGTCCAACCCCCATGCTCAGGCAGGAAACCCTATACCATTTCAGACAAATGGCTGTCCAGTCTCTTCTTAAAAACTTCCAGTGTTAGAGCATTCACCGCTTCTGGAGGCAGATTGTTCCACTGATTAATTGTTCTTAACTGTCAGGAAGTTTCTCCTTAGTTCTAGGTTGCTTCTCTCCTTGATTAGTTTCCATCCGTTGCTTCTTGTCCTGCCTTCAGGTGCTTTGGAGAATAGCTTGACTCCCTCTTCTTTGTGGCAGCCCCTGAGATATTGGAACACTGCATCATGTCCCCCTCATCCTTCCTTTGTTAAACTAGGACATACCAATATCCAGCAAAAACCGTTCCTTATATCTTAGCCTCCAGTCCCCTAATCATCTTTGTTGCTCTTCTCTGTGCTCTTTTCTAGATTCTCAAACACTTTTTTACATCGTGGGTGACCAAAAACTGGATGCAGTATTCCAAGTGGGCCTTACCAAGGCATTGTTAAAGTGGTATTAATACTTCACGTGATCTGATTCTATCCCTCTGTTAATGCACCCTAGCACTGTGTTGGCTTTTTTTGGCATCTGCAGCACACGGCCTGGCTCATATTTTAAATGATTTAGTCCACTAGGACTCGAGATCCCTCTCACAGTTACTTACTATGAGCGAATACTTCCCTATTAATATACCTGTACATTTGGTTTTTCTTGCCTAATGTAGAACCTTACTTTTTCACCATTGAATTCATTGCACCCAGTTGTTTCAAGCTCTGTCTAGAAACTAACAAATAGATCACCGTGCGGTCTCTCAACATAGGGCGACGACCCAAAGTTGGCGGCTGCAGGATCTTCTGACCTCTTTTATGGGGTACGTCCAAGCTGTGGCGCTAGATCCGACTATTTTTGTCACCTACCTTCGGGGGCGCGGCTGCGCCATTCCGTGGGGGCACAGACCGGCTTGCTCTCTTCGCGCCACGCTATGCGCACTGCGCGTTCTGGGGCTCGGGCCTCGGCGGCGGCGCTCGCTGCCTTCCGGGGGGGGGCCACTACGCTCGCTATTGCTCGCTGCGCGTGGGGGCCTTGCGCGCCGCGCCTCTCCTCTCGGGTATACGCTCGCCCGCGCTATTGCGCGCCCACGCCGACGGGGAGCCCACCGCCCCACTATGCGCCGCCGCCACGCACGGGGGGCGCCACTCCCTTCTGCGCCCCTCATACGCGCGTCTATCGCCGCTGCGGAGGCCCGCCCCATGCCGATACGCCGCAGCCGTGCTCCTCCTTGGCAGTGGGAGTGAGTCGCGCCTGGAACAACATGGCTACGGCCGCGCGTGCGGGGCCTTCCGCCACCGAATTGCGCGCCTGCTCCGCTCCCTGCGCTGCTATGCGCACATATAACCTTGCGCTGTGTGGACGGCGGAGTGTCACGTCCCGATAAGGGCGGCGGCGCGCCTCCGGGAACGCCGCCGCGCATGCGCGCCACGCGCGGGAGCCCCGCCCCCATGCGCGCCGCACGCGGGGGGCGCCACTGCGCATGCGCGCCGCGCGCGGAGGCCCGCCCCCATGCACGCCGCACGCGGGGGGGCGGCGCCGCGCATGCGCGCCGCGCGTGGGGCCCCGCCCCCATGCGCGCCGCCGCCGCGCATGCGCATAACCTTTGTGTGACGGGGTCGCCGTCACACAAAGGTTAAGAACCGCTGGTCTAGATCCTCCTGTATCCTGTATTATAATTGTTCTTCAGTGCATCATAGAGAACAACAGAATTACAGAATTGGAACAAACCTTGGAGGTCTTCTAGTCCAACCCCCTGCTTAAGCAGAAGACCCTATATCATTCTAGACAAGTGTCTGTCCAGTCTCTTCTTAAAAGCTTCCAGTGATGGAGCACCCACAACTTCCAAAAGTAATATTCCACTGATTAATTGTTCTCAATGTCAGGTAATTTCTCCTTAGTTTTCAGGTTGCTTCTCTCCTTGATTAGTTTCCAACCATTGCTTCCTGTCCTGCCTTCTAGTGCTTTGGAGAGGTTGACCTCCTCTTCTTTGTGGTGGCCCCTCAAATAGTGGAATATTACTATCGTGTTTCTCCTAGTCCTTCTTTTCACTAGACTAGACATACGACTTTAATCGCTCATTAAAGAGATAATATGGATGATATATGAGTCTCTACTAATCTTTTTATGAGGGAAAGAGAAACGCACAGCCATTACCTGCCAAGGCTGAAGACTTTGAAGTTTGGTCCTTTTCATACCACTCTTTGATGTGAGTTTGGATCTAAATAACTCCATGGAATGTAAAGCATGTGCTATAGCATAGACCGCATTGTAGATGCTATAGCTATGACCAGTCATGTGCATTTCGAACAGAGATCCAGGAAGTTTTTTCAAGCTCTCTTCCCAAGAACATACTTCTGTGACTTCCATCTTCTTTGGACATTGAAATAAACAGTTAAAAGCTTGCTCCAGGAAGACATCCAGAAAATTATTTCCTTCAGCCTGACATGGGTCTAGGGCCAGAAGAAATTTCTGGAACTTGGGCAGTTGATGGGAGTGAACAGTAAAAGAAATGGCTCCTTGAAACACTTGCAAATCTGAGCCCATCTGAATTCTTGTCATCCCAAAATCAATCTGGGCAGTCATAACCCATACCCTTTGAAAGAATATATCTGAATTATCATGAGTTGCTTGAAGCATAAAATTGCTCAGCAATATCATGGACAAGTTTTCTCCATAAACAACAATTGTATTAACATTGACATTAGTCATCGGTAGATAAATATTCCAGACTTTCCTGTTAACACTGAAGATATCATCCAACTCTGCTTTTGGGATTTTTGTTGTGAATGCTGAACAGATTCCATTCTGGGAAAGCAGGGGTTCTAACATCTGTATGAAATGTTCTCCACTGTCATCATCAGTGATGAAGAACCCAATCCATGTCCACCCGAAATGGTGAAGTAACTGGATAATTCCCCTATACTGACTGGCTTCATTTGGAACCATACGGTATAGAGCTTGGGATGGTGTAATATGGCTCTCCTCTTGAGCAAAGGAGCCATAAGTAAGCTAAAAAAAAGTAGTTTTTTTAGAAACTGGCTGGAAGGAATGTATAAATAAATCTGCATGCGAGAAAATTTTTATACGTGTCAGAGTAAAAAAAAAGTATCTTTGTCTGCATAAACCCACAAGGTAAACATCTATTTTCTTTTTGTTTGAATGTTTCTGCATGTTAAAAAAATATATGAGGTGGAATATAGATAAAAAGGTTGGTATTACTTTAGAGGATGTGAATTTGGTAAAACAGATTAAAGATCAAAGTCGATTTCATATAAAAAGAATTGATAATGCTTTAATAGAATTGGACTCTGAAACGGAGTTAGTTAAAGATTGTATGATTAAATGGGCGCAAAATATCCAAGAGCCAATTTTATTGGATACATGGGAGACAATTTGGGTTAGAAATGTAAAATTTACTCAAGCACAAAATTTAAGAGAAATTTTTATAAAATGTTTTATAGATGGCATTTGGATCCCCAAAAGTTGTCCCGCATGTATCCAAAATTACAGCCCAAATGTTGGAGATGTGGAAATTTAGATGCAACTTATTTTCATATTTCGTGGACTTGTAAAGATATTAAAGCTTTTTGGATTAAGATTTGGTGGAATATTCAAAAGATTTTTAAGAAAAAGATAAAGTTTATTCCGCAATTATTTTTGTTGGATACTATTGTAGATTTGGATGTTAAAGAAACTAATTTGATGTTGAACTTCATAACTGCTGCAAGATTATTGGTGGGGCAATATTGGAAGAAAAACTTATTGCCTACTTTGGAAGAATGGATACTTAAAGAGTCTAATTTAGCAGAAATGGCGAAAATCTCCACCTATTTGAAGGATCATTCACAAGAAAGATATATTATGGTTTGGAGAAGATGGATTGATTATATTCAGAAGAAGTATGAAACTGAAAAGTATTATCTTGCTTTTGAATAGATTTTAGATAATTATTAATAGTATTAATGGTATTATTATTTTTGTTTTAATTTGTTAATATTTGTTTTGAGAAAGAGTTAAAGTGCATTATGGTTTTGATTGATAGTTTAGTTGGTTTATGTTAGCTAGAGTATGTTTGTTTATTTGTTACCCTGTAATCAGCTCTGGGAAGTGGGGGAGGGAGGAGGGAATGGGTGGGTTTATATTGTAATTTGTAAAACTTTTAATAAAATAAAATAAAATAAAATAAAAATATGATTTTCTGGAACAAGTATCTTGCAAAAAGGTATACTAAAAGTAGTTAATTGGAAAAAGTGCAGGGAAGGACAATTAAGGTGAGTAAAGGCCTAGAAACTAAAACATATGAAGAAAGGTTGCAGAGTTTGGGTATGGCCAGTCTAAAAAAAAGAAGGACTAGGGATGACTTGATAGCAGTATTCCAGTATTTGAGGGGCTACCACAAAGAAGAGGGGGTTAACGTATTCTCCAAAGCACCAGAAGGCAAGACAAGAAACAATGCATGGAAACTAATCAAGGAGAGAAGCAACCGGGAATGAAGGACAAACTTCCTAATAGTGAGAACAATTAACCATTGGAACAGCTTGCCTTCAGAAGTGGTGGGTGCTTCATCATTGGAGGTTTTTAAGGAGAGACTGGACAGCCACTTGTCTCAAATTTTATAGCAGTGTTTCCCAAACTTGAGAACTTTGAGACCGTTGGACTTCAACTCCCAGAATTTCTCAGCCAGAGATACATGTCTGCAGAATTCTGGGAGTTGAAGTCCAACGGTCTCAAAGTTCTCAAGTTTGGGAAACACTGTTTTATAGGGTCTCTTGCTTGAGCAGGGGGCTGGACTAGAAGACCTTCAAAGTGCCTTGGCAGCTCTATCCTGACACAATTTTATTCTTAATCTCCTATCCCTTTTCCACCTTGGGGAAACATTGCTGTTTATCTCTAATGCATTTCTGACCTGCAAAATCAAAGTAAGAAGAAAAACGATTATAATTTATAAACTTCTCCATTATTCTGTGAGCAGATCTTACCTGTGGGATCTTATAAAGACTTAAAAGGTTTGCCATATGGAATGAGACAACGGAACCAAGTCCGCCAATAACAGCAATAAGCTTTTTCCCAGAATCACATTCATAATTAGGTAAAAGACTGTGCATCTTGAAAAGAAGGTCTAGAGTGGTCCGATAGGTCATCATTGCATCATTGTAGCTATCACAGATATGGAATCCAAGCGTGATATTGGGTAAGATCTTGGAATCCTCGTTTATTTCATTTATGGCAAATGCCAAGGCCAGGATATGTTGGTAGAACTTAGTCACCATGCTGCCAATAAAGTGAGAAGCAAATTGTCCCATCATAGACTAACATTAAAAGGAAAATGCTGCAATCCTGACTCAGATTCATTGCAAGCAACAGTCATAGTTTTTCATCACTGTTTGAAAGAGGGAATAACAGAATAACAGAATTGAAAAGCACGTTGGAGGTCTTCTAATCCACACACACCCTCCCACCCCAGGCAGAAAACGCTACACAATTTCAGGCAAATGTCTGTCCAATTTTTTTCTTAAAAACCTCCAGTGTTGGAACACCCACAACTTCTGGATTTTGTACATGCAGCCAGACACAAAGTATTCTTCTCCATCATGAGAATGATTCATATATTGTATATAAAAACAACTTATATAATGAATATAAAACCTGGGATTGGGAAGTCTTTCAAATTTTTCTGTAAGGAATGGATGATCTACATTTAAATCTCAAATTCATACCACCAAATGTAGGGAAAAAAATGCTCAAAGAGAGAGATAGATAGAAAGATAGATAAAAACTCTTTAAAGCTGTGTGAAAATATTCTTCAACAGAAGGCATGATTTGAAAACATTTCAAATGTTTTAGTAAAACTTTTAGTAAAATCAGTGGCCATGGTTATATTTCTCTTTTAAAAGAATAATGAACCACAGACAAACTATAAACAAATACTACCTTTCCACCTTTATTTATTTATTTTTTCTTAGTTATCTTCATGTCATTTTATACGCCTGGTGGCCAGAGGGACACCTTGTGCAGTTTTCCAGGCAACGTTATTTAAAAATTATTTTCCTTTGCTTTCTTCGTAGGGCTGATAGAGAGGATTTGATCCAAAATCACCCAGCTAACTTCACGTCTAAGGCAATATTAGAACTCACAGTTTCTCAGTTTCTAATCCAGTGCCATAACTACTACATCATTCTGATTCTTATATTTTCACCTAATCTAGGATAAAAGTGAACTTGGAGGCTCAGGAAAACAATTGAGGTGCAAACCTAGATAACATAACAAGTCAAGCCAAGCACAACCTTTAGTCATTAAAACAGATAATGGGCTCATGTGAAGACATTCTCACTAAGAATAACAGAGTTGGAAGGGACCTTAAAGGTCTTCTAGTCCAACACCCTGTTCAAGCAGGAAATCCTATACCATTTCAGACACATGATTGTCCAATCTCTTCTTAAAAACTTCGAGGGTTGGAGCACCCACAACTTCTGGAGGCAAGTCGTTCCACTGGTTAATTGTTCTTACTGTCAGGAAATTTTTCCTTAGTTCTAGATTGGCTCTCTCCTTGGTTAGTTTCCATCCATTGCTATGAATAATAGTTTGACCTTCTTTTTCCTTTTGGCAGTCCCTTAGCTATTGGAAGACTGCTATCATATCACCCCTAGTCCTCCTTTTCATTAAACTAGATGCAACTCAGAGTAGATCATTCTGATTCAGTAAAATTGAGTATGACAAACCATTTGGGCACCTTCTTTTCAAAGTCCTAACAGCAAAAAAAAAAGGGGGGGGGAGGTGAAATCCTTACATGGGAAAATCCGATTCCAGCTCTTTTGATGGATGTTTCCTGAAGGTAAGTGGATAGGAAATATAAATTATCTGTGAGGACATTCCACCAAGGAGGAGATCTCCTGGTTGCTGCCAGTCATGTCGAACAGGAAGAGGATCATTTTTAGAGCACATCTCTGCAGCAAATTTGCACACTATGGGTGGTAAAAGAAATAAAACCAGGACCAACATCACCATCAGGTGTCAGAGGTCCCACTGTGACCACCTACAGATGCATGATTGCTATTCATCCCATTAGCATAGAATGAAAAGATTGGAAATAAATGTGCCCTGGATCAAATGATTATTTAAGAGTCCTGTTTTCCTTCTGCCCGTGCCCTGAATGGAAACCTGGAATTATTTCAGATTTATGCCTTTTTAAAAGAATGCTTTTTCTGGTAGCTATTGAGAAGCAATTGGAGGTTGGGTGAGTCATGAGAGTCTGATAATTGCATGGAAATAATTACTTCTGGCTTCAGAGGGGGTGGGGCTCATGGTAAGTCATATGGCTTTTTCACATTGGCTCACAACTCCATTGGGAAATTTGTCTCTGGATCAGTAATCTGACAAGAGCAAAGGGAATATGCCCTGGGTTGAAACCATACAGATGAAAAGCATCTGTAGACTAGATGCTCCATTATGATGATGATGATGATGATGATGATGATGGATCATCGCACAGTCAGCCAGATGTTCAGACTGGATCTGGCATTTTGTCTACCTATCGAGTCCTTACCCAGGACCTGGGATAGGCAGATATGGATGTTTGATGGTATTACAGGTATCGTCGCAGGATGGAAGCAGTTCCTAGTAAGGCCACCTTTTGCAATTGACTAATGGCAAATTTGTCAATGCCAATGGTGTTCAAGTGGTGCTGCAGTTGTTTTGGGATTGCACCCAAGGTGCCTATGACTATTGGTACTACCCTTGCTTGCTTTTGCCACAGTCTTTCTATTTCTATTTGTAGGTTTTTGTATTTTGTTATCTTCTCCAGTTCTTTCTCGTCTATTCCGCTGTCTCCAGGCACTGCCATGTCCACTATCCAGACTTTTTTGTCTTTCTTATTGACAATTGTTAAGTCTGGGGTGTTATGTTGCAGGTGCTTGTCTGTTTGAATTCTGAAGTCCCAGAGCAGTTTAATTTTATCATTTTCTATGACTTTCTCTATTTTATGATCCCACCAGTTTTTGCTTACAGGCAAATGATATTTTTTGCAGATCTTCCAATGCACCATTGTTGCTACTTTGTTATGCCGCTGCTTGTAGCCAGTCTGTACAATCTTCTTGCAACAGCTTACTAGGTGGTCCACTGTTTCTTCAGCTTCTTTGCATAGGCGGCACTTACTGTCTGTTGCTGTCTTCTCAATTTTGACTTTATATGCATTTGTCCTTAAGGCTTGGTCTTGTGCAGCCAGAATTAGTCCCTTGGTCTCTTTCTTCAATTTTCCTGCTCGTAGCCATTGCCAGGTCTTGTTATTATCTGCTTTCCCAGTTATTTTTTAATGTATTGGCCATGTAGTGCTTTGTCTTCCCATGCCTCTATTCTGTTCTTCATTTGGTCTTTCTTGTAGGCCAGTTTGGTCTCTCCAGTAGTCAGTAAGCCTTCCTGATATACTAATTTCAGTGCATCTTCATCACTGTCCTTCAGATATTCTTCCAAAGCCATTTTTTCTTCTTCAACCATCTGATGTACTTGCAGCATTCCATGCCCACCTATTTGCCTTGGTAGATAAAGTCTGTCAATGTCACTGCGTGGATGAAGGGCATGATTCATTGTCATTATTTTTCTGGTCTTCCTATCCATTGCTATTAGTTCTACTTGAGTCCAATCCACTATTCCAGCTGTGTATCTAATGACTGGAATTGCCCAGGTGTTGATTGCCTTTATTGTTATTATTATTATTATTATTATTATTATTATTATTATTATTGTTGTTGTTGTTGTTGTTGTTGTTGTTGTTGTTGTTGTTGTTATTTTCCATCAGGGGAAATTAATATGAAGAAATTGGCCAATGGAGGAAAATTGTCATTTTAACTCTTGTTTGGATTTCTGTGAAATTGACACAGGGAGTGTAAACTGAGACTGAATGTTTTCACATATGTGTCCCAACTGCTATTGTCATTTATGGCTCCATATCTCTTCAAATCCGGAGAAAATGATAGAAGCTTTGTGGAGTGCATTGGTGACTTCACTATACCTGTTGGCAACCCTATAAGGTAAATCAATCTTTTCTCAGAATTGCACTGTAACTGCAGAATGCAAAGATTTGTTGTAACCAAAATCTAGCTCACCTAAAGCAACCAAATCCCTTTGAAGCTAAAAGCATAAATGTATTAAATTTGCACACAACTGCAGTGTACACTGTGCTCCCAGCCAAAATAATTGGCAGCTTCCTGAGCATAAGCAGAACCATAGCTCATATACCTTTGACCGGCCATATTTTCAGACAAACTAAAGGAAAAGGCAGACACAGTGTGACTTTTATTTATTAATTCAATTTATACGCCACCCAGCTAATCTGGAATTACAGCATGATGTTGGGATGTTTTTGATAAACCCACCAGGAGAGTCTAGACCAGGTCTCGGCAGCCTTAAACACTCAAAGAGCCACTTGGACCCGTTTCCCAGAGAAAAGAAAACAGTGGGAGCTGCAAAACTTGTGTGCGCGCACGATTGATTGAAGAGTTTAATTTAAAAGAAATAGAGGCTGCTGTGCATGAGTTCTCTCTCTCTCTCTCTCTCTCTCCCTCTCTCTCTCTCTCCCTCTCTTTGTCTCCCTCCCTCTCTCCCTCTCTCTGATCTTCTGCTCATCTGGCAAGCTGGCTTCACGCTGTTCTCCGACAAGCTGACACACAATCTTATTGGGCTGGCTCTCTCCTGCCCTTGGTCTGCCAGTCCTCTTCCCCCACTCAGAAAGAGAGAGAGAGAGAGAGAGACACAGAGAGAGAGAGAGACAGTGAGAGTTAGAGACAGAGAGAGAAACAGAGAGAGACAGAGAAAGAGAGAGAGACAGAGAGACAGAGACAGAGAGAGCTTTCTTTGTTGTTGCCCCCACCCTGTGGAATATTGTCCCTCCGTAAGTGAGGAGGACCCTCATTCTCCTGACCTCTGGAAAGGCATGAAAAGAAGGCTCAGCAGCCTTGCTTGTGGGTATAAAGGAGCACACAACTATGGGACTGTCTAGCACAGTGGTTCTCAATCTGTGGGTCAGGACCCCATTTGGATGCAGTCCGCCTTTTTTTTTTTTTGCCCTTTTCCTTAGCTATGCTACTCCCTTTTATTCTATTGGCTTTTGAAAGCCAATAGAATAGACTCTCTTGAATAGAGTCTAAATCTATTGGCTTTCAAAAGCCAATAGGAATTGTCCAGGCTGTCTCTGCCCTGCTGAGCCCACCAAAAGTCCCATTCTGCAAACGGTGCTGCACCAGCTGAGTAGTCCTCGACTTACGACCGGGTGGGGGTCGCGGCATTAAAAAGGTTGAGAACCACTGGTCTAGCACCTTTAAAACCCTTTCCTAACCTTTTAAATATTAATTAAGAGCAACTTCTCTGTCTGATCACCTTGAATCCATTTCACTTCTCCACAGCAGACTTCAACTGGCCTTCTCTAAGAGTGGGGTACAATGTGGGTCAAAAGTCACACCATGACTTTCATAGGTCATGGAAGAACACCATGACAATCAAAGGTCTATCCGGGGTCATTCAGAGCCTGAACAGAAATTGTATACTATGAAATTCTCTACCCCCCAATATCCGCTTCAGGGAGAATGAGCCCATTATATTGTTCCACCCCATGTACACTTATAGATCTGGATGGATATCAGGGAGAGTTGGGGGATGTTCCTGCTGCATTGTCCATCTGAAGCATTGTTCACTCTTTGGAATCAGATTCAAAGATGAGGCTTTGAATCAAATTGCACCCATGCAACCTATCCTTTCTCGCAGAACTAATCCTATCCCATGCTTCACTGAAGAATTAAGGGAGGTGAAACAAGAGATATCAAGATCATAACTGGGACTTCACAAATGACAAACTCAACCAAATATGAGCTGGGGCTGTTACTAAGTCTTACATTGTGGCAGAAATGATGACACAGTGCCAATTTTCCACCACTCTTATTGCATCTGCATATATAATTCTGTAGCCCTGTTTGGGGGTGACAAATGTACTCCTGGGTATAGGAAATCCAGAGAAATCCTTGTGTGGGCATGTGAAATTATTTGTTAGCATCTATCACACAAAATTGCTGAAATACGTTCACAGTTGGAGTCGGCCTTATTGCAGGTCCAGGTGGGGGTGCCTGTGGAGGAGTCTTGCTCCAATATTTGGGAATAGGTTGAACCCATTGTGCCTGAGGAAGTGGATAGATCCTTAGGTCTGTGAATTGGGCAGCATTGTGTTATGCCACTTTGCCACCTTTTCCCCATTGTGATTTGGGGAGAGATCTTTCCCTGGGCTACTACTCAGTGGTGGGATTCAGCCAGTTTGCACCAGTTCGGTAGCTAATTTTTTATTGCCCAGGCCCAGAATGGACTTTTCTGGAAGTGGCATCCACACAAAGAACCGGTTGTTCACATATTTGAATCCCACCACTGCTACTACTGTGTGATGTTCTGCAGTATCCATACTCTTTTGATTCCTCTTAAATATCTAGATGAGTCTGCTTTGGTTGTCATGTGATCAGATATAATCGATATACAGAAGTAGCATCCTATGAGTCCTGAGAAAGAAAGAAAGGAAGGAAGGAAGGAAGGATTTAACATTTATAAATAAATGGACTTCCTAAAGTTATTTCACAATTAAAGAGGAAGGAGTGCTCTAATTGATTTCCCATTTCCCATTTTTGTGATCAAAAAGATTTGTTGCAGGGCTATAAAATATCAATGGTGGATAATTGGTTAAATCAGGTAAAGGATCGTGTCAGTCATCACACACACAAACAAACACAGACACAAAAATATGGTCCAGATCAGGAGACTTTGAGGAGACAGATTAAAAACCATTTGAAACAAATGAAAAAAGCCTAGTTATATTTTTACTATTTATAATTTAGTTTTCAATAAAAACAGTGTTCAAAACTATATTCCTCTTAATATTAAGAACTTTCTCTTCTGAAATTGATTCACTCTCTAAAGGTGGATCAATCAAAAACTTGTCTCCAATGTTATTCCTTTTTATCTGGTTGCTCACTAGGCATTACACACTGCTCCCAAACCAAAGGAATCTGAGCAGCTTACAAATTAACTCCCTTGTGAATGTTAAAAAGAAATATCATAACAATAACCAAAGTGCTTAAAGACCTCAAAACAATAAAAAATGTGAGTGTGATCCTATAATATGATGGGTCCATTTCTCTTTGGCTTTTTGGAAAAGTCACCCTTTAATGTGCTTCCTAATGAGAAAGTTGGGTAGTTGTATTGTTCCACAGAATGAAAAGTTTACAGCTACAGAACTAGCATTTGTTCATTTGCATTTACATTTTCTTTTTTTTTCCCCTCTAGCTCCCATACAGTTTGCAGCTATGAGTACCTTTTCTTAGTCCATAAATATCATCATTCTGATTTCTACTCAAAACCTCAAAGGAGCGTCACTGACTGTCCATTGATTTCCCCTATAATTACCTAAGGAATATCTGTAAAGTAGATTCTTCTCAAATCATTGAGGAATTTCAAGGGACAATTACCCAAGAACAGCTCAGGGTTGATGAAAAGAATTGTTAATTGTGCAACCAAAATGTTAGAGCTGCAGCAATTTGCTATTTGGGAAAGAATATTTATAGAGGCTATTCTAATCAGTGGGAGGATTTTTTTCCCCCTTATGTTTCAGTGTTGCAGGTGGACCTGGTTCATATGTGGTGACAAACATTTTCTTGAAGAAGATGATATTTTCCATGGCAGTGATGGCAACATTGTCAATGTTACTGTCAGGAGTTACATGCCTTATTCTTTGTACTAAAGCATGTGCTATGGAGAAACTTTCCCTTATTAAGCACAAGTATTTTCGGCCAGGGGATTTCATAGTGGCTGGGATACTATCTCAATTCTACATGATATCAGATCGAGTTGGTTTCACAAGGCACCCATCTGAACATCTGGTTGATGAGATTGTGTAAAGACTTTCACTTACCTGTAGCATATCTTAAACCATATAACTTTTTCCAATAGGTTGGCTGAGCATAGCTGATTACACGTATTACTTGCAGCACAAATTATTTGTTTTGTTTCTTGCTGTTAGTTCCTTCATTCTAAAACCAATGTAGATTGATTACACTGATATTTCTTACTGGACAAATAAATATTTTATACAAAGACACTTATAACAGCTCTCAACTCAGTGATTTCCCCATTTTCTTACTCTTTAAATGCTCTACTCTCAAATTACCCTTTGTAACTAACTGGGTATAACTTATAGTATGCCTAAGAGTTACTGATATGTTTTAATAGGATTATTAATGTTCTTTCAAGCAATTCATCTGTTTCTTAGTGAGAATTGTTTATAATGAATAAAAAGAAACATAACATTCTGCCTGGAACAACTGTAATATATCTATATCTATATCTATCTATCTATCTATCTATCTATCTATCTATCTATCTATCTATCTATCTATCTATCTATCTATCTATCTATCTATCTATATTAAAGGTATATATCTATATCTAGATAGATAGATAGATAGATAGATAGATAGATAGATAGATAGATAGATAGAGATAGAGACAGAGACAGAGATATAGATATAGATATAGATATAGATATAGATATAGATATAGATATAGATATAGATATAGATATAGATATAGATATAGATAGATATAGATAACAGTTGTTCCAGGCAGAATGTTATGTTTCTTTTTATTCATTATAAATAATTTTATATAAATAAATATATATATTTGTTTTCGTACATATATACACATACACATATTTCCCAGGAGCATTTTCCATTTCATCAAAAACCACATTTTTAGACACTATGAAAAAATCTTTGCAAAGTATTTCCATTACTATAAAATTATGTCATCAGTTTTCATATCCATCCATCACAATATTGGTGGTTCTGTGATGTCATTTTTCAGGAGGAGAAATATGATTTATAATATATCTCTCATTACAGATATTTTCTACAGAACTATCAACATATCCTAGCCTTGGTTTTTGCTATAAAGGAGATAAATGAAAACAATAACATATTATCCAACATCAGTCTGGGTCTTCAAATCTCTAATAGTTATTTCATGGCGAGATGGACTAACCTGGCTTCTATGGAGCTTGTTTCAACACAGGGCAGATTCATGCCCAACTACAAGTGTGATGTCAAGGATTGGGTGGTTTGTGTCATTGCAGGACCTAACTCTTCCATCTTTCCTTTCATGGCAAACATTTTGAATGTCTACAAGATGCCTCAGGTAAGATTTGTTCTTGAACAAAGTTTTAGTGGACTATAAGAACAACCTTGAAAGGCAGGAGAAAGAGCTGCAGGCAATTACAACACTCTGATAAATATAATCTGGGCCTAACATACTTCATTCTTTGGAACATAAAGGCAGGAGAGAGAATACTATCCAATTTTCAAGATTGACGTCAGCCTTTCAAGATTATGCAGACTAAAAAACAAAATCCTGAAATCTTCTATTGTAAAGTTCCCATAAAGAATCTTGCAAGTCTAAAAATGCTCCCTCCTTTTTACTTTTACAAACTAAAAAACAACAAATAATCTTTTTTTCCCCTTTTATATTACATTTTGTGAATTGGAAATAAAGTGGCAACCCAAATTTGCAGATGAGATGGATACGTTTTGCTACTCTGCTAGATTTATTCATCAATATGAATATTAATCAATTGAATTCCTTGAATTATTTATTAATGCACTCTAAAGAAATATCAGTTCATTTCATGCATCCATTTTCTTACCATGTTTAATAATGAAGTAAAGGATTCATGGACTTGATGAAGTAAAGGGAATATTTATCTTGATCTTTATATTGCAGAATATACTTCCTTCCTTCCTTCCTTCCTTCCTTCCTTCCTTCCTTCCTTCCTTCCTTCCTTCCTCTCCATGAATTTTTCATGATGACTCAAGTAACAAAAAATTAACCTATGTATTACAAATGAATCAATATGAAATTCAAATAAAATATTTATTTCACCATTAATTCCCTTATAGCTCATCCCACTGTAAAATGCATCAAGTACTTAGCAAAAATACTAGAACTAAAAGATAAATAGCTGAAACGATGTTCTTCAATTACTCATCCTATTTCACCTTCATCCCATCATTACTTCATTTCTTGAAATGTCTTCCATTTCCTATGAGGAGAAAAATGGTGATATATGTGTATGGATTTCCTTCCTCAATCAGAACCTAGAAGATTTAGATGTCAACGCTGTAAACATTGGATGTTCACGCTCTGACAACTGATGAAAATTGCAGCCATTTTCTCTTTGCTTTTAACATGCTTTTTCTGGTATTTAGAAATCAGGTGCAGAAGGGGGTGGGTGGGATGAATGCTTGAGCTCAGCTAGCCATAATAATAACTTTACTTTGTGGGAACCCAAGAACAAACTGATAATGTTTTGGCGGGCTGAGGAACTGGGGAGAAAGCACATGTTTTAGGCTAATTGGAGAATGTGATTTACGACAGCTTATTGGGGGTGGGAATTGCACTTTGTTATTTTGTGTGGGGGGAAGGGAATTTAGTTTTTGGGTTCAACTATGTAGTGCCAATACTTTGTTTCCTGAATAAGGAAGAATTTTTTTCCTTGAAGTTCTTTTGATAGGTTTCATCTATCGGAACCATGACATTAGACCTTAAAACATGTGGTTGATTTTCACTATAATATTTCCTGAATTAATATATATTTGATGTAAAGTGGTACCTGGAAAAATATTAATGGTCTGACAACGAATGTGGGTAAAAAGCAGATGGCCCACCAAAGATTGTGTGTGAAAGGGAGGTTTGTTTTGCTTACTAGACAACTCTTAAATTTAGGATGGCCAGACATCCTGTTCCCAGCTCTGCACATGATATATTACTAACTGCCTGTCACATGGTGTAACTAAACTGCTTAACACTTGATATATTGCTGATTGCTAAAAGCATTCCAATGTAAACGAAGAGCTATCGATTATAGATCTGTCTAGTAGTTTTCCTATGTTAGAAAAGGACCTATAGAATGTGGTATGGAATGTGACCTGCTCAGGAAATAACCCCCGCCTGAAGGATTATAAAAATGGTCATCAATGTACAGTCTGTGTTCAGATTCTTTAGCCATGATGGCTCTCTGAACCTGCGCAATAAACTTCCCTTTCCTGGAAAGAGCTGACTCAAATCTTTCAATTCTACAACAGATGTTTCTCACTTTGAACTTATATTACAGTAACAGCTGTTGTATAAAAATTCCACATTTGTTTCTGAAATTGATTAGATATCTTTCAATATTTGCAACAAACAAAATAAATTAAGAACAGCATTTTTAAAAATAATGAGTATTTCATTTTGGAAAACCATGTTCCCTCTTTCCCCAATGTTTAGCTCATTTATGGATATTCTCCATCAATACAGAGCAAGACACAAAGTGTTTTCTTTCATCAATTTTTCCCAAATGGTGATCAAGAGATTATGGGTCTTCTCCAGCTGCTGTTGTATTTAAAGTGGACATGGGTTGGACTGATTTTCCAACTTGAAAAGAGTGATGAAAAGTTCATAGAAAATGCTGTTAATTTGTTTTCCCAGAAAGGAATCTGTTTTGACTTCATGGAAGAGACAGCCCAGCCAACATTTATCAATTATGTTCAAAGTATACTTAATGATTTCCGTAAACTATATATTATTATCATGAAAAGTACTGCCAATGTGATAATTCTATACTGTGAAAACCATTACACTATCACTATTTTACTTTTGCCCTACTTTGAAGAAACGGTAGAGAAACCAGTCAAGAGAAAAGATAAAGTTTGGATAATGCCAGCTCAAATGGAATTTACATCATTTTCCCTTCTCAAAATGTTGACTATGGATTCTTTCCACGGTGCTATAACTTTTGAAGTCTCTTCCAAGGAGATCCCTGGATTCAGTAAATTTCTTCAGATGACAAAGCCAACTTCAGGAGAGGAAGACCAATTAATGAGAGTGTTTTGGAAACAGGTTTTTGATTGCACCTTTGCTCATGCATTGGTAGATGATGGTAAGCTGTGCACTGGAGAAGAGAAGTTTGAGAATGTACCTAAGTCTGTGTTTGATACCACCATGACTGGGCAGAGTTACAGCATCTATAATGCAGTTTATGCTGTGGCACATGTTTTACAAGTCATGCTTTCCCCCACATTTAAACAGAGGACACTAAAAGCTGGGAGAGAAACATTTTTGACTCAAAATGCCTGGCAGGTAATTAGAGAATGCATAAAGATTTCCTATTAATCTTGTTCTAATCAAAGAGCTGCAGAACAAAGTATAAGGCCAATGAGAATATTGGAGTGATAGGAGTGTCTACTATCTCTCCATTTTCCTCATCCTTCCAAAATTTGAAAAGTTTTGCAATTGTGAATAGATAAAAAAACTATAACAATATGGAGAAAAAGGTTTAGATGCTACAGAATCTGTGTGATTCTCAGAGGTTCAAACATCTGTGGCAGAGAAGAAACAAGATGAGTGTTTGTGCAATACTAATTCTATTAATGTGCTCAATTATATTAAATGGATGATCCATAGCCTAATACCACTGGTATCTTCCCTCCCTCCCTCCCTCCCCTCCTCCTCCTCCTCCTCCTCCTCTTCCTCCTCCTCTTCCTTCCTTCCTTCCTTCCTTCCTTCCTTCCTTCCTTCCTTTCTTTCTTTCTTCCTTTCTTCCTTTTTTCCATTAATTTTTTGTTTAGCTCCATCACTATTTGAGAACCATCTCTTTTAATAACACTGCAGGACAAAAAGTCTCCTTTAATGAAAATGGAGACTTGAACACTGGATTTGACATTATCAACTGGGTCACCTTCCCAAACAAGAGCTTTGTCAAAGTCAAAGTTGGAAAGATCGACCAAACAGCTTCTTCAGATAATCTATTTGTCATTTCTACAGAAGACATCATCTGGCCTGCCATGTTTAACCAGGTATTTCCTGCTCAGATTTCAAACTACAATATGCATTTTTCCCTTCCCTGTAATATAGTAATATAGATTATATTACTATGATAATATAATATAATTACTATAGTAATATAGATTTGAACTTGTCCTTCAGATTGTCAGACTGAAGACTGCCAACTTGAAGAAATAATGAGCAGCAATTTTGAAATGCAGAGACTGAAATCTCTTTATGGCAAGTGTTAAAATAATTTTGTGACATCTCTTCATCAAATCATTATAATTTTAGTAGAATATAATTCAATAGATGCTGTCTACTCTTGCTAGGATTTCAAGGTTGGCTGAGTTTAAATTATACAGTTTAATGACTGTATTGTATATGCTGCAGAAGTTCCACAATACAAGATGGTATTTTTAGAAAATCCATAACTAAATTCCAAACAGTGACACTGATTTTATTCAAGTTGTATTTCCAGCTTCCATGCAAGATGAAATTATTTTTAATTTTAAAGGAGGAATCATGTTTATACAATATTATTATTGTTAAAACCATAATCACCATATGGATATATGCTCATCATTTTGATATAATAACTCCTCACTCCATAGATATTTAAGAATTTGCTTTGATCTCGTAATTTCAGCTAATCCATTGTCCTCTTATTCTTCTTCAGCCTTGTCAAACATAGTATTTCTTCTCTAGTCTTTCCTTTCTTTGAATAGTCTAGCCCGAGTTTGACAGTTTCCATTTGCTAATCATTGTATCTGGGAAGCAGTCTCTATTAGATCCAGGAATGATTGACTTGTTCTTCTTTCTTCTCATTCCATTGTGTTGTTCTTAGTGCTCTGAAAATCATTTGCAACTATCTATATTTTGTTTCTTGCTTCTCCTCAGAGACCTTATTTGGAAATAATTCAATCATTTGAACGGATTGACTTGTCACAATAGCCACTGAAATATCCCACTCCTTCAATTTCTTTTTAAAGTTGTTGTTGGTTTCTTTTCTAGTGTTAATATCTTCTCTACATCTTCTGCATAGTGTCTATCTTTACCTATTCAATAAAGAAGGATAAAACTGTTGCTCCTAATTTTCTTCTTTTTCCACCAATACTTGAAAGATATGATCCACTGAATGAAGGCAATTGTTGTGTAAGGGGAAAAAAAATCAGGAACAAAGATAGATTTGAAAAGTAATAAAAGTTTATTTCATGCTAGCTATGAGCAAGAATGTGATCTACTAACTGCCAAGGCAATTTGGCACAAGGTAAGAGTCAACAGGACTTCAATTGGAGGTGGTACTTATGTCTCTTTTGTGTACAAAGGGACCCCAGATTGTTTATGCTTTGACTGCACCCTCAGGCTCAACCTGGTCGTATCCTACATGGTGTTTACTTTCCTGACATGGCTGGGAAGCAAAAAGAAATGGGGAATCCCATATCAATGATCATGTTAACTCTAGTTCAGACAGAACCCCTGGGCATTTGGGGGCAAAAGGAGAGAAAGAAATTAAAACTCAAGGAAAATATATAATTCTCTATTTCCAGCTAATTTATATAAGATAAACAACTCTTCTGGATCTTGACTTTCACCTAGTGAAATGATGCCATCTTCACCTCTCCAATTCTTAGGGTACCTTCCTTCACTTTTGATTCTAGGTCTCCTTACCTGTAATTCAGTATAATTTCTCTAAAGCAAGGAGATTTTGGAACACCCACATCCAACATTTATTATTTAAAAGTAAAATCCATTCTGAAATAGACTTTTCTAGAAAAAAATGTGTGCCTTGCAATAAATCCTGCTTTCACTTTTTGATAGGTCCAACCGCTTTCTGTATGCAATGACAATTGCTATCCAGGATACAGGAAGATGAAAATAGAAGGGAAGCCATTTTGCTGTTATGATTGCCTTCCATGTGCAAAAGGGGAAATTTCAAACCAGATGGGTAAGAGTGGTCCTGTGCAAGAGTATTCAATTTTCGTAATTGTTGAGTCCTCAGCTTAATGGCGAATAAGCACAGAACATCTCGTAGTGTCAAGAAGCCTTTATTGTAGTCTCTTCTGCTCCATTACAGCTCTGAGGCTCGCAAGCCTCTCTGCTTCTCTTAAGAACGCTTCCCTGGGCCGAATGGCAACATTTGGTGCGCTCTGCACCTTGCGCATGTGCGCGAAGCCGGCGCCAGCCAGTCTGGTCCCAGGCAGCTTGCAACTGCCCGGGACCATTGCAATGTCCCGAGCCTGCCTTTGCAGGCTCAGGACACAACACCCCTTCCCCCCCAGCTAAGACTAATAAACTATATGAATAGTTACAT
Source organism: Crotalus tigris (assembly GCF_016545835.1). Classification (NCBI taxonomy): domain Eukaryota; kingdom Metazoa; phylum Chordata; class Lepidosauria; order Squamata; family Viperidae; genus Crotalus; species Crotalus tigris. Next base: position 259,527 of record NW_024098060.1, on the reverse strand, counting down.
GCAACCTCAACACGAGCGTGGTGTGCCAACCCATGCTCCAAATGGTACCGGGCTATTGTTCTGGGGATTAATACCCAATGCCCGTATTTCCATTGTTCCCAACAGCAGACACCCTCTCACTGTTTCTGCTTTGCCAGCAGAGTTACAAAGTCCTCAAGGTACTTAGGAGATCTCTTGACTCTCTGTGACTTCCTTAGACCCTGAGAGTCCCCAATTCCATTTTGCCCAGAGGATGACATGAAGTTGTCCCCTCTTTCAGACCCTGGTGGTCCCCATGGACCGTGCCCCATTGCCTGGTCTGCTTGCTTGCCCACCGGGCTCGTCAGACCAGGACTTTGTTCTCCCAATAACCTGGTTGACCTGCCTAGTTGCAGGCTCTCTGGCCCCTCTAATAAACTGCCACTGTTAGGCAACTCTGTAGAGCCTCCCAGGCCCACACTGGACCTATCAGGGGGCTGCATTCCTTCGCTCCCCAGTCCCGTAATGGGACTGTCTGGAGTTTCAGTATTTCCCCAAAACTCAGTTGCCCCCCCATCTGTGCCGGAGGTGTCAGAATTTGGATTTGCCTCTCCGACCACCTCCCTGTGTGACTGCCTCCTTCTGGAAACAGCAGCAGTACTGGGCCAACTAGACTGTTTATGTGCCAGCTCTCTTGCAATGTTTGAGTTATTAGAATGCTCCCAGTTATTCTCCCTGACTGGAGTACTGAATGGTATTGGTGAATGATGAGTATGCCCCCTGGGTGACTCCCTGGCTGGAGTAGGCACTGGTGCCTGTGTGCTTCCTAGTTCCCATGGATTCCTGTTTGGAACACTTGCAGAATCTTGGAAAAGGCCGTCGGTGGCCTCTCTGTTGGGGCCCGGCTGCTGCCAACACCCATCCCTTTGCCCATAGAGGTCACCCCCCCTGGAAAAGGCCCAGGAGTTTCTGAGGGTAAGTCCAGTCTTGTACGCAGCTGGTCGATATATCGCCGAAGGACACGACCTTCATCCAACGATACCTCGTACGACAAGGGATGAGTAACTTTGCATACTACAGCAGGAACCTACAAGTGACCTGGCCCGTAATTACGGGTCCATACCGGGGCACCCACTTGCAGATACCTCGGTGCTCTGGGTTGAGTAGCCTTAGGAGGCAATCTTTCCGGGTGCAACCGGTCAAGTTTAGTAATCAGTTTGCGCCCCCAGCGAAGTTCAGCTGAGCTTTTCCCAGTAGAAGTTAAAGGTGTGGTGCTGTACGCAAGAAGAAAGTCTGCCAACCTGTGGTGCCAGTCTCCATAGGTCAGTTTCTTTAAAGCATCCTTGGTGATGCGGACCATCAGTTCAGCCATACCATTGGTGGAAGGGTGGAATGGTGCAGAGGTGGCATGACGAATCATGTTGGCCTGTAAGAAATCTTGGAATTCGGAAGAGGTGAATTGAGGCCCATTGTCAGACACCAAAACATCCGGAAGCCCATGTGCAGCAAAAATCCCCCTCAGTACTTGAATGGTCTTGGCAGCGGTGGTTGAAGAGACAGGTACAACCTCAAGCCACTTTGAATAGCTATCAACTAGGACCAAGAAGAATTGACCCTGAAAGGGCCCAGCGTAATAGATGTGCACCCTAGACCAAGGTGACTGTGTTTCCTCCCATCTATGTACAGGAGCCTGGGGCATTTCTGGGTGTGAGCACTGACAAAGGTGGCATGCATGCACCTTAGCCTCAATTTCCTTGTCTAACCCAGGCCACCACAAATGGCTGCGCGCAAGCGCCTTCATTCTTACAATGCCAGGATGGCCTTCATGAAGGGAACCTAAGACCCTAGATCTCATTGAGGTAGGAATAACAACTCTGCTGCCCCACAGCAGACAACCCTGAAAAGTGGATAACTCATGTTTCTTAAGCCAGAAGCTCTGAAACTCAGTACCTGGACAACTCTCTGGCCATCCAGACAAAACCCAGGATAAGACACAAGAGAGTGTAAGATCTGTGGCTGATTCAGCAGCCACATCCCTGGCATTTAAAGGTGACTCAGGCAGCGCCTGACTGGAAAGAATGTTGATGGCAGGGGCAGGATCAGCCTCCACTACTTGTAAGGGTAATTTACTGAGGCCACCAGCATGGCCCATTTCTTTGCCAGGTTTGTGAACTAAAGAAAAATCATAGGCTGACAGAAAGATGGACCATCTCAGCATCCTAGGGAAGATGATATGGGGGGTTTGTTTGTTTGTAGTAAACAACCGCAACAAAGGCTTATGGTCAGTGTAGACCATGAAATGCCTGCCATATAAAAAATCATGGAATTTTTTAATTCCAACAACAACAGCTAAGGCCTCCCTGTCTATCTGAGCGTAGTTTCGCTCAGCAGAAGACAAGGTTCTGGAGTAATAAGCAACAGGAACCTGAGTTCCATCAGGTCTTAGATGGCTAAGTACTGCTCCCACCCCATAAGGGGAGGCATCACATTAAAATGTGCAAGCACATTATTGGATGTAAGTAAGGCCTTAACCTCATTGAAGCTTGCTTCATGTGCTTGTGACCACTGCCACACTGCCTGTTTGTCCAGAAGCCTATGAAGTGGTTCAGCTATATTAGCTTTGTTAGGAATGAAAGCATTATAGAAATTCAAAAGGCCCAGAAAAGCTTGTAGTTCAGCTTTGGACTTAGGCCTAGGAGCTTGCATAATATCCTTTAGTTTAGACTCAGCAGGATGAATGCCAGTGGCATCAATTTTGAATCCCAGAAAATCTGTAGAAGGCACCCCAATTTTACATTTGTCTTTTTTTAAGCTTGAGGCCTGTTTTCCGGAACCGCAGCAAGACAGCCCTCAATCTCTCAACTAAATTTTGAGTGGAATCTCCAGCAATTAAGACATCATCAAAATAGGGGCAACCCCTGGTATACCTCTCAAGGTATTTTCCATTACGCTTTGGAAAATTCCAGGAGCCACATTTACTCCAAATTGTAGTCTTTTGACTTTGAATGCCCCCCTGTGTGTTACAATGGTTTGTGCTACAGCAGCAGCTTCATCAACAGATAACTGTTGATAAGCCTGTGCTAAATCTAGCTTTGCAAAAACACGCCCCCCCTTGAGGGAAGCCAGAATATGGCTGACTACAGGTACAGGATAGGCATGTTGTTGCAATGCCTTATTTAGGGTGCATTTGTAATCTGCACAGATGCGAATGTCCCCATTAGCCTTAAGAGGCGTGACTATGGGAGTTTCCCAAGGACTGGAGTCAACAGGTTCTAAGACTCCTTGCTGAATCAATTTGTCCAATTCAGCATCAATTTTTCCTTTTAAAGCAAAAGGTACTCTCCTTGCTTTTACTTTGATAGGAGTGACAGTGGGGTCCAACTTTAAGGAAACTGGGGGCCCTTTGTATGTACCCAGCTGTGGGCTGAAGATATCTGCAAATTCTTTGCAGACTTCTTGTAGACCTACTGTTTGCATACTATTAAGCCCTGTAACTTGTATTCCCAAGGCCTCAAACCAATCGAGTCCTATGAGACTCGTGCGCTCACCCCCAACTACCAATACATCTAATGGACCTTCAAAATCCTTATATTGTACATTAAGGGTGGCCTCCCCCTTAACACACACTTTGGAGTTTTGAAAGTCTGTTAGAACTATATTGGATGGCCTAAGCTTGGCCTGGAACCCACTGCTAGAGCAAATCTTTCTGAATGTGTGAATGGAAATAATTGAAAGTGCAGACCCAGTGTCTAGTTCCATAACCAATGGAACTCCTTGCAACTTCACTTTAAGTGACAGTTTCTTTTTGAGTGGCTTGTGTGTGCCTGTCCTATAAATGCTTCTTCGTGAAGCACAGAAACCCACCCTGTTTTGGCTGGGGACCCTGGTACCTTTCAGGCGCAATTCTTCTCGGGGTTGTACCTTCTGACGGCCCAGACACACAGCTGCTATGTGGCCTTGCTTCCCACATGCTCTATAGATTGTAGAACGGAACCTGCAGTCGGTCCTCTTGTGGCGACCTCCACACCCAAAACACTTGGGTACAGCTGAAGACTTTTCTTTGCCTTCCTTCTGCTTCCTTTCTTTGGCTGGGTAGAGATGATCCACCTCTTCTTCAGGATCCTCTTCCGAGCTCTCCTGGACTCCCTTATGGTGCACGGAAACAGCTTCTGGAGTGCTTCTGATAGGCCTCATATTCTTGATTGCCCCACCTGCTGCCTCTTCTGCAGTAACCTCTCTCAAGGCATCTTGGAACGATATGTCTTCCTTTGCAAAAAGTCTCTGCTGCAAGTCTCTGTTTCTAAGCCCACATACACATCTGTTTCTCAGCCTTTCTTCTAAGTCTTTAAACTCACAAGGCTTAGCTGCTCTTCTCAAAGCTGCAATGTATTCTTTAGCTGATTCACCAGCCCGTTGATCCCTTGTTCAAAAGTATGTCTCCATGCAATAACAGACAACTTGGGCTGAAAATGTTCTTTTAGTAATTTTTTTAAAATCTGTGTAGGTGACAGATTCAAGAGGTGCAGGGGCTGCTAAGTTTTCAGCAATTTCAAATGCATCTTGACCACAAACACACAGCAAGGTAGCGGCCTTTAAGCCATCTTCTCTTACTTGGTTTACTCTAAAATAGTTTTCTACTCTGGCCACATAAGACTCCCACCTTTTTGGGTGCGTGACAACAAATTCAGAGAGTCTCCCTATCTTCGCCATTTTCTCCTTTTGTAAGGAAGGGGTCTATCAGCCAGCTTACCTCCAGCGACGCTGTACTGGCAGGCAGGTGCTGAATTTAACGCCGTCTTCCTAGCTGCTCTCAGGACTCCTGAGTAAGCTTACAATTCTTCTTAATTAATTGTAAGGCATCCCACCTTCGTCACCAGTGTTGAGTCTTCAGCTTAATGGCGAATAAGCACAGAACATCTCGTAGTGTCAAGAAGCCTTTATTGTAGTCTCTTCTGCTCCACTACAGCTCTGAGGCTCACAGGCCTCCCTGCTTCTCTTAAGAACGCTTCCCTGGGCCGAATGGCAACATTTGGCGCGCTCCGTGCCTCTCGCATGCGTGCGAAGCCGGCGCCAGCCAGTCTGGTCCCGGGCAGCTTCCAACTACCCGGGATCATTGCAATGTCCCGAGACTGCCTTTGCAGGCTCAGGACACAACAGTAACCATGGTTCAGAATGGTAATATTTATACTACCTACAAAAGGCTTTTAGTCAATAATATTTCTTTATAAATACCAAAAATGAAAATATATTTCAAAGAATTCAGAAATAAACTTCTCATCTTATTTGTTCTAGATGGTTCCAATTATGGTTTCTAAATTAATGCTGAAATTTGTGTGTATTAAAGGAAAGGGATAGAGCTAGTATGCAGTTGCTGAATTAGGAGTTTATCTCCATTAAATAATCATACAACGTAATATATACTTTCCTCCCACTTAATGCTTTTCATTTTCTCCCCACCACAGTTCCTTGATAGCCAGGAACTAAATACAAGCAGGTCGTGCTTAATTAGGAATAAATTAATTTGCTAAATTAACATTCAGTTCTGCTACTTGACTATTTGTTGAAACTGGCCATCATCTGGCAGAAACTGGCAGTATTCCAATATCTCAGGGGCTGCCCCAAAGAAGAGGCAGTCAAGCTATTTTCCAAAGCACCTGAAAGCAGGACAAGAAGCAACAGGTGGAAACTAACCGAAGAGAGAAGCAACCTAGAACTAAGGAGAAATTTCCTGACAGTCAGAACAATTAACCAGTGGAACAACCTGCCTCCAGAAGCAGTAAATGCTTCAACCCTGGAAGTTTTTAAGAAGAGACTGGACAGCCATTTGTCCGAAATGGTGTAGGGTTTCCTGCCTGAGCAGGAGGTTGGACTAGATGACCTCCAAGGTCCCTTCCAACTTTACTATTATTATTATTATTATGGATCATCGCACAGTCAGCCAGATGTTCAGACTGGATTTGGCATTTTGTCTACCTATCGAGTCCTTACCCAGGACCTGGGATAGGCAGATGTGGATGTTTGATGGTATTATTATTATTATGGATCATCGCACAGTCAGCCAGATGTTCAGACTGGATTTGGCATTTTGTCTACCTATCGAGTCCTTACCCAGGACCTGGGATAGGCAGATGTGGATGTTTGATGGTATTACAGATATCGTCGCAGGATGGAAGCAGTTCCTAGTAAGGCCGCCTTTTGCAATTGACTAATAGCGAATTTGTCAATGCCAATGGTGTTCAAGTGGTGCTCCAGTTGTTTTGGGATTGCACCCAAGGAGCCTATGACTATTGGTACTACCCTTGCTTGCTTTTGCCACAGTCTTTCTATTTCTATTTGTAGGTCTTTGTATTTTGTTATCTTCTCCAGTTCTTTCTCTTCTATTCTGCTGTCTCCAGGCACTGCCACGTCCACTATCCAGACTTTTTTGTCTTTCTTATCGACAATTGTTAAGTCTGGGGTGTTGTGTTGCATTATTATTATTATTATTATTATTATTATTATTATTATTATTATTATTATTATTATTATTATTATTATTATTATCTTTTCTTATTCCAGATGCAGTTGATTGCTTCCAATGTTTAGAAGATCGATATCCAAACAAGGCTCAGACCCTTTGCATTCTAAAAAAAATTACTTTCTTATCTTACAATGAGCCACTGGGAGTCACTTTGTCCATTGTTAGTCTATTCTTTTCTGTTGTCACCATTATGATGCTGGGAATCTTCATTAAAAAGCAGGACACCCCCATTGTCAAAGCCAACAACAGGAACCTCACTTATACCCTTCTCGTTGCCCTTCTGCTCTCCTTCCTCTGCACTTTCCTTTTCCTTGGGCAACCTGATCAAGTGAAATGTCTTATGCGTCAAACTGCTTTTGGTATTATTTTCTCCGTAGCCCTTTCTTGTATTTTGGGTAAAACAACCATAGTGGTTCTTGCTTTCATGGCCACAAAGCCAGGCTCCAAAATACAGAAATGGGTGGGGAAAAGGATGGCTCTTTCCATTGTCCTTTCTTGCTCTTTGACTCAACTCACGATCTGTTTAGCATGGCTGGCAATCTCTCCCCCATTCCCAGATTCTGACATGCACTCTATGGCTGAGGAAATTGTCTTACAATGTAATGAAGGTTCAACCACCATGTTTTATACCATTCTTAGTTTTCTGGGATTCTTGACTGCTATTAGCTTCTCAGTTGCCTACCTAGCTAGGAGCTTACCTGACAGCTTTAATGAAGCCAAATTTATCACCTTTAGCATGTTGGTCTTTTGTAGTGTGTGGATATCATTTGTTCCCACCTACTTGAGCACAAAGGGCAAATATATGGTGGCTATGGAGATCTTTTCCATTTTGGCTTCTGCAGCCGGATTACTGGGCTGCATATTTTTCCCCAAATGCTACATCATTATTTTGAGACCTGATTTGAATACAAAGGAGCAATTAACAAAGAAAAATTTGTGAATATGGAGTTCAATTTGCCCATTGATTCAATGCAAACTTTCCCCTACTCCAATCTAAAATTCAGGTTCATTACATGCTGCAGTTTCTGGAACCTGGAACCGGTACATAAATCTGAACATAGCTTCACCATCATCATCAAAAGCCCTAGAACTTTCTAGCAAGTGGCAATAATTTTCTTCTCCTTTAGGAAAATTGCTTATAAAGAAGAACAGTAGAATACTTCAGTAGAATATTTTGGCTAACTGCAATGAAATGTTACAAACAATATCTGAGTGCTCACACTTGTACATTCTGAACTGTTGAAATTCAAATTTTCTTCTGGCTGTTCCTCTGAATTAGTTTTTATGTCACTTATAGATGTCAAGATTCAATCTGAATCAGAAGTTAATAAATTTTGCAAAAAGAGTCCTTAACATTTTTCTCCCTTGCGACTATCCATTTTTATATACTGTTTACAAGACATTAATATTTTCTTGGTATACCACTCAAGAGTCATCTGTGAAGGATGTGGTTGGTTTTAAAATGTGATGAATAAATAAATGATTGTGCCCTGATTACCAAGTATCTGAATTTTAACTTTGTGATCATGAAACTGCAATGAGCACAACTATGAGGATCTCTAAGAAATATGCTCCTTCAATAACATCATAACTTCAATTGGATATTAAATGAGACAATCCATAAACAATTAAATATGTATTGATATTGCAGAATATTTAAATATCAAGAGATAAATGGAGAGGATTGTAGCACAGAGTTGTCACTTGTTCAGTTGCTGCATGCATCTCTTGATTATGTTAGCATCTATCAGACAAAGTTGCTGTAATTTGTTCACAGATCCAGGGGGCCAATGCCTATGGAGCAGTCTGGCTTTGATATGTGAGAATAGTTTGACTCTATTGAGCCTGAGAAAATGGATCGGTCCCTATCCATCTCCTCTTTAGATCCGAGTGGCTGTCAAAACCAACAAACATTCTACCCTTCTATATAAACTCAGGGGATCAATGTTTTTTGCTGCAATGCCTGTGGAGCAGTCTGGCTGTCTGGGAATAGTTTGAATCTATTGAGCCTGAGAAAATGGATTGGTCCTTGGGGCTATGAGCTAAGCCATCTCCTCTTTAGATCGAAGTGGCTTTCAAAACCAACAAACATTCTACCCTTCTATATAAACTCAGAGGATCAGTGTGGGTAGCACTGTTTTTTTCTGGTTTGTCTTCTTTCTCTGATTTACATACATTTACAGACAGTGGTGATTGGCAAAGAGATGCTGCCTTTGGCCCTCACTGTGTGATGTTCCCAGTACAAGGTATCATCAGTTCAAAAAAGTGGCATAGTATGTGTTTTATTTGCTAGAAAGATGTATTTGATGGGTCCTAGAGGGTGGAAGGAAGGAAGGAAGGAAGGAAGGAAGGAAGGAAGGAAGGAAGGAAGGAAGGAAGGAAGGAAGGAAGGAAGGAAGGAAGGATTTAACTTTTATAAATAAGTGAATTTCTTATTTTAGTATTTGTATATTATCATATTCTTCAATTTATTTGTCCATGTGGTCAAACATGTACTGGTAAAGGACAAAGTAAAAATAAATAATTTCAAGTGACCATTATTTCTTTACTACAAAGAAACTGATTCAGGTTATGTTTTGTATATGATAAAAGGAGCAACATTTGTAGCAGCAATCAAATTTCACAATTAATGAGGAAGGAGTCCTGTGACTGGTAGATTATTATTATTATTTTCATTTCCCATATAGGATTGATAAATAGATTTGTTTCAGGGCTATAAAATATCAATGGTGGATAAATTGATTGGTGGTGGCTCATGTAACTCATCAAGCCAGACAAAAAAAATATGGTTCACACCATGTGATTTTGAGGATATGGAGTAAAAAATCATTTAAAATGAGTGAAAAGAGGCAAACTATATTTTTACTTTGCAATAAAAACAGTATTGAAAAATATGGTCCCCCTAGAACTTAGAACATTCTATTTTGAGATCGATTCATTTTGTAAATGTGGCTCAAATAAAAAGTTGTTTCCAACGGTATTCCTTTATTATTTGCATATTCACTTGGAATTACACACTGTTCCCATCCCAAAGGACTCTACACAGCTCACATGCCTGCTTCCATTAAAAAGTTTAAAAAGAAATGTCATGATTTAATTACATTACAAATACAGTAATCAAAGTGCTTAAAGACCTATCAAAAAGATAAATAAAGGTGGGCGGGATCCTATAACATTATGGGTCAATTTCATTTTAGCTCTTTGGGAAAAAAAATCATGCTTTAATGTACGCCCTAACAGGTCAAGGTCAGATAGTTGTTTTGTTCCAGAGAATTTAAAGTTTACAGCTACAGAACTAGCATTTGTTCATTTGAATTTTTATTATGTTTCTCTATCTCTTTTATAGTTTTCAGTTATGAGTTCTTTTTTACCTAGCCCATACATATCATCATTCTACTTTCTCCACAGTCTCCAAGGAGCGTCACCAAACATTCACTGATTTCCCCTATAATTACCCCAAAAATCTTACTAATGTGGTTTTTTTCTCAACTCTTTCAGGAATTCTCAGGCACAGCACCAAAGGATAGCTCAAGATTGAAAGGGTCTGTTAATTGTGGGATCAGAATGTTAGAGACGTAACAACCTTTTTTCTTAGAAAGAATATTTATTCTAATAAGTGAGAGTTTTTTCCCTTATGTTTCATTCTTACAGATAGAACTGGTTCATATGTAGTGAAAAGTGTTTTCTTGAAGAAGATGGAATTTTCCATGGTAGTGATGGCAATGTTGTCACTGTTACTGTCAGGAGCTACATGCCATATTCTGCATACTAAAGCATGTTCTGTGGGGAAACTTCCCTTTATTAAGCACAAGTATTTTCTGCCAGGAGATTTCATAATGGCTGGGATACTCTCTCAGTTCTACATGGTATCGGATCCAGTTGGTTTCACAAGGCACCCATCTGAAGAACTGGTTGATGAGCTCATGTAAAGACTTTCTCTTTTTTATTTTTTTTATTATTTTTCACCATACACCATACACCCAAACAAACTTAAAATACATAAACATAAATCTTTTCTTTTAACAGAACAGTACTATACATTTTAAGCATTCTTTACATCTTATTTACATTTTATGTACATCAATAATTATGTCTTTTCCTTTCTCTGTTCTAGCCAATTATAACATTTATTCCAAATTTCATAAAATTCTGTCACCCCCTTGTCTTTTAATTCTAACATAAGTTTAATCATTTCTGTGCATTCCAAGATTTTGTACATAATCATATCATTTGTAGGAACAAACATTGAGGATATGCTATACGAGCTGCAGTCAATATGTGTATATTCTCCATCTTTAAATTTATTATGCCCAAAAGAAATAATTCTGGTTTAAAATCCATTTGTATCTCCGTTATCCCCTGTATCCAATCTCTTATTCGTTCCCGATAATTTTTTGCTTTGGGGAACAGCCACCACATGTAATAAAATGTTCCTTCTCTGATTTTACATTTCCAACACTTTGGGTCTATATTTTTATACATTTTAGCCAATTTCGCTCATGTAATCAAGCTCATGTAAAGACTTTCTCTTCTTAACTATAGCATATCTTAAACCATATATCTTTCTCTAATAGGTTGCCCTGGCAAATAAATACACAAACACACTTATGACAACTCTTCCACTGATGTTTTTATTCAAATTCCATATTGAGATTTTCTTGGTTTTTTACGGTTAAATGAATCATTAGTGATGTATTATCAAGGTGCTGTACTATTTGTAGTTAAATCTATGTTAATCATTTAATTATTTCACTTAATATTACGGAACATTTGCATGCTTTGAATTATTTTCCAAACAGTGGTTGAGCATGCATGGAACACAGACTTAGAGCATCTCTGCCTTAATGAAACATCAGTGACTTTTATTGGAATAAGGTCTATCATTATCCCAGAAAAAAACATAATATATAACATTTGTCCTCAAGTTTACTCCAAACCCACTTTTCATGCCTATATCCACCATAAAACATACGCAGGAAGAAGATGAAAATATAAGGCTGAATATATATATAATAATTACATATGGGTTTTAATACGATCATTTTTCTTCAAGCAATTTATCTGTTTCTAGTAAAAATTGTTTATGATGAATTAAAAGAATCATAACATCCTGCCTAGATCCACACAATATATCTTTCAATGCAGATTTTTCCTGCAGAACTACCAACACATCCTCGCCTTGGTTTTTGCTGTAAAGGAGATAAATGAGAATAAGCCTATATTATCCAACATGAGCTTGGGTATTGACATCTCTAACAGTTATCACATGGCGGGATTGACTTACTTGGCTTCAATGGAGCTTCTATCAACACGTGGCAGATTCATCCCCAACTATAAGTGTGATGCCAAGGACTGGACAGTATCTGTTATTGCAGGACCTAACTCTTACATCTGTCCCTTAGTGGCAAACATCTTGAATGTCTACAAGGTGCCCCAGGTGAGATTTTTTTTTCTTGGACTAAGTATACACTGTAAGAATAACCTTGAAAGGCAAGAGGAAGAACTGCAGTCCTATTTTTAAAAAAAGTCTGATAAAAGAAATTTGAGACTAAACCAGAAGTGTTCTTTGAGAAAGCATCTCAAGATTAACACCCAATCCTCCCCAATTCTCTGGAAAGTTAAGGCAGTGGAAGGGAAAGTGTTTTCCTACTTGAAAGGTTAATGTCATCTCTTCCAGATTGTCCAGGGTAGGAAACCAAAATCACACATACTAATAATTCTTTTATTGTAAGGATACAATAACAGAGTCTTGCAAGTCTTAAACTACCTCCCATTTGTTTCTTTTGCACAGTGATGTTTACAAAAAAAAATAAAAAAAATAAACCAACTTTTCTTTTTATTACTTTTTTGTGGTTTGGAAATAAAGTGGTAACCATACAATGATGAACAACATATCATGTGTTTGCAGAAGAGATAGATAATTTTAGGTACTTTTCTTGATTTATTCTACAATCTGAATCTATGATGAATGTCAGTTCTGGAGATTGTCTAGACTAGAAAACAAGATCATGAATACTAGCAGTTATGTTATTGTAAGTTACGATAATCTTGCAGCTCTGAATGAACTCACCTTTTTTTTTTACTTTTATAAAGCCATGTTTAGAAAACAATGAATAATAATTTCTTTCCTTGAATATTATATTTTGTGGTGTGGAATTAAAATGGCAGTCCAAACTATGTGTTTGCAGATGAGATGGATATTTTTTCGTACTTGCTTTATTCCATGGAATTTTCCATGGTAGTCATGGCAATGTTGTCAATGTTACTGTCAGGAGCTACATGCCATATTCTGCGTACTAAAGCATTTTCTGTGGGGAAACTTCCCTTTATTAAGCACAAGTATTTTCTGCAGGAGATTTCATAATGGCTGGGATACTCTCTCAGTTCTACATGATATTGGATCCAGTTGGTTTTACAAGGCACCCATATGAAGAACTGGTTGATGAGCTCACGTAAAGACTTTCTCTTCTTAACTATAGCATATCTTAAACCATATATCTTTCTCTAATAGGTTGCCCTGTCAAATAAATGCACAAACACACTTATGACAACTCTCCTGCTGGTGTTTTTATTCAAATTCCATCTTGAGATTTTCTTGGTTTTTTACTGTTAAATGAATCTTTAGTGATGTACTATTAAGGTGCTGTACTATTTGTAGCTAAATCTATGTTAATCATTTAATTCTTTCACTAAATATTAGGGAACAGTTGCATGCTTTGAATTATTTTCCAAACAGCTGCTGAGCATGCATGGAACACAGATTTAGAGCCTCTCTGCCCTAATGAAACATCAGTGACTTTTATTGGGATAAGGTCTATCATTATCCCAGAAAAAAACATAATATATCTTTCATTGCAGATTTTTCCTTTATTTCCTGGTTTGGAAATAAAGTGGCAATCCAAACAATGATGAACAACATACCTTCTGTTTGCAGAAGAGATAGATAATTTTAGGTACTTTACTTGATTTATTCTTCAATCTGTAAGTTACAATAATCTTGCAACCCTGAATGAACTCACCTTTTGTTTACTTTTATGAAGCCATGTTTAGAAAACAATGAATAATAATTCCTTTCCTTGGTTAGAGGAGATGGGGAGGGGAAGAGAGTAGGAGGGGAGGAGAGAAAGAGAAGGGAAGTAGGGAAGGTTTAGAGAGTGTGGACGCAGGCTTGGGGGAATGGGCAGGCGGTACCAATGGTTAATTGTATTTTATATGAATAAATTGAAAATAAAAACTTTTTAAATAAATAATAATAATAATAATTTCTTTCCTTGAATATTATATTTTGTGATGTGGAATTAAAATGGCAGTCCAAACTATGTGTTTACAGATGAGATGGATATTTTTTCATACTTGTTTTATTCCTCAATCCGAATCATCTGAACAATTAATATACAATGATTCTTTGACATATTTACAAATATACTGAAGAGAAATGTCAATATACTGTATTGTAATGCATCCATTTTCCTACCATGCTTTAGTAAAAATATTAAGAATTCATGGATATGATTGAGTAATAGTTATCTTGATCTTTGTACTGCACACTGGTCTTCCTTCCTTCCTTCCTTCCTTCCTTCCTTCCTTCCTTCCTTCCTTCCTTCCTTCCTTCCTTCCCTCGCCCCTCACAAACTTCCTCCTTCCTTCCTATAAATATTATTCATTGTAATTCAAATATTTAAAAAAGCAATGGATGGAAAGTAATCAAGGAGAGAACCAACCTAGAATGAAGGAGAAATTTCCTGACAGAACAATTAACCAGATGAATGATTTGCTTCTAGAATTTGTGGGTGCTTCATTCCTGGAACATTTTAAGAAGAGACTGGATAGTCCCTTGTCTAGAATGGATGGGCTTCCTGACCAAGCAGGGGGTTGGACTAGAAAACCTCCAAGGTCCCTTCCAACTGTGTTATTCGGTTATCCTATTAAGGTTCAGGGATTACTGAATCAACAGATTGTCAAATATATGGCATTCAAATATTAAATTAAAGGAAACACTGATTTCTTTCTACATTATATTTTTCTTCAAGTTTGTGAGGAACACAGTCTGAATCATAGATTCTAATGCCCAACTATTTTAAATCATTTTTTCCCTAGCTTCTATATGGATCTACTCCAATAAAAGATAATAGCGAACACACAGTTTTCTTTCATCATTTTTTCCCAAATGAGGAGCTTCAGACTAAGGGGATTCTTCAGCTGCTGTTGCATTTAAAGTGGGTATGGATAGGGCTGATTTCCCAACCTGATGAGGGTGGACGGAGTTTTGTACGGAATGCCTTTACACTGTTTGTCCAGAAAGGTATTTGCTTTGCCTTCATGCAAGAGTTGCCAAAAGAAACTGTTTCTAATGATATTGAATATATGCTTAAAGATTATGTCGCCATGTACAAGGTTGTCATGAACAGCACTGCCAATGTTGTGATCCTGTATGGTGAAAACCACGTCATTGGCATTTTCAGAACACTTCCCCATCTTTCAGAATATGAGGATATACCGGTAAAGAGAAAAGACAAAGTTTGGATCATGCCAGCCCAGATGGAGTTCACATCAGTCCCTTTTCAAAAAATATTCCCTTTGGATTTTATTCATGGTGCCATATCTTTTGCGGTTTCTTCCAAGGAGGTGACTGGGTTCAAACCATTCTTGCAGACAAGAAGCCCTACTTCAGAAGAAGATCATTTAACAAGATTGTTCTGGGAGCAGGCATTTGAATGTTTTTACCTTAAAGATAAGTTAGATGAGGATGCTGGAGTGCTGTGCACTGGAGAGGAGAAGTTGGAGACTCTTCCTAATTCTGTCTTTGAGATCACCATGACTGGGCAGAGTTACAGCGTTTATAATGCAATCTATGCTGTGGCACATGCCTTGAGAGCCATGTTTTCATCCAAATACAAACACAGAGCAAGGGCAGACCACGGAAGGCTGATGATTATCAAGGAAGAAACGTGGCAGGTAATAATAAAAGAAATCACAATGACAGATTGATCAAGCAATCAATTTGTAAAATAAAATAAAATAAAATAAAATTGTAGCAATAAAATCTTCTCTGATGCCACCAGGTGATTTTATGATTGCAAAACATGTACATTTCAGGTTCAGTATGCACATAGTTTACACAAATTCATGTTTCATGTTTCCTGACAACAGTGTGGAGGAACTATGTAAAAAAGATCCAATTCTAAATCAAGCTTCAAAATTCAGTTTGAAATTTCGTCAGACCATTTTATTTGGTGATAATATGTTTATTAATATTGGGGTTCACTTGCACAGTAGTATTAGGAACTTCTAAATGGTAGTTGTGTACATTTAGTGTGGATTTTTATTTCTTCAGATCAATTGCATTTATTTATTGAACTTATATGGCTGCCCATCTCATTCATATAACACTGGACACTGTGCACAGTTAAAACACAAAGCTAAAAAATCAATATAATTCAAACACAAACATTTGTGTTTGATTTGCTTCCATTTAGCTCCATCCTTACCTGAGAAAAGTCTTATTTAACAACAGTGTTGGGGAAACAGTTTTCTTTAATGAAAAGGGGGAATTGGGAACTGGATTTGATATCATCAACTGGATCACATTCCCAAACAAAACATTTCTTAAAGTCAAAGTTGGAAAGATAGACCCATTGACTTCTCCAGAAGAGTCTTTCATGATTTCTGAAGAAAACATCATCTGGCCAACCATGTTCAACCAGGTATTTCCTACTCATGTTTCAGGTTGTCTCAAATCCTCCCATATTCAAAAATCACATTTATCATTTGAGTGACTAATTAATAATAAAATTAAGGCAATAAAATATGACGAAAAATGAAAGAGCAGAGCTCATTTTATATAGGTGTTCCATTATTAAACTTGTCTTTCCAGAAATCTATGGGCATTCCTAAATTTACACAATTACCAGCTGTCATTTTCAGGTTGTCCTACATATGGAACCATCTTTGAATTATAAAAGCTGAAAATCATTTAATAATAAACAAGCAGCATGCTGAGATACTGTACTGGTTGAAATATCTTATTCCTGTCCATTGTTACCTTATAATTTTACTATATTCTAACGGCCCATTTTCTAAGACATATTTTAAAATCCCAACTATTTTCTTTAGTTTTCTAAATTTAACCTGCAACTTTGTAAATATTAAAACATGGTCTATTTCATAATTTCTACAAGACTGACTAGATGCAATTGGAACTCTGTATCCCATGAGTAAATTCTCTGCAGTATTTCTTTTCAGGACCTATTTGGCAGAAAGGACGGGACTCAATGAAAATGCAGATAATTCCAAGTTTAAGTTCACCTATAAAGTGTGGGATAAATTACCAATCAGATTCACCTCAAAGGTGCTTTTCAAAGGCAACTGGACTTTTTTTTCCTGGAAAATGTTTTGCTTCTGATCCAAGAAGCTTCTTCAGTTCTCAAGGAACTGAATGTTTCTCAAACATTTTCAAGGAAAAAACCACAAAAGTTGGTTGACTTTTGAAAAGCACCTTTGGGACAACCATGACCTGGGTGATTGAGAATCCTCATAGATATTTACCGATCAGATTTACCAAAATGGAATTTGAGGGGAATCCAGTTTCAACAATTAAGGAAACCTCTAAGGTCCCATGGAAATACATGGGAAATGCATAGGATACATAGGAAATACATAGGAAATACATGGTTCCATGAGGACATATAGATAATGTCACATTATTATGGTGGCATTCATTAAATGTGCCTATCTAATAATATGTTGAATTGAATCCTATATATAGAATTTCTCCAAAAGTTATGCAGATTTGTCAGAATATCATATACACTTTTAAATATGAGTGTATAAAATATAAAACTCCCTCCGGGTTTCATTTCTGAATAGGCATTACCACTTTCTGTATGCAATGAAAATTGTTATCCAGGCTACCTGAAGAAAAAAATAGATGAGAAGCCCTTTTGCTGCTATGATTGTCTTCCTTGTTCAAAGGGGAAAATTTCAAACAGATCAGGTAAGATGTGCTTAATGAGAAGACTTATTAATTGTCACCAGCAATATTGTATACCTATCTGTGTTTACTCTGCACGGTATTGTTCTCAAATGTAATCAATTATTCAGAATTTGGAATGTTGGCCTCATTGAAGCAAGGTATTAGATGAGAGGCATTTGAATATAAATAACTCAGGTTGGTAGTTGAGCTGTTAGTTTGATCTCCAAGCTTGGCGATTTGGCTGCAAATGTTTCATCTCCATTCAGGGAGATATCTTCAGTGTGCTTTTAATTGTGCTCTTGTGTCAGAACACTGACCTTTAAATTGGTGTGGGTGTTATTTGTCAAGGTGTTTCTGAGTCATGGTCAGGATTTGGGCTGTTTGACTGACTGGTTTGTTGTTGTGAATTGAATATGATGCTATGTTAGTATAAAGAAGCAAGAAAATGAGTTGTCCTTGCTGGAGAGAAGCAGGCACATAAGTAGATATGAAACATAAATATTGGTCCTTCTGCTGGTCTGATAATGAACTACAATCTTCATGGATCTTTAACCCTTATAAATAACTGGAATTCTTGCTAAAACTTTTGTCACCTGAGCATGAAGAATATTCATAATGAAAAAGCTTTTTCCAAGATGACACTGAGATTGATACAAACAACACTCTTAGTGTCTATTTAACCAAACATATACAGGGTACTTTTCTGCATGTGGATGGTCCCATTCTTAATTTTTAATACTGTAATACAAATAAAATGGACATAATTAACTAGAAATAAATGGAGTTGCTTTCATAGCTTCTATGGGCCACAATGTTTTCTTTGAGCAGTCCTTGGTGCTCTCTCAGCTTGGTGATTTTCTTGCAGATATTTCATTACCAAACTAGGTAACATCATCAGTGCAACAGTAATGATGTTGACTAGCACTGATGATGTTACCAAGTTTGATTATGAAATGTCTGCAAGAAAACAACTGATCTCAGATAGCACCAAAGTTTCCTCATTTCAACTCTGAGTTATAAATAACTTCCTTATTATGACTGTAATCTCATAATTCGCAGTAGAGTCAGGGCAACTGAGCATTTACTGGCTGGATGCCTTTCCTGACACCATGTGGAGTTGGCAGCAGATATTTTTTCTTTACACCCTAAGAAAAAAATCTGCCGCTATTGAATTATCAACCACCGAAGTGGGAGACGAGCATCTTAACCACTAGGCCATGATTCAGCTCTGAAATTCTGATCAATAAACAGTCCTTTAATGTTTTCTTTGGCAGACGCAGTTGACTGTTTCCAATGTCCAGAAGATCAATATCCAAATGAAGCTCACAATCTTTGCATCGAAAAACATATAACTTTCTTGTCTTATGAAGAACCTTTGGGAATCACTTTGGCCACTGTAGCTGTCTTCTTTTTTATAACTTCAGCCTTGGTGCTGAGGATCTTCATTAAAGAGTGGGAAACCCCCATAGTCAAAGCCAACAACAGGAATCTCACCTATATTCTTCTTATTGCTCTCCAGCTCTCTTTCCTCTGCAGTTTTCTTTTCATTGGACAACCTGGTCAAGTCAAATGTCTCATACGACAAACTGCATTTGGCATCATCTTCTCTGTAGCCATTTCTTGCATTTTGGGTAAAACAACCATAGTGGTTCTTGCTTTCATGGCCACCAAACCAGGATCCCAAATAAAGAAATGGGTGGGGAAAAGGCTGGCCAACTCCATTGTCCTTTCTTGCTCTCTGATACAAGTCACAATTTGTGTTGCATGGCTGGCAATTTCTCCCCCATTTCCAGATTCAGACACCCATTCCATGGCTGAAGAAATTGTACTAGAATGTAACGAAGGATCAGCCATTATGTTTTATACTGTTCTGGGCTTTATGGGGTTCTTAACTGCTATCAGTTTCACAGTAGCCTTCCTAGCTAGGAAGTTACCTGATAGCTTCAATGAAGCCAAATTCATTACCTTCAGCATGCTGGTGTTTTGC
The DNA here is from genome assembly GCF_016545835.1 of Crotalus tigris. NCBI lineage: Eukaryota > Metazoa > Chordata > Lepidosauria > Squamata > Viperidae > Crotalus > Crotalus tigris. Next base: position 240,090 of record NW_024098060.1, on the reverse strand, counting down.
AGCGTTTGGGTAACATTTGTTCCTACCTATCTGAGCACCAAGGGAAAGTACATGGTGGTGGTGGAGATCTTCTCCATTCTGGCTTCAGCAATGGGGTTGCTTGGCTGTATCTTTTTCCCAAAATGCTATATTATTCTTCTGAGACCTGATTTAAACAGAAAGGACAAACTTATTAAAAAACACTGAATTATGTTTCCGAACCTTATTCTGTAAACTCTCCTCACTGTTGTGTTTCCTTTTTCTGCTAGTCTTTGTAGTTTGGGAAAACTGAGACAGATGCACAAATGCACAAAATAAATATTTGTTTAATGTTGGAATGTGCCTAGTTTATAACCATGTCAAGAAATAAAGTACAATATCTTCCTGTGGCAATTTTGCCCAGCATTTTGCCTGCCATTTGGTCAGATTTGTTGTAGTCTTGGGTCTTCATGGATCATGGGTAATGCTTTGAAGGAAGCTTAAGTATAAGATGATAGTTACCAAAATCCAATTCAGAGTTCTTAGGAAGCTAAATCCTTATATGGAATATGATAGTAGTTTCGAACTTTCTTTTAGAGGGTAGGTTATTGAGTAAATAGTGTAGATTAATTGTCAGACCAGTCTAGGTGCATGGATGCATGGATGATAAAGGCAATGTTCATCCATTGGACATGCTCATAGATAAACTTTGCTTTTATGGAAGTAATCCTCTCTTTTTGTTCCCTCAGTAATACTTTATATAACTAATAGGATAGATATTTCAGAGACACTAAGCATAAGGTGATGATATTGCATTTATCTTCCTATTACCATCCTTTGATTTTTGATTTTTTTAACTTTCTTTTCTGGAAGTTAAAATAGGAATCCAGATGAACGATACAGTATTGCGTTCTCCAATATTCACAACCAATCAGACTTAACAGAAAATTGGTCCATTTTCACTATAACATTTCCTGAATCAAGAGTTTATCATTACTTTTTTGTATAGTGCCTCTATGCTCGTGTAATGATCTCCATTTTTCGATGTTGGTTGAAAATCTGTTGACTCCAGATCACTGCCTGGACATGTCTTCCTGTTTTCTTGGCAAGTTTTTAATTTTAATTTTGTGATCATGGAACTGCAAAGAGCACAACTATGAGGATCTCTAAGAAGTACTGCTCCTTCAATAACATCATAACTTGAATTGGTCTTTTAAAGAGTGGATATTAAATGAGACAATCCATAAACAATTAAATATGTATTGATATTGCAGAATATTTAAATATCAAGAGATAAATGGAGAGAATTTTAGCTCAGGCTTGTCACTTGTTGAGTTGCTACATGCATCCCTTGATTATATTAGCATCTATCAGACAAAGTTGCTGTAATTTGTTCACAGATCCAGGGGGCCAATGCCTATGGAGCAGTCTGGCTTCAATATCTGGGAATAGTTTGAATCTATTGAGCCTGAGAAAATGGATCGGTCCTTATCCATTTCCTCTTTAGATCCGAGTGACTTTCAAAACCAACAAACATTCTACCCTTCTATATAAACTCAGGGGATCAGTGGTTTTTGCTGGTTTGGTTTCTTTCTCTGATTTACATTCCAGACAGTGGTGATTGGCAAAGAGATGTTGCCTTTGGCCTTCACTGTGTGATGTTCTCAGTACAAGGTATCATCAGTTCAAAAAAGTGGCATACTATGGCTCTTATTTTCTAGAAAGATGTATTTGATGGGTTCTAGAGCAGTGGTTCTCAACCTGTGGGTCGGGACACCATTTGGGGTTGAACGACCATTTCACGGGGGTCGCCAAACAAGGCTGTCTGCCATTTTTTCCCCTTTTCTTTGGCCATGCCCCTGGCACCTGATGATGTAAAAGTGGTTTGGGGTCAACACAACATGGGGAACTGTACTATGGGGTCGCGGCATTAGAAAGGTTGAGAACCACTATCCTAGAGGGAGGAAGGAAGGAAGGAAGGAAGGAAGGAAGGAAGGAAGGAAGGAAGGAAGGAAGGAAGGAAGGAAGGAAGGAAGGAAGGAAGGAAGGATTTAAATTTTATAAATAAGTGAATTTTTTATTTTAGTATTTGTATATTATCATATTCTTCAATTTATTTGTCCATGTAGTGAAAGAACTAATGGTAAAGGACAAATAAAAATAAATAATTTCAAGTGACCATTATTTCTTTACTACAAAGAAACTGATTCAGGTTATGTTTTTGTATATGATAAAAGGAGCAACATTTGTAGCAGCAATCAAATTTCACAATTAATGAGGAAGGAGTCCTGTGACTGATAGATTATTATTAGGATTGATAAAGAGATTTGTTGCAGGGCTATAAAATATCAATGGTGGATAAATGGATTGGTGGTGGCTCATGTCACTCATCAAGCCAGAAAAAAAAATATGGTTCATACTGTGTGACTTTGAGGATATGGAGTAAAAAAATCATTTTAAATGAGTGAAAAGAGCCAAGCTATATTTTTACTTTGCAATAAAAACAGTATTGAAAAATATGGTCCTCCTAGAACTTAGAACACTCTATTTTGAGATGGATTCACTTTGTAAATGTGGCTCAAATAAAAAGTTGTTTCCAATGGTATTCATTATTATTTGCATATTCACTTGGTATTATACACTGTTCCCATCCCAAAGGACTCTGAGCAGCTCACATGACTGCTTCCATTAGAAAGTTTAAAAAGAAATGTCATGATTTAATTACATTGTTGTTGTTAGTTGTGAAGTCATGTCCGACCCATCGCAACCCCATGGACAATGTTCCTCCAGTCCTTTTAATTACATTACAAATACAATAATCAAAGTGTTTAAAGACCTATCAAAAAGATAAATAAAGGTGGGTGGGATTCTATAACATTAGGGGTCAATTTCTTTTTAGCTCTTTGGAAAAAAAATCATGCTTTAATGTATGCCCTAACAGGTCAAAGTCAGATAGTTGTATTGTTCCAGAGAATTTAAAGTTTAAAGCTACAGAACTCTTTTATTCCTAGACCATACATATCATCATTCTACTTTCTCCACAGTCTCCAAGGAGCGTCACCAAACATTCACTGATTTCCCCTATAATTACCCAAAGAATCTTACTAATGTTTTTTTTTTTTTCTCAATTCTTTCAGGAATTCTCAGGCACAGCACCAAAGAACAGCTCAAGATTGAAAAGGTCTGTTAATTGTGGGATCAGAATGTTAGAGATGTAACAACCTTTTTTCTTAGAAACAATATTTATTCTAATAAGTGAGAGTTTTTTCCCCTTAGGTTTCATTCTTACAGAAAGAACTGGTTCTTATGTAGTGAAAAGTGTTTTCTTGAAGAAGATGGAATTTTCCATGGTAGTGATGGCAGTGTTGTCACTGTTACTGTCAGGAGCTACATGCCATATTCTGCCTACTAAAGCACATTCTGTGGGGAAACTTCCCTTTATTAAGCACAAGTATTTTCTGCCAGGAGATTTCATAATGGCCAGGATACTCTCTCAGTTCTACATGATATCGGATCCAGTTGGTTTCACAAGGCACCCATCTGAAGAACTGGTTGATGAGCTCATGTAAAGACTTTCTCTTCTTAACTATAGCATATCTTAAACCATATATCTTTCTCTAATAGGTTGCCCTGGCAAATAAATACACAAAAACATTTAATTCTTTCACTTAATATTAGGGAACAGTTGCATGCTTTGAATTATTTTCCAAACAGCTGTTGAGCATGCATGGAACACAGACTTAGAGCATCTCTGCCTTAATGAAATATCAGTGGCTTTTATTGGGATAAGGTCTATCATCTATCATTATCCCAGAAAAAAACATAATATATAACATTTGTCCTCAAGTTTACTCCAAACACACTTTTCATGCCTATATCCACCATAAAACATATCCAAGAAGAAGATAAAAATATAAGACTAAATATATATATAAGAATTACATATGGGTTTTAATACGATCATTTTTCTTCCAGCAATTTATCTGTTTCTAGTAAAAAATGTTTACGATGAATTAAAAGAATCATAACCTCCTGCCTAGATCCACACATCATATCTTTCAATGCAGATTTTTCCTGCAGAACTACCAACATATCCTGGCCTTGGTTTTTGCTGTAAAGGAGATAAATGAGAATAAGCCTATATTATCCAATATGACCTTGGGTATTGACATCTCTAACAGTTATTACATGGCGGGATTGACTTACTTGGCTTCCATGGAGCTTCTCTCAACACGTGGCAGATTCATCCCCAACTACAAGTGTGATGCCAAGGATTGGGCAGTATCTGTTATTGCAGGACCTAACTCTTACATCTGTCTCTTCATGGCAAACATCTTGAATGTCTACAAGATGCCCCAGGTGAGATTTTTTTTCTTGGACTAAGTATACACTGTAAGAATAACCTTGAAAGGTGGGAGGAAGAACTGCAGTCCTATTTAAAAAAAGTCTGATAAAAGAAATTTGAGACTAAACCAGAAGTGTTCTTTGAGAAAACATCTCGGGATTGACACCCACTCCTCCCCAATTCTCTGGAAAGTTAAGGCAGTGGAAGGGAAAGTGTTTTCCTACTTGCAAGGTTAATGTCATCCCTTCCAGATTGTCCAGGGTAGGAAACCAAAATCACACATACTAATAATTCTTTTATTATAAGGTTACAATAACAGAGTCTTGCAAGTCTTAAACTACCTCCCATTTGTTTCTTTTACAAAGTAATGTTTACAAAAATACAACAAATAAACCAACTTTTCTTTTTATTACTTTTTCGTGATTTGGAAATAAAGTGGCAGTCCATACAATGATGAACAACATACTATGTGTTTGCAGAAGAGATAGATAATTTTAGGTACTTTACTTGATTTATTCTTCAATCTGAATCTATGATGAATGTCAGTTCTGGAAGATTGTCTAGACTAGAAAACAAAATCATGAATACTAGTAGTTATGTTATTGTAACTTACCATAATCTTGCAACCCTGAATGAACTCACCTTTTTTTTACTTTTATGGAGCCATGTTTAGAAAACAACAAATAATAATTTCTTTCCTTGAATACTATATTTTGGAATGTGGATTAAAATGGCAGTCCAAATTATGTGTTTGCAGATGAGATGGATATTTTTTCATACTTTACTTGTTTTATTTCTCAATCTGAATCATCTGAACAATTAATATACAATGATTCTTTGACATATTTACAAATACACTGAAGAGAAATGTCAATATATTGTCATGCATCCATTTTCCTACCATACTTTAGTAAAAATATTAAGAATTCATGGACCTGATTGAGTAATAGTTATCTTGATCTTTGTATTGCACACTGGTCTTCCTTCCTTCCTTCCTTCCTTCCTTCCTTCCTTCCTTCCTTCCTTCCTTCCTTCCTTCCTTCCTTCCTTCCTTCCTCTCTATAAATGTTATTCATGGTAATTCAAATAATTTAAAAATGAAGTTAAGTAATACAAATCAATGAATGTACACTATATCTATATTGATGTTCAATTTAACCTATACAAGATCTCCTTGTTGGACTTTATACTTTGAAAACTTTTGTTTCCATTATATAAAAGAGATTTTGTCTTTGCCATCAAGAATATTTTTTGTCTTTAAGAAAAAAAGATAAAAATGATGGTCCATTGGGTATGACAAGCTATGGATTTGGTTGATTTGATTATTATTGTAGAATCACATGGAGGTGTTAAGAGGGTGAAGCAAGAAAGCCGGAGGATTTTTAGAGAGATGGAATGTTGGTTTTATTGTAGTGTTTTGTACAGAGGTGACTATCTATAGAACAATGGGATCGGAATAGTTGATTAATATAGAAAGAAGCAAATTGAAACTTTTATGAACATGTACAGTTTTTAGAGGGCTTTTTTTAAAAAAATGTACACTTTCCAGAGTCGTTCTATCAGTGAGGTAAGTGGGCAGTCATTTGCTCTTCAAGCTTGTTTCAATTTAGTTTCTGAATGTAACATCATCAGCAGAATTTTCTTATCCTGTTTTCCTTAGCTTATAAATGTCTTATGCACCAGTGAGGTCTATTGGTTGTGTGATTGCCAAAATCTAAAACTTACTTGCCTAATAACCTAGCAGCCACATTCATAGCACATCTACTCCCCAAGCTTTCTTCCAAGACAGCTCTACATACATCATGTTGCTGTAATCTGATTGCAACGGAGTCAATGTCATCAGATTATCATAGGGAGCTTTGTATTTTCCATTTCTGTTCTAAAGGGTGGGTCAAGGAGACTCTACTGTCTCTCATAGAGAATCAAATAATGTCATATCATATAATATCATCATATCTTGGACAGTAAGAAGAAGATATATTAGCAAAAGATGGATTAAAATAAATCTAGAAAGAGTGCAGAGAATGATTAGGGAACTGGAGGTTAAAACATACAAAGAAGGTTTGCAGGAAATGGGTATCTCCAGTTTAATGAAGGCAGGAGAAGAAGCAATGGATGGAAAGTAATCAAAGAGAGAACCAACCTAGAATGAAGGAGAAACTTCCTGACAGAACAATTAATCAGTGGAACGATTTGCTTCCAGAATTTGTGGGTGCTCCATCCCTGGAACATTTTAAGAAGAGACTGGATAGTGACTTGACTAGAATGGACGGGCTTCCTGTCCAAGCAGGGGGTTGGACTAGAAAATCTACAAGGTCCCTTCCAAATGTGTTATTCTGTTATCCTGTTAAAGTTCAGGGATTGCTGAATCAAATTACTGAATCAAATCTATGGCATTCAAATATTAAATTAAAGGACAAACTGGTTTCTTTCTAGGTTATATTTTTCTTGAAGGAACATAATCTGTATCATAGACTCTAATACCCAACTATTTAAAATTATTTTTCCCTAGCTTCTATATGGATCTGCTCCAATAAATGATAATAGCGAACACACAGTTTTCTTTCATCCTTTTTTCCCAAACGAGGACCTTCAGACGAAGGGGATTCTTCAGCTGCTGTTGCATTTAAAGTGGGTATGGATAGGGCTGATTTCCCAACCTGATGAGGGTGGACGGAGTTTTGTACGGAATGCCCTTACACTGTTTGTCCAGAAAGGTATTTGCTTTGACTTCATGCAAGAGTTGCCCAAAGACATTTATTCTAATCACATTGAATATATATTTAAAGATTATGTCGCCATGTACAAGGTTGTCATGAACAGCACTGCCAATATTGTGGTCCTCTATGGTGAAAACGATGTCATTGGCATTTTCAGAATATTTCCCCATCTTTCAGAATATGAGGATATACCGGTAAAGAGAAAAGACAAAGTTTGGATCATGCCAGCCCAGATGGAGTTCACATCAATCCCTTTTCAAAAAATATTCCCTTTGGACTTTATTCATGGTGCCATATCTTTTGCAGTTTCTTCCAAGGAGGTGACTGGGTTCAAACCATTCTTGCAGACAAGAAGCCCTATTTCAGAAGAAGGAGATCATTTAACAAGATTGTTCTGGGAGCAGGCATTTGAATGTTTTTTCCTTAAAGATAAGTTAGATGAGGATGCTGGAGTGCTGTGCACTGGAGAAGAGAAGTTGGAGACTCTTCCTAATTCTGTGTTTGAGACCACCATGACTGGGCAGAGTTACAGCATTTATAATGCAATCTATGCTGTGTCACATGCCTTGAAAGCCATGTTTTCATCCAAATACAAACTCAGAGCAAGGGCAGACCACAGAAGGCTGATGATTATCAAGGAAGAAACGTGGCAGGTAATAATGAAAGAAATCACAATGACAGATTGATCAAGCAATCAATTTGTAAAATAAAATAAAATTGTAAGAATAAAATCTTCTCTGATGCCATCAGGTGATTTTATGATTGCAAAACATGTACATTTCAGGTTCAGTATCCACATACTTTACACAAATTCATGTTTCATGTTTCCTGACAACAATGTGTAGGAACTATGTAAAAAAGATCCAATTCAAAAAATTTAATTAAATCAAAGCTTCATAATTCAGTTTAAAATTTTGTCAAACCATTTTACTTGGAGATAATATGCTTATTAATATTATAATTCACTTGCACAGTAATATTAGGAATTTCTAAATGGTAGTTGTGTACAATTGGTGTGGGTATTTATTTCTCCAGATCAATTGCATTTATTTATTGAATTTATATGGCTGCCCATCTCATTCATATAACACTGGACACCGTGCACAGTTAAAACACAAAGCTAAAAAATCAATATAATTCAAAGACAAACATTTGTGTTTGATTTGCTTCCATTTAGCTCCATCCTTACCTGAGAACAGTCTTATTTAACAACAGTGTTGGGGAAACAGTTTTCTTTAATGAAAAGGGGGAATTGGGAACTGGATTTGATATCATCAACTGGATCACATTCCCAAACAAAACATTTCTTAAAGTCAAAGTTGGAAAAGTAGACCCACTGACTTCTCCAGAAGAGTCTTTCATGATTTCTGAAGAAAACATCATCTGGCCGACCATGTTCAACCAGGTATTTCCTACTCATGTTTCAGGTTGTCTCAAATCCTCCCATATTCAAAAATCAGATTTATCATTTGAGTGACTCATTAGTAATAAAATTAAGGCAATAAAATATGATGAAAAATGAAAGAGCAGAGATCAGATTACATAGGTGTTCCATTATTAAACTTGTCTTTCCAGAAATCTATGGGCATTCCTAAATTTACACAATTACCACCTGTCATTTTCAGGTTGTCCTACATAGAGAACCATCTTTGAATTATAAAAGCTGAAAATCATTTAATAATAAACAATCGCCATGCTGAGATACTGTACTAGTTGAAATATCTTATTCCTGTCCATTGCTACCTTATAATTTGATTATATTCCAACAGCATATTGTCTAAGACATATTTTAAAATCCCAACTATTTTCTTTAGTTTTCTAAATTTAACTTGCAAATTTATCACCATTAAAACATGGTCTATTTCATAATTTCTCCAAGACTGACTAGATGCAACTGGAACTCTGTATCCCATGAGTAAATTCTCTGCAGTATTTCTTTTCAGGACCTCTTTGGCAGAAAGGACTGGACTCAATGAAAATGCAGATAATTCCAAAGTTTAATTTCACCTATAAAGTGTGGGATAAATTACCAATCAGATTCAACTCAAAGGTGCTTTTCAAAGGCAACTGGACTTTTATTTTCTTGAAAATATTTTGCTTCTGATCCAAGAAGCTTCTTCAGTTCTCAAGGAATTGAATGTTTCTCAAACATTTTCAAGGAAAAAGCCATGAAATTTCATTGACTTTTGAAAAGCATCTTTGGGACAACCATGACCCGGATGATTGAGAATTCTCATAGATATTTACCAATTAGATTGACCAAAATGGAATTTGAGGGGAGTCCAGTTTGAACAATTAAGGAAACCTCTAAGGTCCCATTGAAATACATGGGAAATACATAGGAAATATATGGTTCCATGAGGGCATATAGACAATGTCACATAATTATGGTGGCATTCATTAAATGTACCTATCTAATAATACATTGAATTGAATCCCATACAGTATAAAGAATTTCTCGAAAAGCTATGCAGATTTGTCAGAATATCATATACAGAGTGAAATATGAGTGTATAAAGTACAAGTATTGAACTCCTGATTTCATTTCTGAATAGGCATTACCACTTTCTGTATGCAATGAAAATTGTTATCCAGGCTACCTGAAGAAAAAAATAGATGAGAAGCCCTTTTGCTGCTATGATTGTCTTCCTTGTGCAAAGGGGAAAATTTCAAACAGATCAGGTAAGATGTGCTTAATGAGAAGACTTATTAATTGTTACCAGCAATATTGTATACCTATCTGTGTTTACTCTGCATGGTATTGTTCTCAAATGTAATCAATTATTCAGAATTTGGAGTGTTGACCTCATTGAAGCAAGATAGCCCCAGTATTAGATGAGATACACTTGAATATTACTAGCTCAGGTTGGTAGTTGAGCTGTTAGTTTGATCTCCAAGCTTGGCAATTTGGCTGCAAACGTTTCATCTACATTCAGGGAAACATCTTCAGTGTGCTTTGAATTGTGCTCATGTGTCAGAGCACTGACCTTTAAATTGGTGTGGGTGTTATTTGTTCAGATGTTTCTGAGTCATGGACAGGATTCGGGCTGTTTGACTGATGGGTTTGTTGTTATGAATTGAATATGATGCTCTTTTAATATAAAGAAGCAAGAAAATGAGCTTGTCCTTGCTGGAAAGAAGCAAGCACATAAATAGATATGAAACATAAATATTGGTCCTTCTGCTGGTCTGATAATGAACTACAATCTGCATGGATCTTTCACCCTTACAAATAACTGAAATTCTTACTAAAACATTTGTCACCTGAGCATGAATAATATTCGAAATGAAAAAGCTTTTGAATTAAGAGAAATTTCTCCAAAAATTAGGTTCTCTCTTTTTAAAGGTAGAGAAGTCACTTATTAAGAAGAAAAGAGACAGATTTTGACTTATTTTCCATAACATACATCAGTCATTAAGTAAAATGTCCAACCAGATGAGCTCCAAAAGAAGTATCACACAATTTCTCTGGAAAATAAGCTAGGAAACTCTGACCTATTATAAAATTTTCTGTTTCACGATCTTTCCATCTTCCAACAGGACACTGAGATTGATACAAACAACACTCTTGGTGTCTATTTGACCAAACATATACAGGGTGCTTTTCTGCATGTGGATGGTCCCATTCTTAATTTTTAATACTGCAATGCAAGTAAAATGGACATAATTAACTAGAAATAAATGGAGTTGCTTTCATAGCTTCTATGGGCCACAATGTTTTCTTTGAGCAGTCCTTGGTGCTCTCTCAGCTTGGTGATTTTCTTGCAGATATTTCATTACCAAACTATGTAACATCATCAGTTCAACAGAAATGATGTTGACTAGCACTGATGATGTTACCAAGTTTGATTATGAAATGTCTGCAAGAAAACAACGGATCTCAGATAGCACCAAAGTTTCCTCATTTCAACTCTGTTATAAATAACTTTCTTATTATGACTGTAATCCCATAATTCGCAGTAGAGTCAGGGCAACTGGATGGAACTGAGCATTTACTGGCTGGATGCCTTTCCTGACACCATGTGTAGTTGGCAGCAGATATTTTTTCTTTACACTCTAAGAGAAACATCTGCCACTATTGAATTGTCAACTACCCAAGTGGGAGACGAGCATCTTAAGCACTAAGCCATGATTCAGCTCTGAAATTCTGATCAATAAACAATCCTTTAATGTTTTCTTTTGCAGATGCAGTTGACTGTTTCCAATGTCCAAAAGATCAATATCCAAATGAAGCTCGCAATCTTTGCATCGAAAAACATATAACATTCTTGTCTTATGAAGAACCTTTGGGAATCACTTTGGCCACTGTAGCTGTCTTCTTTTTTATAACTTCAGCTTTGGTGCTAAGGATCTTCATTAAAGAGTGGGAAACGCCCATAGTCAAAGCCAACAACAGGAATCTCACCTGTACTCTTCTCATTGCTCTCCAGCTATCTTTCCTCTGCAGTTTTCTTTTCATTGGACAACCTGATCAAGTCAAATGTCTCATGCGACAAACTGCATTTGGCATCATCTTCTCTGTAGCCATTTCTTGCATTTTGGGTAAAACAACCATAGTGGTTCTTGCTTTCATGGCCACCAAACCAGGATCCCAAATAAAGAAATGGGTGGGGAAAAGGCTAGCCAACTCCATTGTCCTTTCTTGCTCTCTGATACAAGTCACAATTTGTGTTGCATGGCTGGCAATTTCTCCTCCATTTCCAGATTCAGATACACATTCCATGGCTGAAGAAATTGTACTAGAATGTAACGAAGGATCAACCATCATGTTTTATACTGTTCTGGGCTTTATGGGGTTCTTAACTGCTATCAGTTTCACGGTAGCCTTCCTAGCTAGGAAGTTACCTGATAGCTTCAATGAAGCCAAATTCATTACCTTCAGCATGCTGGTGTTTTGCAGCGTTTGGGTAACATTTGTTCCTACCTATCTGAGCACCAAGGGAAAGTACATGGTGGTGGTGGAGATCTTCTCCATTCTGGCTTCAACAACGGGGTTGCTTGGCTGTATCTTTTTCCCAAAATGCTATATTATTCTTCTGAGACCTAATTTAAACAGAAAGGACAAACTTATTAAAAAACACTGAATTATGTTTCCAAACCTTATACTGTAAATTCTCCTCACTGTAGTGTTTCCTTTTTCTGCTACTCTTTGCAGTTTGGGAAAACTGAGACAGATGCACAAATGCACAAAATAAATATTTGTCTAATGTTGGAATGTGCCTAGGTTTATAACCATGTGAAGAAATAAAGTACAATATCTTCCCATGGCAATTTTGCCAAGCATTTTGCTTGCCATTTGCTCAGATTTGTTGTAGTCTTGGGTCTTCATGGATCATGGGTAATGCTTTGAAGGATGCTTAAATATGGGAAAGGGATAGGAAAGGCAAAGTTCATCCATTGGACATGCTCATAGATGAACTTTGGTTTTATAGAAGTAATCCTCTCCACCTAGTCTTTTTGTGCCCTCAGTAATGCTTAATATAACTAATAGAATAGATATTTCAGAGACATTAAGCATAAGGCGATGATGTTGCATTTATCTTCCTATTACCATCCTTTGATTTTTGATTTTTTTTTTTAATTTCTTTTCTGGAAGTTAAAATAGGAATCCAGATGAAGGATAAGCTTTTGCATTCTCCAATATTCAGAACCAATCAGACTTAACAAAAATTGGTCCATTTTCACTATAACATTTCCTGAATCAAGAGTTTATCATTTATTTTTTGTATAGTGTCTCTATGCTCGTGTAATGATCTCCATTTTTCAGTATTGGTTGAAAATCTTTTGACTCCAGATGACTGACTGGACATGTCTTCCTGTTTTCTTAGCAAGTTTTTAATTTTAATTTTGTGATCATGGAACTGCATTGAGCACAACTATGAGGATCTCTAAGAAGTACTGCTCCTTCAGTAACATCATAACTTCAATTGGTCTTTTAAAGAGTGGATATTAAATGAGACAATCCATAAACAATTAAATATGTATTGGTATTGCAGAATATTTAAATATCAAGAGATAAATGGAGACAATTGTAGCTCAGGCTTGTCACTTGTTGAGTTGCTACATGCATCCCTTGATTATATTAGCATCTATCAGACAAAGTTGCTGTAATTTGTTCACAGATACCTATGGAGCAGTCTGTCTTTGATATGTGGGAATAGTTTGAATCTATTGAGCCTGAGAAAATGGATCGGTCCCTATCCATCTCCTCTTTAGATCCGAGTGGCTTTCAAAACCAACAAACATTCTACCCTTCTATATAAACTCAGAGGATCAGTGTGGGTAGCACTGTTTTTTGCTGGTTTGGTTTCTTTCTCTGATTTACATTCCAGACACTGGTGATTGCCAAACAGATGCTGCCTTTGGCCCTCATTGTGTGATGGTCTCAGTACGAGGTATCATCATTCAAAAAAGTGGCATGCTATGGGTCTTATTTGCTAGGAAGATGTATTTGATGGGTCCTAGAGGAAGGAAGGAAGGAAGGAAGGAAGGAAGGAAGGAAGGAAGGAAGGAAGGAAGGAAGGAAGGATTTAAATTTTATAAATAAGTAAATTTCTTATTTTAGTATTTGTATATTATCATATTCTTCAATTTATTTGTCCATGTAGTGAAAGAAGTAATGGTAAAGGACAAATAAAAATAAATAATTTCAAGTGCCCATTATTTCTTTACTACAAAGAAACTGATTCAGGTTATGTTTTTGTATATGATAAAAGGAGCAACATTTGTAGCAGCAATCAAATTTCACAATTAATGAGGAAGGAGTCTTGTGACTGGTAGATTATTATTTTTTTCATTTCCCATATACAATTGATAAAGAGATTTGTTGCAGGATTGTAAACTATCAATGGTGGATAAATGGTGGTGGCTCATGTCACTCATCAAGCCAGACAAAAAATAAATGGTTCACACCGTGTGACTTTGAGGATATGGAGTAAAAAATCATTTAAAATGAGTGAAAAGAGCCAAACTATATTTTTATTTTGCAATAAAAACAGTATTGAAAAAATATTTCCAATGGTATTCCTTTTGCATATTCACTTGACATTACACACTGTTCCCATCCCAAAGGACTCTGTACAGCTCACAGGCCTGTATCCATTAGAAAGCTTAAAAAGAAATGTCATGATTTAATTATATTGTTGTTGTAAGTTGCGAAGTCATGTCCGACCCATCGCAACCCCATGGACAAAGTTCCTCCAGGCCTTTTAATTACATTACAAATACAATAATCAAAGTGTTTAAAGACCTATCAAAAAGATAAATAAAGGTGGTCGGGATTCTGTAACATTATTCGTCAATTTCCTTTTAGCTCTTTGGAAAGAAAATCATGCTTTAATGTACACCCTAACAGGTCAAAGTCAGATAGTTGTTTTGTTCCAGAGAATGTAAAGTTTACAGCTACAGAACTAGCATTTGTTTATCTGAATTTTCATTATGTTTCTCTATCTCTTTTACAGTTTTCAGTTATGAGTTCTTTTTTTCCTAGCCCATACATATCATCATTCTACTTTCTCCACAGTCTCCAAGGAGCGTCACCAAACATTCACTGATTTCCCCTATAATTACCCAAAGAATCTTACTAATGTGGTTTTTTTCTCAACTCTTTCAGGAATTCTCAGGCACAGCACCAAAGGATAGCTCAAGATTGAAAGGGTCTGTTAATTGTGGGATCAGAATATTAGAGATGTAACAACCTTTTTTCTTAGAAAGAATATTTATTCTAATAAGTGAGAGTTTTTCCCCTTATGTTTCATTCTTACAGATAGAACTGGTTCTTATTTAGTGAAAAGTGTTTTCTTGAAGAAGATGGAATTTTCCATGGTAGTGATGGCAATGTTGTCAATGTTACTGCCAGGAGCTACATGCCTTATTAAAACATGTTCTGTGGGGAAACTTCCCTTTATTAAGCACAAGTATTTTCTGCCAGGAGATTTCATAATGGCTGGGATACTCTCTCAGTTCTACATGATATCGGATCCAGTTGGTTTCACAAGGCACCCATCTGAAGAACTGGTTGATGAGCTCATGTAAAGACTTTCTCTTCTTAATTTTTTGCTTTGGGGAACAGCCACCACATGTGATAAAATGTTCCTTCTCTGATTTTACATTTCCAACACTTTGGGTCTATATTTTTATACATTTTAGCCAATCTCGCTCATGTAATCAAGCTCATGTAAAGACTTTCTCTTCTTAACTATAGCATATCTTAAACCATATATCTTTCTCTAATAGGTTGCCCTGGCAAATAAATACATAAACACACTTATGACAACTCTCCTGCTGGTGTTTTTATTCAAATTCCATATTGAGATTTTCTTGGTTTTTTTTTACTGTTAAATGAATCGTTAGTGATGTACTATCAAGGTGCTGTACTATTTGTAGCTAAATCTATGTTAATCATTTAGTTCTTTCACTTAATATTAGGGAACAGTTGCATGCTTTGAATTATTTTCCAAACAGCTGTTGAGCATGCATGGAACACAGACTTAGAGCATCTCTGCTTAATGAAACATCAGTGACTTTTATTGGGATAAGATCTATCATCTACAATTATCTAAATATCTAAGAACTAAAAACAATATATATATATATATATATATATATATAAAAGAATATGGGTTTTAATACGATCATTTATCTTCCAGCAATTTATCTGTTTCTAGTAAAAATTGTTTATGATGAATTAAAAGAATCATAACTTCCTGCCTAGATCCACACAATATATCTTTCAATGCAGATTTTTCCTGCAGAACTACCAACATATCCTGGCCTTGGTTTTTGCTGTAAAGGAGATAAATGAGAATAAGCCTATATTATCCAACATGAGCTTGGGTATTGACATCTCTAACAGTTATTACATGGCGGGATTGACTTACTTGGCTTCCATGGAGCTTCTCTCAACACGTGGCAGATTCATCCCCAACTATAAGTGTGATGCCAAGGACTGGGCAGTATCTGTTATTGCAGGACCTAACTCTAACATCTGTCCCTTAGTGGCAAACATCTTGAATGTCTACAAGGTGCCCCAGGTGAGTTTTTTTTTTCTTGGACTAAGTATACACTGTAAGAATAACCTTGAAAGGTGGGAGGAAGAACTGCAGTCCTATTTAAAAAAAGACTGATAAAAGAAATTTGAGACTAAACCAGAAGTGTTCTTTGAGAAAGCATCTCAGGATGAACACCCAATCCTCCCCAATTCTCTGGAAAGTTAAGGCACAGGAAGGGAAAGTGTTTTCCTACTTGAAAGGTTAATGTCATCCCTTCCAGATTCTCCAGGGTAGCAAACCAAAATCACACATATTAATAATTCTTTTATTGTAAGGTTACAATAACAGAGTCTTGCAAGTCTTAAACTACCTCCCATTTGTTTCTTTTACACAGTGATGCTTACAAGAAAAAAAAAACAACTTTTCTTTTGTTACTTTTTTGTGGTTTGGAATTAAAGTGGCAATCCATACAATGATGAACAACATATCATGTGTTTGCAGAAGAGATAGATAATTTTAGGTACTTTACTTGATTTATTCTTCAATCTGAATCTACGATGAATGTCAGCTCTGGAGATTGTCTAGACTATAAAACAAAATCATGAATACTAGTAGTTATGTTATTGTAAGATACTGGCAGTCCAAACTATGTGTTTGCAGATGAGATGGATATTTTTTTGTACTTGGTTTATTCCATGGAATTTTCCATGGTAGTGATGGCAATGTTGTCAATGTTACTGTCAGGAGCTACATGCCGGCTGAGCATGCATGGAAAACAGATTTAGAGCCTCTCTGCCCTAATGAAACATCAGTGACTTTTATGGGGATAAGGTCTATCATTATCCCAGAAAAAAACATAATATATCTTTCATTGAAGATTTTTCCTTTATTTCCTGGTTTGGAAATAAAGTGGCAAGAAGAGATAGATAATTTTAGGTACTTTACTTGATTTATTCTTCAATCTGAATCTACGATGAATGTCAGCTCTGAAAGATTGTCTAGCCTAGAAAACAAAATCATGAATACTAATAGTTATGTTATTGTAAGTTACAATAATCTTGCAACCCTGAATGAACTCACCTGTTTTTACTTTTATAAAGCCATGTTTAGAAAACAATGAATAATAATTTCTTTCCTTGAATATTTTATTTTGGGATGTGGAATTAAATTGGCAGTCCAAATTATGTGTTTGCAGATGAGATGGATATTTTTTCATACTTTACTTGTTTTATTTTCAATCTGAATCATCTGAACAATTAATATACAATAATTCTTTGACATATTTACAAATACACTGAAGAGAAATGTCAATATATTGTCATGCATCCATTTTCCTACCATGCTTTAGTAAAAATATTAAGAATTCATGGACCTGATTGAGTAATAGTTATCTTGATCTTTGTATTGCACACTGGTCTTCCTTCCTTCCTTCCTTCCTTCCTTCCTTCCTTCCTTCCTTCCTTCCTTCCTTCCTTCCTTCCTTCTTTCCTTCCTTCCTTCCCTCGCCCCTCACAAACTTCCTCCTTCCTTCCTATAAATATTATTCATTGTAATTCAAATATTTAAAAAAGCAATGGATGGAAAGTAATCAAGGAGAGAACCAACCTAGAATGAAGGAGAAATTTCCTGACAGAACAATTAATTAGAAGAATGATTTGCTTCTAGAATTTGTGGGTGCTTCATTCCTGGAACATTTTAAGAAGAGACTGGATAGTCACTTGTCTAGAATGGATGGGCTTCCTGTCCAAGCAGGGGGTTGGATAGAAAACCTACAAGGTCCCTTCCAAATGTTTTATTCTGTTATCCTGCTAAGATTCAGGAATTACTGAATCAACAGATTGTCAAATCTATGCCATTCAAATATTAAATTAAAGGAAACACTGATTTCTTTCTAGATTATATTTTTCTTCAAGTTTATGAGGAACACAGTCTGAATCACAGATTCTAATACCCAACTATTTTAAATTATTTTTCCCTAGCTTCTATATGGATCTGCTCCAATGAAAGATAATAGCGAAGACACAGTTTTCTTTCATCGTTTTTTCCCAAATGAGGAGCTTCAGACGAAGGGGATTCTTCAGCTGCTGTTGCATTTAAAGTGGGTATGGATAGGGCTGATTTCTCAACCTGATGAGGGTGGACGGAGTTTTGTACGGAATGCCCTTACACTGTTTTTCCAGAAAGGTATTTGCTTTGCCTTCATGCAAGAGTTGCCCAAAGAAACTGTTTCTAATGACATTGAATATATGCTTAAAGATTATGTCGCCATGTACAAGGTTGTCATGAACAGCACTGCCAATGTTGTGATCCTGTATGGTGAAAACCACGTCATTGGCATTTTCAGAACACTTCCCCATCTTTCAGAATATGAGGATATACCAGTAAAGAGAAAAGACAAAGTTTGGATCATGCCAGCCCAGATGGAGTTCACATCAGTCCCTTTTCAAAAAATATTCCCTTTGGATTTTATTCATGGTGCCATATCTTTTGCAGTTTCTTCCAAGGAGGTGACTGGGTTCAAACCATTCTTGCAGACGAGAAGCCCTACTTCAGAAGAAGAAGATCATTTAACAAAATTGTTCTGGGAGCAGGCATTTGAATGTTTTTTCCTTAAAGATAAGTTAGATGAGGATGCTGGAGTGCTGTGCACTGGAGAGGAGAAGTTGGAGACTCTTCCTAATTCTGTCTTTGAGATCACCATGACTGGGCAGAGTTACAGCGTTTATAATGCAATCTATGCTGTGGCACATGCCTTGAGAGCCATGTTTTCATCCAAATACAAACACAGAGCAAGGGCAGACCACGGAAGGCTGATGATTATCAAGGAAGAAACGTGGCAGGTAATAATAAAAGAAATCACAATGACAGATTGATCAAGCAATCAATTTGTAAAATAAAATAAAATAAAATAAAATTGTAGCAATAAAATCTTCTCTGATGCCACCAGGTGATTTTATGATTGCAAAACATGTACATTTCAGGTTCAGTATCCACATTGTTTTCATGTTTCATGTTTCATGACAACAGTGTGGAGGAACTATGTAAAAAAGATCCAATTCAAAAAAATTCATTAAATCCCAGCTTCATAATTCAGTTTAAAATTTTGTCAAACCATTTTACTTGGGGATAGTATGCTTATTAATATTATGGTTGACTTGCACAGTAATATTAGGAATTTCTAAAGGGTAGTTGTGTACAATTGGTGTGGATATTTATTTCTCCAGATCAACTGCATTTAATTATTGAATTTATATGGCCGCCCATCTCATTCATATAACACTGGACACCGTGCACAGTTAAAACACAAAGATAAAAAATCAATATAATTCAAACACAAACATTTGTGTTTGCTTTGCTTCCATTTAGGTCCATCCTTACCTGAGAACAGTCTTATTTAACAACAGTGTTGGGGAAACAGTTTTCTTTAATGAAAAGGGGGAATTGGGAACTGGATTTGAGATCATCAACTGGATCGCATTCCCAAACAAAACATTTCTTAAAGTCAAAGTTGGAAAGATAGACCCATTGACTTCTCCAGAAGAGTCTTTCATGATTTCTGAAGAAAACATCATCTGGCCGACCATATTCAACCAGGTATTTCCTACTCATGTTTCAGGTTGTCTCAAATCCTCCCATATTCAAAAATCAGATTTATCATTTAAGTGACTCATTAGTAATAAAATTAAGGCAATAAAATATGACGAAAAATGAAAGAGCAGAGATCAGATTACACAGGTGTTCCGTTATTAAACTTGTCTTTCCAAAAATCTATGGGCATTCCTGAATTTACACAATTACCAGCTGTCATTTTCAGGTTGTCCTACATAGGGAGCCATCTTTGAATTATAAAAGCTGAAAATCATTTAATAATAAACAAGCGACTTCAAAATACCATTATGGGCTATACCTCGGCATGCCATAGAAGGTATAAGGAAAGGGGTAAATATGGACAAGGTCTCTTACGTACAGTTATTAAGATGGGATGGCCAAGATTGGCAGTTAAAATCTTTGGAAGAATTAACACATGAAAATTTAACTTATTCATGGTTCCAATATAGACAAATAGTGGATAGATGGAAGATGGATTGTAAAACGGGCTGGCTTAGAGAAGATGAAATTTTTTTAAAACAAGTAAGAGATCAAAGGCCAACCCATATTAAGAGAGTTTATGGGGTTTTAGTGGAATTAGATTCAGAACCTGAACTAGTTAAAGATTGTATGATTAAATGGGCACAGAATATTGGTGAAACGATTTCAATGGATACTTGGGAACTTATTTGGATAAGAAATGTTAAATTCACACAAGCGCAAAATTTAAGAGAGAATTTTTATAAGATGTTTTATAGATGGCACCTTGACCCAAAGAAAATGTCCATTATGTACCCTAATCTACAGCCGAAATGCTGGAGATGTGGATATTTGGATGCTACCTATTACCATATTTGGTGGACGTGTAAGCATATAAAAGCTTTTTGGATTAAGATATGGTGGAATATTCAAAGAATCTTTAAAAGGAGGGTAAAATTTACTCCGCAATTATTTTTACTAGGTATTGTTATTGACTGTGATGCTAAGGAGGTTATATTGATGTTAAATTTGATTACAGCCGCTAGGTTGTTAATAGGACAATATTGGAAGAAGGAATCTTTGCCTACTTTACAAGAATGGTTTCATAAAGTTTCGTATTTGGCAGAAATGGCAAAGATTTCGGCTTTCTTAAAGGAGCAATCTCAAGAAAATTTTTTGCGGTATGGGAAAAATGGATAAATTTTATACAACATAATTTGGATATGGAAAAATATTATTTAGCCTTTTTATAATTTGTAATGATTGTTCTTTCTCTCTTTCTTTCTTCTTTTTCTTTTTCATATATATACATTTTTTACGTATTATTATTCATATATTTTTTTTTTATATATATGCTTTATTCTTCGTCTACTTTTTTCTTTCTTCTTTCTCTCTCTCTCTTCTTTTTTCATTTTTTTTTCCTTTTTAGTATATATTACTTATTTTAAAGTTTATGTTATGTACCGTATATTATTATTATATATATTATTACTGTGATTTTCATTATTATTATTAATTATTTTATAAATTGCAAATGTTATTTTTAAAAATTTGTTAAATAATCCTATATTCAGTTCTGGGAAGTCGGGGGGGGGGGTGGGGTGGTTGGGGAGGGGGGGTGGATTCTTATTTGTAAAACTTTTGAAAAATTTCAATAAAAAAAAAAAAATAATAATAATAAACAAGCAACATGCTGAGATACTGTACTGGTTGAAATATCTTATTCCTGTCCATTGCTACCTTATAATTTGATTATATTCCAACGGCATATTGTCTAAGACATATTTTAAAATCCCAACTATTTTCTTTAGTTTTCTAAATTTAACCTGCAACTTTGTCACTATTAAAACATGGTCTATTTCATAATTTCTACAAGACTGACTAGATGCAATTGGAACTCTGTATCCCATGAGTAAATTCTCTGCAGTATTTCTTTTCAGGACCTATTTGGCAGAAAGGACTGGACTCAATGAAAATGCAGATAATTCCAAAGTTTAATTTCACCTATAAAGTGTAGGATAAATTACCAATCAGATTCACCTCAAAGGTGCTTTTCAAAGGCAACTGGACTTTTTTTCTTGAAAATGTTTTGCTTCTGATCCAAGAAGCTTCTTCAGTTCTCAAGGAATTGAATATTTCTCAAACATTTTAAAGGAAAAAACCACGAAAGTTGGTTGACTTTTGAAAAGCATCTTTGGGACAACCATGACCTGGATGATTGAGAATCCTCATAGATATTTACCGATCAGATTGACCAAAATGGAATTTGAGGGGAGTCCAGTTTGAACAATTAAGCCTTCAGGAAATTTCTAAGGTCCCATGGAAATACATGGGAAATAGATAGGATACATAGGAAATAGATAGAGAATACATGGTTCCATGAGGACATATAGATAATGTCACATTATTATGGTGGCATTCATTAAATGTGCCTATCTAATAATACGTTGAATTGAATCCTATATATAGAATTTCTCCAAAAGTTATGCAGATTTGTCAGAATATCATATACACTTTTAAATATGAGTGTATAAAATATAAAACTCCCTCCGGGTTTCATTTCTGAATAGGCATTACCACTTTCTGTATGCAATGAAAATTGTTATCCAGGCTACCTGAAGAAAAAAATAGATGAGAAGCCCTTTTGCTGCTATGATTGTCTTCCTTGTGGAAAGGGGAAAATTTCAAACAGATTAGGTAAGATGTGCCATGTATATAATTGAGAAGACTTATTCATTCTCACCAGCAATATTGTGTACTTATCTGTGTTTAATCTGCACGGTATTGTTCTCAAATGTAATCAATTGTTCAGAATTTGGAGTATTGGCTTCATTGAAGCAAGATAACCTCAGTATTAGATGAGATGCATTTGAATATTATTAGCTCAGGTTGGTAGTTGAACTGTTAGTTTGATCTCCAAGCTTGGCGATTTGGCTGCAAATGTTTCATCTCCATTCAGGGAGATATCTTCAGTGTGCTTTGAATTGTGCTCTTGTGTCAGAACTCTGACCTTTAAATTGGTCTGGGTGTTATTTGTCCAGATGTTTCTGAGTCATGGTCAACATTTGGGCTGTTTGACTGTCTGGTTTGTTGTTGTGAAAATCTTCCATCTTCCAACATGACACTGAGATTGATACAAACAACACTCTTGGTGTCTATTTGACCAAACATATACAGGGTACTTTTCTGCATGTGGATGGTCCCATTCTTAATTTGTAATACTGTAATACAAATAAAATGGACATAATTAACTAGGAATAAATGGAGTTGCTTTTATAGCTTCTATGGGCCACAATGTTTTCTTTGAGCAGTCCTTGGTGCTCTCTCAGCTTGGTGATTTTCTTGCAGATATTTCATTACCAAACTAGGTAACATCATCAGTGCAACAGTAATGATGTTGACTAGCACTGATGATGTTACCAAGTTTGATTATGAAATGTCTGCAAGAAAACAACTGATCTCAGATAGCACCAAAGTTTCCTCATTTCAACTCTGAGTTATAAATAACTTCCTTATTATGACTGTAATCCCATAATTCGCAGTAGAGTCAGGGCAACTGGATGGAACTGAGCATTTACTGGCTGGATGCCTTTCCTGACATTGTTATGTCCTGGGCCTGTGCAAGCAGGCTCGGGGCATTGCAGGCAGTCCCGGGCAGGTGCAAGCTGCCCGGGACCAGACAGGCTGTCGCCAGTACTTGTGCGCATGCGCGGGTGCTGGCGCGCCAAAAGTTGCAGATTGACCCGGGAAAGGCCTATAAAAGGAGGCCGAGAGTTTTGGGCGTTGCCGCCATATTCCAATGTAAGCTGAACTGAAAAATAAATGTTTCCTGAGAACTACAACTGCTTCTCGTGTCTTACCATTTCGCGACGGACTCAACACTGGCGACGAAGGTGGGATTGCCTTACATCGAAGAAGAAAAGGTGTAAGCTTACCTGAGTGAGTCCGGAGCGGCAGGAACGGCGTTGACTTGGCAGCTACCCGCCAATCCAGTGTGCATTCGGGGGTAGGCTGGCTGATAGACCCTTCCTGATTCAAAAATGGCAAAGATTGGAAGGCTTTTGGAATTCGACGTCTCACATCCAGAGAGGTGGGAGTCCTACATAGCCAGGGTGGAAAACTACCTCAAAGTGAACCAGGTGAGGGAAGATAGCTTGAAGGCTGCCACCCTGCTGTGCGTTTGCGGTCAAGACGCATTCGAAATCGCTGAGAACCTCGCAGCACCTGTTTCTTTAGAGTCTGTCAACTATGCAGATCTAAAGAAGTTACTGAAGGAGCACTTCCACCCGAAGATGTCCGTCATCGGGTGGTGCCACACCTTCGAGCAGAGAGATCAATGACCCAGAGAATCGGCCAAGGAGTACATCGCCGCATTGAGGAAAGCCTCCAAACACTGCGAGTTCAAGGACCTCGAAGAACGACTGAGGGACCGGTTTGTATGCGGGCTAAGGCATCGAGAGTTACAACAGAGACTTTTCGCTAAGGAGGACTTGTCCTTCCAAGATGCCTTGAGAGAGGTCACCGCAGAAGAAGCAGCGGGCAGCGCCATCAAGAACATGCGGCTGATCAGAAACAGTCCAGATGCTGCATCCGTGCACCAGGAAGAAGTCCAGAAGAACTCCGAGGAGGATCCGGACGAGGAAGTGGACCATCTCCACCCCACAAAGGAAGGAAAACCAAGAGGAAGCTCTTCAGCTCTCCCCAAGTGCATCGGTTGTGGAGGTCGCCACAAGAGAACCGACTGCAAGTTCTGCTCCGCTATCTGCCGGGCGTGCGGAAAACAAGGACACATTGCAGCTGTGTGCCTGGGCCGTCAGAAGGTACAACCTCAGGAAGAATTGCGGCTGAAAGGTACCAGGGTCCCCAGCCAGAATAGGGTGGGGTTTTGCGCTTCGCGAAGAAGCATCTATAGGACAGGCACACACAAGCCCATTAAGAAAAAGCTGTCACTTAAGGTGAAGCTACAAGGGGTTCCATTAACTCTGGAACTGGACACGGGGTCTGCACTTTCGATCATTTCTATGCACACATTTAGGAAGATTTGTTCTGGCAGCGGAACCCAGGCCATGTTGAGGCCTTCCGACATTGTGCTAATGGATTTTCAAAACTCCAGAATGTGTGTTAAGGGGGAGGCCACCCTTAACGTACAGTATAAGGATTTTGAGGGTCCATTAGACCCTCGGTTCCAGGAGGAGCTTGGGGAAATACCTGACTCCCTTGTCCACAACTCGTCCGGGTCCCTGGTTGCGGCCTAGAATGAGGCGGCGTCCGGGGCCCTGGATCGAATTGCGCCTTTGCGACCTCTCTGTGGTGGTGGTCCCCGGAGGGTGCCTTGGTTTACTGAGGAGCTCCGGGAGATGAAGCGCCACAAGAGACGTCTAGAGCGACGTTGGAGGGCCAGTAACTCTGAATCTGACCAATCACTATTAAGAGCCTATCTTAGGACTTATTTAGTGGCGATAAGAGCGGCAAAGCGTGTTCACTTTTCCGCACTTATTGCGTCCGCAGAATCTCGCCCGGCCGCCTTGTTTAGGGTGACCCGCTCCCTTCTTAAAGGGAGGAGGCGGAGGAACCCTTGCAGGGGAGAGCTGAGGAGTTTGTTCAGTTTCTTCGGACAAAATCGCTCAGATTCAGAGGGACCTGGACTCTGACTGGGCAGTGCCAGCCGAGTTGCCAGGGGCTGGTCTTAGTCATATTATCTGGAGCGAGTTTGAGCCTGTGACCCCTGATGAAGTGGACAAGGCCGTGAGGGCAATGAATGCCGCCACCTGTTTATTGGACCCGTGCCCCTCCTGGCTGGTTTCGGCCAGTAGGGAGGTGACACGAGGCTGGCTCCAGGCGATAATCAATGCTTCCTTGATGGAGGGGTCTTTCCCGCAACCTTTAAAGGAAGCGGTGGTGAGGCCCCTCCTCAAGAAGCCTTCCCTGGACCCAGCTGTTTTGAAGAACTTTCGTCCCGTTTCCAACCTCCCCTTTGTGGGGAAGGTTGTAGAGAAGGTGGTGGCATCTCAACTCTTGCGATCCTTGGATGAAACCAATTAACTGGACCCTTTTCAGTCTGGTTTCAGGCCCGGCTACAGCACTGAGACTGCTTTGGTCACACTGACCGATGACCTCTGGCGAGCCCGGGATAGGGGTCATTCCTCTATCCTGGTGCTTCTTGACCTCTCAGCGGCTTTCGATACCATCGACCATGGTATCCTTCTGCGTCGTCTCGGAGAGGTGGGGGTGGGTGGCACCGTATTTCGGTGGTTCTCCTCCTACCTCTCTGACAGGTCGCAGTCGTTGTTGCCGGGTGGACAGAGATCGACCCCTAGGCGCCTCGATTATGGGGTGCCTCAGGGCTCGGTCCTGTCCCCCCTCCTTTTTAACATCTACATGAAACCGCTGGGTGAGATCATTCAGCGACACGGGGTGAGGTATCATCAGTACACGGATGATACTCAATTATATATCTCCACCCCGTGTCCTTTCAGTGAAGCAGTCGACGTGATGTGCCAGTGCTTGGAAGATGTGAGGGTCTGGATGGGGGTGAACAGGCTTAGACTCAACCCTGACAAGACCGAGTGGCTCTGGGTCTTGCCTCCCAAAGGCCAACTGGATGGTCCATCTTTAGTCCTGGCGGGGGGGCAAATTTACCTCCCTCAGTGCAGGCACGCAACTTGGGTGTCCTCCTGGACTCACAGCTAAATCTGGAACAACATCTATCGGCTGTGGCCAGGGGGACCTTTGCACAGGTTCGCCTAGTGCACCAGTTGCAGCCTTATTTGGACCAGGAGGCTTTACTCACAGTCACTCATGCCCTTGTCACCTCAAGACTGGATTACTGTAATGCGCTCTACATGGGGCTACCCTTGAAGAGCGTTCGGAGGCTGCAGTTGGTTCAGAACGCAGCCGCGAGAGCGATTGTGGGCGCGCCAAGGTACGCCCACGTGTCACCTATCCTCCGCGAGCTGCACTGGCTTCCTGTGGGTCTCCAGACGCAATTCAAGGTGTTGGTTATCACCTTTAAAGCCCTTCATAGCATAGGGCCAGGTTACTTACAGGACCGCATTCTGCCGCATAGCTCCCAGAGACCGGTGAGGTCCCATAGATTGGGCCTCCTTCAGGTCCCGTCGGCCAGACAATGTCGGCTGGCGGGCCCTCGGGGAAGGGCCTTTTCTGTGGTGGCTCCGACCTGGTGGAATCAACTTCCCCCCGAGGTTCGAACTACTCCCACCGTGCCGGTCTTTAAGAAGGCCGTTAAAACCCTCCTGTTCCGGCAGGCCTGGGGCTGATGTCCCCGGGGGGGCGGGATATGATTGGACTCGCGGTATGACTGCTTTATTTTATTCTTTTATCATTGTTTTAACTTTGTACGCTGCCCTGAGTCCTTTGGGATTGGGTGGCATATAAATATTGAAAATAAATAAATAAATAAATAAATAAATATTAGTAGTCGGGGGTGAACGAACGAGTCTCATAGGACTCGAATGGTTTGAGGCCTTGGGAATACACGTCACAGGGCTCAACAGCCAACAAACACTCGACCTACAGGAAGTCTACAAAGAATTTGCAGATGTTTTCAGCCCCCAGCTGGGCACATTCAAAGGACCCCCTGTGTCGTTAAAGCTAGACCCCACTGTCACTCCCATTAGAATTAAAGCAAGAAGGGTCCCTTTTGCTTTAAAGAGTAAAATTGACACTGAGTTGGATAAACTGATCCAACAAGGAATTCTAGAACCTGTTGACTCCAGTCCTGGGAGACCCCCATTGTCACGCCTCTCAAGGCAAATGGGGACATTCGCATCTGTGCTGATTACAAATGCACTCTAAATAAGGCATTGCAGCAACATGCCTATCCTGTTCCTGTGGTCAGTCATATCCTGGCCTCCCTCAAGGGGGGGCGCGTTTTTGCAAAGCTTGACCTAGCTCAAGCATATCAACAGCTGCCTGTTGATGATGACGCTGCTATAGCTCAGACTATTGTGACCCACAGAGGGGCTTTCTAAGGTAAAGAGACTTCAATTTGGAGTAAATGTCGCTCCTGGGATTTTCCAAAGCGTAATGGAAAACACACTACGGGGTATACCAGGGGTTTGCCCCTATTTTGATGATGTCTTAATTGCAGGAGACTCCACACACATTCTAGCTGAAAGGCTAAGGGCTGTCCTGTTAAGGTTCAGGAAACGGGACTCAAACTCAAGAAGGACAAATGTAAAATTGGGGTGCCTTCTACTGAGTTTCTGGGGTTCAAAATTGATGCTGCTGGGATTCATCCTGCTGAATCCAAACTAAAAGCCATTATGCAAGCCCCTAGGCCAAAGTCTAAGGCCGAACTACAGGCTTTCCTGGGCCTTCTGAATTTCTACAATTCCTTTCTTCCACATAAGGCTAGTGTAGCTGAGCCTCTTCACAGGCTATTAGATAAACAGGCAGTGTGGCAGTGGTCACAAACACATGAGGCAAGTTTCAATGAGGTCAAGGCCTTACTCACTTCTAACAGTGTACTTGCACACTTCAATGAGTCCCTTCCTGTGTGCATCGCTTGTGATGCTTCCCCTTATGGGGTAGGTGCTGTACTGAGCCACCTCAGGGCTGATGGAACTCAGGTTCCTGTTGCATATTACTCCAGGACATTGTCTTCAGCTGAGCGCAACTATGCTCAAATAGACAGGGAGGCCTTAGCTGTTGTTGCTGGAATTAAAAAATTCCATGATTTTTTGTATGGTAGGCATTTCACGGTCTTCACTGACCATAAGCCTTTGCTGGGACTGTTTACAACACGTAAACAAACTCCCCAAATCATCTCCCCCAGGATCCTAAGGTGGTCTATCTTTTTGTCTGCATATGATTTTTCCCTACTTCACAAGCCTGGGAAGGAAATGGGCCATGCTGATGGCCTCAGTAGATTACCCCTGCCGGTAATAGAGGCTGACCCTGCACCAGCTATCAATATTCTCTCTATTCAAGCTTTACCCAAGTCCCCCCTGAATGCCAGGGATGTAGCCGCTGAATCAGGCACAGATCACACACTTTCACGTGTCCTTTCTTGGGTTTTGTCTGGATGGCCTGAGCACTGTCCTGGTCCTGAGTTTCAGGGTTTCTGGTCTAAAAGGAACGAGTTGTCCACCTCTCAGGGTTGTCTGCTCTGGGGAAGCAGAGTTGTCATTCCCACCTCAATGAGGACTAGGGTCTTAGATTCCCTCCACAAGGGTCATCCTGGCATTGTACGAATGAAGGCCCTTGCGCGCAGCCACTTGTGGTGGCCGGGGGGTAGAGAAAGACATAGAAGCTAAGGTGCATGCTTGCCACCTTTGTCAACGCTCACGCCCTGAAATGCCCCAAGCTCCTGTGCATAGATGGGAGGAAACACAGTCTCCATGGTCTAGGGTGCACATCGATTACGCTGGGCCCTTTCAGGGTCAATTCTTCTTGGTCCTCATTGACAGCCATTCAAAATGGCTTGAGGTTGTACCTGTCTCTTCCACCACCACTGCAAAGACTATTCAGGTACTGAGGGGGATTTTTGCTGCACATGGGCTCCCAGATGTCATTGTGTCTGACAACGGCCCCCAATTCACTTCCTCCGAATTCCAAGCTTTCTTGCAGGCTAACATGATTCGTCATGCCACCTCTGCACCCTTCCACCCATCCACCAACGGTATGGCTTAACGCATGGTGCGCATCACCAAGAACGTCTTGAAGAAACTCACCTACGGAGACTGGCATCACAAGTTGGCTGACTTCCTCCTTTCATATCGCACCACACCGTCCACTTCTACAGGGAGAAGCCCAGCTGAACTTCATTGGGGGCGCAAACTGACTACCAAGCTTGACCGGTTGCATCCGGACAGACTGCCTCCTTCTGTCTCACACCCCAGGGCACCTAGGCAACTACTTGTGGGTGCCCCGGTTTGGACTCGTAATTACGGGCCTGGTCATACATGGGTCCCCGCATCTATATCCAGGGTCACAGGTCCTCTATCCTACGAGGTATCCCTGGACAACGGTCGTGTCCTGCGTCGGCACATTGACCAACTTCGCCCTAGACGGGACCTTCCCGCTGAGACTCCTGGGTCTTTTCCAGGGGGGGAGGGGGAGCCCTTTGGGCAAAGGGAGGGTCATGGAATGATGCCCATTATCAATGGGGAAGCCACAATCAGCCCATCCCGAGATTCCGCAATTGCTCCCAACAGGAAGTCATGGAGCCCAACTAGAACCCAGGCATCAATGCCTACTCCAGCCAGGGAGTCACCCCGGGGGCATGATCACTTCTCGCCCGCATCACTCAGTACTCCAGTCAGAGAGAATACCCGGGAGCATCCCAACAATCCATTCCCTGCAAGAGAGCTGGCACACACTCCTCCTAGTTGGCCTGACGTCAACCCTGTCCCTAGAAGGGGGCAAACACACAGGGAGGTGGTCGAGGAACCAAATCCCGACTACAACACCTCTGACTTCACTCAGGGGACAACTGAGTTTTGGGACAACACTGAAACCCACACAAGCCCGAACACAGAATGGGATTCAGGGGACAGACAGCCTTCTGACAGGTCTTGGACGGACCTAGGAGGCTCTACAGAAACGCCCAACGATGGCAATCACGTAGAGGGGCCAGAGAGCCTACAGCTAGGTGGGACAACCAGGTCATACACTGGAAGAAGCCCTGGCCTGACAAGCCCGGTGGGCAAGCAAGCAGGCCAGGCATTGGAGCACAATCCTTGGGGGTCACCAAGGCATAATGGAGGGAACAGGCACGCGTCACCCCTCAGTCAGGGAGTACCTGGCAAGCACCCAGAGCTTAGGAGGTCACAGAGAGCAAGGAAATCAACTAAGTACTTAGAAGATTACATAACACTATTGGCAAAACAGAGCCAGTAAAATAGAGGCACAGAGGCCAATGGTATTGGGAGCAGAGCACTGCACTGAAAATGGGTTGTGTTGTATTATGGCATTGGTCATAGTTTTAGCCCAGGGGAAAGGGGTGTTATGTCCTGGGCCTGTGCAAGCTTGCTCGGGGCATTGCAGGCGGTCCCGGGCAGGTGCAAGCTGCCCAGGACCAGACAGGCTGTTGCCAGTCCTTGTGCGCATGCGCCGGTGCTGGCGCGCCAAAAGTTGCAGGTTGACCCGGGAAAGGCCTATAAAAGGAGGCCGAGAGTTTTGGGCGTTGCCGCCATATTCCAATGTAAGCTGAACTGAAGAATAAAGGTTTCCTGAGAACTAACACTGCTTCTCGTGTCTTACCATTTCGCGACGGACTCAACAGACACCATATGGAGTTGACAGCAGATAATTTTTCTTTACACTCTAAGAGAAACATCTGCCGCTATTAAATTGTCAACCACCCAAGTGGAAGGAGAGCATCTTAAGCACTAGGCCATGATTCAGCTCTGAAATTCTCATCAATAAACAGTCCTTTAATGTTTTCTTTTGCAGATGCAGTTGACTGTTTCCAATGTCCAGAAGATCAATATCCAAATGAAGCTCACAATCTTTGCATCGAAAAACATATAACTTTCTTGTCTTATGAAGAACCTTTGGGAATCACTTTGGCCACTGTAGCTGTCTTCTTTTTTATAACTTCAGCTTTGGTGCTGAGGATCTTCATTAAAGAGTGGGAAACCCCCATAGTCAAAGCCAACAACAGGAATCTCACCTATACTCTTCTCATTGCTCTCCAGCTCTCTTTCCTCTGCAGTGTTCTTTTCATTGGACAACCTGGTCAAGTCAAATGTCTCATGCGACAAACTGCATTTGGCATCATCTTCTCTGTAGCCATTTCTTGCATTTTGGGTAAAACAACCATAGTGGTTCTTGCTTTCATGGCCACCAAACCAGGATCCCAAATAAAGAAATGGGTGGGGAAAAGGCTGGCCAACTCCATTGTCCTTTCTTGCTCTCTGATACAAGTCACAATTTGTGTTGCATGGCTGGCAATTTCTCCTCCATTTCCAGATTCAGACACGCACTCCATGGCTGAAGAAATTGTACTAGAATGTAATGAAGCATCAACCATCATGTTTTATACTGTTCTGGGCTTTATGGGGTTCTTAACTGCTATCAGTTTCACAGTAGCCTTCCTAGCTAGGAAGTTACCTGATAGCTTCAATGAAGCCAAATTCATTACCTTCAGCATGCTGGTGTTTTGCAGCATTTGGGTAACATTTGTTCCTACCTATCTGAGCACCAAGGGAAAGTACATGGTGGTGGTGGAGATCTTCTCCATTCTGGCTTCAGCAATGGGGTTGCTTGGCTGTATCTTTTTCCCAAAATGCTATATTATCCTTCTGAGACCTGATTTAAACAGAAAGGACAAACTTATTAAAAAACACTGAATTGTGTTTCTGAACCTTATACTGTAAACTCTACTCACTGCTGTGTTTACTTTTTCTGCTAGTCTTTGCAGTTTGGGAAAACTGAGACAGATTTTTTTTTCAAAAATACACAGAATAAATATTTGTCTAATGTTGGAATGTGCCTAGGTTTATAAACATGTCAACAAATAAAGTACAATTTCCTCCCATGACAATTTTGCCCAGCATTTTGCTTGCCATTTGCTCAGATTTGTTTAGTCTTGGGTCTTCATGGATCATGGGTAATGCTTTTAATTTCTTTTCTGGAAGTTAAAATAGGAATCCAGATGAAGGATACACTATTGCATTCTCCAATATTCACAACCAATCAGACTTAACAGAAAATTGGTCCATTTTCACTATAACATTTCCTGAATCAAGAGTTTATCATTCATTTTTTGTTTAGTGCCTCTATGCTCGTGAAATGATCTCCATTTTTCGATTTTGGTTTAAAATCTTTTGACTCCAGATGACTGACTGGACATGTCTTCCTGTTTTCTTGGCAAGTTTTTAATTTTAATTTTGTGATCATGGAACTGCATTGAACACAACTATGAGGATCTCTAAGACGTACTGCTCCATCAATAACATCATAACTTCAATTGGTCTTTTAAAGAATGGATATTAAATGAGACAATCCATAAACAGTTAACTATGTATTGATATTGCAGAATATTTAAATATCAAAAGATAAATGGAGAGAATTGTAGCTCAGAGTTGTCACTTGTTGAGTTGCTGCATGCATCCCTTGATTATATTAGCATCTATCAGACAAAGTTGCTGTAATTTGTTCACAGATCCAGGGGGCCAATGCCTATGGAGCAGTCTGGCTTCAATATCTGGGAATAGTTTGAATCTATTGAGCCTGAGAAAACGTATCGGTCCTTATCCATCTCCTCTTTAGATCCGAGTGGCTTTCAAAACCAACGAACATTCTACCCTTCTATATAAACTAATTGGATCAGTGTTTTTTGCTGGTTTGGTTTCTTTCTCTGATTTACATTCCAGACAGTGGTGATTGGCAAAGAGATGTTGCCTTTGGCCCTCACTGTGTGATGTTCTAAGTACGAGGTATGATCAGTTCAAAAAAGTGGCATATTATGGTTCTTATTTTCTAGAAAGATGTATTTGATGGGTCCTAGAGGGTGGAAGGAAGGAAGGAAGGAAGGAAGGAAGGAAGGAAGGAAGGAAGGAAGGAAGGAAGGAAGGAAGGATTTAAATTTTATACATAAGTGAATTTCTTATTTTAGTATTTGTATATTATCATATTCTTCAATTTATTTGTCCATGTAGTGAAAGAAGTAATGGTAAAGGACAAAGTAAAAATAAATAATTTCAAGTGACCATTATTTCTTTACTACAAAGAAACTGATTCAAGTTATGTTTTTGTATTTGATAAAAGGAGCAACATTTGTAGCAGCAATCAAATTTCACAATTAATGAGGAAGGAGTCCTGTGACTGGTAGATTATTATTTTTTTCATTTCCCATATACGATTGATAAAGAGATTTGTTGCAGGGCTGTAAAATATCAATGGTGGATAAATGGTGGTGGCTCATGTCACTCATCAAGCCAGACAAAAAATAAATGGTTCACACCATGTGACTTTGAGGATATTGAGTAACAAATCATTTAAAATGAGTGAAAAGAGCCAAACTATATTTTTACTTTGCAATAAAAGCAGTATTGAAAAATATGGTCCTCCTAGAACTTAGAATATTATATTTTGAGATGGATTCACTTTGTAAATATGGCTCAAAAAATTGTTTCCAATGGTATTCCTTTTGCATATTCACTTGACATTACACACTGTTCCCATCCCAAAGGACTCTGCACAGCTCACATGCCTGCTTCCATCAGAAAGTTTAAAAAGAAATGTCATGATTTAATTATATTGTTGTTGTTAGTTGCGAAGTCATGTCCGACCCATCGCAACCCCATGGACAATGTTCCTCCAGTCCTTTTAATTACATTACAAATACAATAATCAAAGTGCTTAAAGACCTATCAAAAAGATAAATAAAGGTGGGTGGGATTCTATAACATTACGGGTCAATTTCTTTTTAGCTCTTTGGAAAAAAAAATCATGCTTTAATGTACACCCTAACAGGTCAAAGTCAGATAGTTGTATTGTTCCAGACAATTTAAAGTTTAAAGCTACAGAACTCTTTTAATCCTAGACCATACATATCATTATTCTACTTTCTCCATAGTCTCCAAGGAACGTCACCAAACATTCACTGATTTCCCCTATAATTACCCAAAGAATCTTACTAATGTGGTTTTTCTCTCAACTCTTTCAGGAATTCTCAGGCACAGCACCAAAGAATAGCTCAAGATTGAAAGGGTCTGTTAATTGTCGGATCAGAATGTTAGAGACGTAACAATCTTTTTTGTTAGAAAGAACATTTATCCTAATAAGTGAGAGTTTTTCCCCTTATGTTTCATTCTTACAGATCGAACTGGTTCTTATGTAATGAGAAGTGTTTTCTTGAAGAAGATGGAATTTTCCATGGTAGTGATGGCAATGTTGTCACTGTTACTGTCAGGAGCTACATGCCTTATTAAAACATGTTCTGTGGGGAAACTTCCCTTTATTAAGCACAAGTATTTTCTGCCAGGAGATTTCATAATGGCTGGGATACTGTCTCAGTTCTACATGGTATCAGATCCAGTTGGTTTCACAAGGCACCCATCTGAAGAACTGGTCGATGAGCTCATGTAAAGACTTTCTCTTCTTAACTATAGCATATCTTAAACCATATATCTTTCTCTAATAGGTTGCCCTGGCAAATAAATACACAAACACACTTATGACAACTCTCCCACTGGTATTTTTATTCAAATTCCATATTGAGATTTTCTTGTTTTCTTACTGTTAAATGAATCATTAATGATGTACTAGCAAGGTACTGTACTATTTGTAGCTAAATCTATGTTAATCATTTAATTCTTTCACTTAATATTAGGGAACAGTTATATGCTTTGAATTATTTTCCAAACAGCTGTTGAGCACAGACTTAGAGTATCTCTGACTTAATGAAACATCAGTGACTTTTACTGGGATAAGATCTATCATCTAAAAATATCTAAAATATCTAAGATCTAAAAATAATATATAACATTTGTACTCAGGTTTACTCCAAACACATTTTTCATGCCTATATCCACCATAAAACATATGCAAGAAGAAGATAAAAATTTAAGGCTAAATATATATATAAAAATTACATATGGGTTTTAATACGATCATTTTTCTTCAAGCAATTTATCTGTTTCTAGTAAAAATTATTTATGATGAATTAAAAGAATCATAACCTCCTGCCTACATCCACATAACATATCTTTCATTGCAGATTTTTCCTGCAGAACTACCAACACATCCTGGCC
The DNA here is from genome assembly GCF_016545835.1 of Crotalus tigris. Classification (NCBI taxonomy): domain Eukaryota; kingdom Metazoa; phylum Chordata; class Lepidosauria; order Squamata; family Viperidae; genus Crotalus; species Crotalus tigris. The sequence goes on along the minus strand of NW_024098060.1, from coordinate 204,785 downwards.
TTGGTTTTTGCTGTAAAGGAGATAAATGAGAATAAGCCTATATTATCCAACATGAGCTTGGGTATTGACATCTCTAACAGTTATTACATGGCGGGATTGACTTACTTGGCTTCCATGGAGCTTCTCTCAACACGTGGCAGATTCATCCCCAACTATAAGTGTGATGCCAAGGACTGGGCAGTATCTGTTATTGCAGGACCTAACTCTTACATCTGTCCCTTAGTGGCAAACATCTTGAATGTCTACAAGATGCCCCAGGTGAGATTTTTTTTTCTTGGACTAAGTATACACTGTAAGAATAACCTTGAAAGGTGGGAGGAAGAACTGCAGTTCTATTTTTAAAAAAGTTTAATAAAAGAAATTTGAGACTAAACCAGAAGTGTTCTTTGAGAAAGCATCTCAGGATTGACACCCACTCCTCCCCAATTCTCTGGAAAGTTAAGGCAGTGGAAGGGAAAGTGTTTTACTACTTGAAAGGTTAATGTCATCCCTTCCAGATTGTCCAGGGTAGCAAACCAAAATCACACATATTAATAATTCTTTTATTGTAAGGTTACAATAACAGAGTCTTGCAAGTCTTAAACTACCTCCCATTTGTTTCTTTTACAAAGTGATGTTTACAAAAAAAATAAACCAACTTTTCTTTTTATTACTTTTTTGTGATTTGGGAATAAAGTGGCAATCCATACAATGATGAACAACATATCATGTGTTTGCAGAAGAGATAGATAATTTTAGGTACTTTACTGGATTTATTCTTCAGTCTGAATCTATGATGAATGTCAGCTCTGGAGATTGTCTAGACTAGAAAACAAAATCATGAATACTAATAGTTATGTTATTGTAAGTTACAATAATCTTGCAACCCTGAATGAACTCACCTTTTTGTTACTTTTATAAAGCCATATTTAGAAAACAAGAAATAATAATTTCTTTCCTTGAATATTGTATTTTGTGGTGTGGAATTAAAATGGCAGTCCAAACTATGTGTTTGCAGATGAGATGGATATTTTTTCATACTTGCTTTATTCCTCAAACTGAATCATCTGAACAATTAATATACAATGATTCTTTGACATATTTACAAATATACCGAAGAGAAATGTCAATATACTGTATTGTCATGCATCCATTTTCCTACCTTGATTTAGTAAAAATATTAACAATTCATGGACCTGATTGAGTAATAGTTATCTCGCCCCTCACAACCTCCCTCCTTCCAGCCTATAAATGTTATTCATGGTAATTCAAATAATTTAAAAAAGCAATGGATGGAAAGTAATCAAGGAGATTTATAAATCTAGAAAGAGTGCAGCGAATAATTAGGGAACTGGAGGTTAAGACATACAAAGAATGGTTGCAGGAATTGGGTATCTCCAGTTTAATGAAAAGGACTAAGGGTGATTTGATAGCAGTTTTCCAATATCTAAGGGGCTGCCACAATGAAGAAGGGGTCAAACTATTCTCCAAACATATGAAGGCAGGACGAGAAGCAATGGATGGAAAGTAATCAAGGAGAGAACCAACCTAGAATGAAGGAGAAATTTCCTGACAGAACAATTAATCAGTGGAATGACTTGTTTCCAGAAATTGTGGGTGCTCCATTCCTGGAATATTTTAAGAAGAGACTGGATAGTCACGTGTCTAGAACGGATGGGCTTCCAGTCCAAGCAGGGGGTTGGACTAGAAAACCTCCAAGGTCCCTTACAACCGTGTTATTCTGTTATCTTATTAAGGTTCAGGAATTACTGAATCAATAGATTGTCAAATCTATGGCATTCAAATATTAAATTAAAGGAAAAACTGGTTTCTTTCTAGGTTACATTTTTCTTGAAGTTGGTGAGGAACACAATCTGTATCATAGACTCTAATACCCAACTATTTTAAATCATTTTTCCCTAGCTTCTATATGGATCTGCTCCAATGAATGATAATAATGAACACACAGTTTTCTTTCATCGTTTTTTTCCAAATGAGGAGCTTCAGACTAAGGGGATTCTTCAGCTGCTGTTGCATTTAAAGTGGGTATGGATAGGGCTGCTTTCCCAATCTGATGAGAGTGGAGAGAGATTTGTACGGAATGCCCTTACACTGTTTGTCCAGAAAGGTATTTGCTTTGACTTCATGCAAGAGTTGCCCAAAGGCATTTATTCTAATCACATTGAATATGTATTTAAAGATTATGTTACCATTTACAAGGTTGTCATGAACAGCACTGCCAATGTTGTGATCCTCTACTGTGGAAACCACATAATTGCCATCTTCAGAATGTTTCCCTATTTTTCAGAATATGAGGATATACCAGTAAAGAGAAAAGATAAAGTCTGGATCATGCCAGCCCAGATGGAGTTCACATCAATCCCTTTTCAAAAAATACTCCCTTTCGACTTTATTCATGGTGCCATATCTTTTGCGGTTTCTTCCAAGGAGGTGACTGGGTTCAAACCATTCTTGCAGATGAGAAGCCCTTCTTTAGAAGAAGGAGATCATTTAACAAGATTGTTCTGGGAGCAGGCATTTGAATGTTTTTACCTTAAAGATAAGTTAGATGAGGATGCTGGAGTGCTGTGCACTGGAGAGGAGAAGTTGGAGACTCTTCCTAATTCTGTCTTTGAGACCACCATGACTGGGCAGAGTTACAGCGTTTATAATGCAATCTATGCTGTGGCACATGCCTTGAAAGCCATGTTTTCATCCAAATACAAACACAGAGCAAGGGCAGACCACGGAAGGCTGATGATTATCAAGGAAGAAAGATGGCAGGTAATAATAAATGAAATCACAATGACAGATTGATCAAGCAATCAGTTTGTAAAATAAAACAAAATAAAATAAAATTGTAAGAATAAAATCTTCTCTGATGCCATCAGGTGATTTTATGATTGCAAAACATGTACATTTCAGGTTCAGTATCCACATAGTTTACACAAATTCATGTTTCATGTTTCCTGACAACAGTGTGTAGGAACTATGTAAAAAGGATCCAATTCAAAAAATCTAATTAAAGCCCAGCTTCATAATTCAGTTTAAAATTTTGTCAAACCATTTTACCTGGAGATAATATGCTTATTAATATTATGGTTCACTTGCACAGTAATATTAGGAATTTCTAAATGATAGTTGTGTACAATTGGTTTGGTATACAACTGGTATTTATTTCTCCAGATCAATTGCATTTATTTATTGAATTTATATGGCTGCCCATCTCATACATATAACACTGGACACCGTGCACAGTTAAAACACAAAGCTAAAGAATCAATATAATTCAAACACAAACATTTGTGTTTGATTTGCTTCCATTTAGCTCCATCCTTACCTGAGAAAAGTCTTATTTAACAACAGTGTTGGGGAAACAGTTTTCTTTAATGAAAAGGGGGAATTGGGAACTGGATTTGATATCATCAACTGGATCGCATTCCCAAACAAAACATTTCTTAAAGTCAAAGTTGGAAAGGTAGACCGATTGACTTCTCCAGAAGAGTCTTTCATGATTTCTGAAGAAAACATCATCTGGCCAACCATGTTCAACCAGGTATTTCCTACTCATGTTTCAGGTTGTCTCAAATCCTCCCATATTCAAAAATCACTTTTATCATTTAAGTGACTCATTAGTAATAAAATTAAGGCAATAAAATATGATGAAAAATGAAAGAGCAGAGATCAGATTCCATTATTAAACTTGTCTTTCAGAAATCTATGGGCATTCCTGAATGTACACAATTACCAGCTGTCATTTTCAGGTTGTCCTACATAGGGAACCATCTTTGAATTATAAAAGCTGAAAATCAATTAATAATAAACAAGCGCCATGCTGAGATACTGTACTAGTTGAAATATCTTATTCCTGTCCATTGCTACCTTATAATTTGATTATATTCCAACGGAATATTGTCTAAGACATATTTTAAAATCCCAACTATTTTCTTTAGTTTTCTAAATTTAACTTGCAAATTTATCACCATTAAAACATGGTCTATTTCATAATTTCTACAAGACTGACTAGATGCAACTGGAACTCTGTATCCCATGAGTAAATTCTCTGCAGTATTTATTTTCAGGACCTATTTGGCAGAAAGGACTGGACTCAATGAAAATGCAGATAATTCCAAAGTTTAATTTCACCTACAAAGTGTGGGATAAATTACCAATGAGATTCAACTCAAAGGTCCTTTTCAAAGGCAACTGGACTTTTTTTTCTTGAAAATGTTTTGCTTCTGATCCAAGAAGCTTCTTCACTTCTCAAGGAATTGAATGTTTCTCAAACATTTTCAAGGAAAAAACCACAAAAGTTGGTTGACTTTTGAAAAGCATCTTTGGGACAACCATGACCTGGATGATTGAGAATCCTCATAGATATTTACCGATCAGATTTACCAAAATGGAATTTGAGGGGAATCCAGTTTGAACAATTAAGGAAACCTCTAAGGTCCCATGGAAATACATGGGAAATGCATAGGATACATAGGAAATACATAGGAATACATAGGAAATACATAGGGAATACATGATTCCATGAGGACATATAGACAATGTCACATTATTATGGTGGCATTCATTAAATGTGCCTATCTAATAATACGTTGAATTGAATCCTATATATAGAATTTCTCCAAAAGCTATGCAGATTTGTCAGAATATCATATACAGAGTGAAATGTGAGTGTATAAAGTACAACTATTGAACTCTCTCCTGATTTCATTTCTGAATAGGCATTACCACTTTCTGTATGCAATGAAAATTGTTATCCAGGCTACCTGAAGAAAAAAATAGATGAGAAGCCCTTTTGCTGCTATGATTGTCTTCCTTGTGCAAAGAAGAAAATTTCAAACAGATCAGGTAAGATGTGCTTAATGAGAAGACTTATTAATTGTCACCAGCAATATTGTATACCTATCTGTGTTTACTCTGCATGGTATTGTTCTCAAATGTAATCAATTATTCAGAATTTGGAGTATTGGCCTCATTGAAGCAAGATAGCCCCAGTATTAGATGAGATACACTTGAATATTACTATCTCAGGTTGGTAGTTGAGCTGTTAGTTTGATCTCCAAGCTTGGCGATTTGGCTGCAAATGTTTCATCTCCATTCAGGGAAACATCTTCAATGCGCTTTGAATTGTGCTCATGTGTCAGAGCACTGACCTTTAAATTGGTGTGGGTGTTATTTGTTCAGATGTTTCTGAGTCATGGAGAGGATTTGGGCTCTTTGACTGATAGGTTTGTTTTTATGAATTGAATATGATGCTATTTTAATATAAAGAAGCAAGAAAATGAGCTTGTCCTTGCTGGAGAGAAGCAAGCACATAAATAGATATGAAACATAAATATTGGTCCTTCTGCTGGTCTGATAATGAACTACAATCTTCATGGATGTTTCACCCTTACAAATAACTGAAATTCTTACTAAAACATTTGTCACCTGAGCATGAAGAATATTCAAAATGAAAAAGCTTTTGAATTAAGAGAAATTTCTCCAAAAATAAGGATATCTCTTTTTAAAGGTAGAGAAGTCACTTATAAAGAAGAAAAGTGATAAATTTTGACTCATTTTCCATAAAATACATCAGTCATTAAGTAAAATGTCCAACCAGATGAGCTCAAAAAGAGGTATCACACAATTTCTCTGGAAAATAACCTAGGAAACTCTGACCTATTATAAAATTTTCTGTTGCACGATCCTTGCATCTTCCAACATGACACTGAGATTGATACAAACAACACTCTTGGTGTCTATTTATCCAAACATATACAGGGTACTTTTCTGCATGTGGATGGACCCATTCTTAATTTTTAATACTGTAATGCAAGTAAAATGGACATAATTAACTAAAAATAAATGGAGTTGCTTTCATAGCTTCTATGGGCCACAATGTTTTCTTTGAGCAGTCCTTGGTGCTCTCTCAGCTTGGTGATTTTCTTGCAGATATTTCATTACCAAACTAAGTAACATCATCAGTTCAACAGTAATGATGTTGACTAGCACTGATGATGTTACCAAGTTTGATTATGAAATGTCTGCAAGAAAACAACGGATCTCAGATAGCACCAAAGTTTCCTCATTTCAACTCTGAGTTATAAATAACTTCCTTATTATGACTGTAATCCCATAATTCGCAGTAGAGGCAGGGCAACTAGATGGAACTGAGCATTTACTGGCTGGATGCCTTTCCTGACACCAGGTGGAGTTGGCAGCAGATATTTTTTCTTTACACTCTAAGAGAAACATCTGCCGCTATTGAATTGTCAACCACCCAAGTGGGAGGTGAGCATCTTAAGCACTAGGCCATGATTCAGCTCTGAAATTCTGATCAATAAACAGTCCTTTAATGTTTTCTTTTGCAGATGCAGTTGACTGTTTCCAATGTCCAGAAGATCAATATCCAAATGAAGCTCACAATCTTTGCATCGAAAAACATATAACTTTCTTGTCTTATGAAGAACCTTTGGGAATCACTTTGGCCACTGTAGCTGTCTTCTTTTTTATAACTTCAGCCTTGGTGCTGAGGATCTTCATTAAAGAGTGGGAAACCCCCATAGTCAAAGCCAACAACAGGAATCTCACCTATACTCTTCTCATTGCTCTCCAGCTCTCTTTCCTCTGCAGTTTTCTTTTCATTGGACAACCTGGTCAAGTCAAATGTCTCATGCGACAAACTGCATTTGGCATCATCTTCTCTGTAGCCATTTCTTGCATTTTGGGTAAAACAACCATAGTGGTTCTTGCTTTCATGGCCACCAAACCAGGATCCCAAATAAAGAAATGGGTGGGGAAAAGGCTGGCCAACTCCATTGTCCTTTCTTGCTCTCTGATACAAGTCACAATTTGTGTTGCATGGCTGGCAATTTCTCCCCCATTTCCAGATTCAGACACGCACTCCATGGCTGAAGAAATTGTACTAGAATGTAACGAAGGATCAGCCATCATGTTTTATACTGTTCTGGGCTTTATGGGGTTCTTAACTGCTATCAGTTTCACGGTAGCCTTCCTAGCTAGGAAGTTACCTGATAGCTTCAATGAAGCCAAATTCATTACCTTCAGCATGCTGGTGTTTTGCAGCGTTTGGGTAACATTTGTTCCTACCTATCTGAGCACCAAGGGAAAGTACATGGTGGTGGTGGAGATCTTCTCCATTCTGGCTTCAGCAATGGGGTTGCTTGGCTGTATCTTTTTCCCAAAATGCTATATTATTCTTCTGAGACCTGATTTAAACAGAAAGGACAAACTTATTAAAAAACACTGAATTATGTTTCCGAACCTTATTCTGTAAACTCTCCTCACTGTTGTGTTTCCTTTTTCTGCTAGTCTTTGCAGTTTGGGAAAACTGAGACAGATGCACAAATGCACAAAATAAATATTTGTTTAATGTTGGAATGTGCCTAGTTTATAACCATATCAAGAAATAAAGTACAATATCTTCCCGTGGCAATTTTGCCCAGCATTTTGCTTGCCATTTGCTCAGATTTGTTGTAGTCTTGGATCTTCATGGATCATGGGTAATGCTTTGAAGGAAGCTTAAGTATAAGATGATAGTTATCAAAATCCAATTCAGAGCTCTTAAGAAGCTAAGTCCTTATTGGATTTTGATAGTAGTTTCCAACTTTCTTTTGCAGGGGAGGTTATTGAGTAAATAGTGTAGATTCACTGTCAGACCAGACTAGGTGCATGGATGCATGGATGTTAAAGGCAAAGTTCATCCATTGGACATGCTCATAGATGAACTTTGCTTTTATGGAAGTAATCCTCTCCACCTTGTATTTCTGGACCCTCAGTAATATAACTAATAGGATAGATATTTCAGAGACATTAAGCATAAGGCAATGATGTTGCATTTAACTTCTTATTACCATCCTTTGATTTTTGATTTTTTTTATTTTATTTTCTGGACCTAAAAATAGGAATCCAGATGAAGGATAAGGTATTGCGTTCTCCAATATTCACAACAAATCAGACTTAACAGAAAATTGGTCCATTTTCACTATAACATTTCCTGAATCAAGAATTTATCATTAATTTTTTGTATACTGCCTCTATGTTCATGAAACAATCTCCATTTTTTGATGTTGGTTGAAAATCGATTGACTCCAGATGACTGCCTGGACATGTCTTCCTGTTTTCTTGGCAAGTTTTTAATTTTAATTTTGTGATCATGGAACTGCAATGAGCACAACTATGAGGATCTCTAAGAAGTACTACTCCTTCAATTAACATCATAACTTCAATTGGTCTTTTAAAGAGTGGATATTAAATAAGACCATCCATAAACAATTAAATATGTATTGATATTGCAGAATCAGGGGCTGCCATAAAGAAGAGGAAATTAAGCTATTTTCCAAAGCACCTGAAGGCAGGACAAGAAGCAACGGGTGGAAACTAATCAAGGAGAGAAGCAACCTAGAACTAAGGAGAAACTTCCTGACAGTGAGAACAATCAATCAGTGGAACAGCCTGCCTCCGGAAGCAGTAAATGCTCCAACACTGGAAGTTTTTAAGAAGAGACTGGACAGCCGCTTGTCCGAAATGGTGTAGGGTTTCCTGCCCGAGCAGGGGGTTGGACTCGATGACCTCCAAGGTCCCTTCCAACTTTACTACTATTATTATTATTATTAAGCATCTCTTAATTATATTAGCATCTATCAGACAAAATTGCTGTAATTTGTTCACTGATCCAAGGGGGCAATGCCTGTGGAGCAGTCTGGCTTCAATATCTGGGAATAGTTTGAATCTATTGAGCTTGAGAAAATGGATCGGTCCTTATCCATCTCCTCTTTAGATATGAGTGGCTTTCAAAACCAACAAACATTCTACCCTTCTATATAAACTCAGAGGATCAGTGTGGGTAGCACTGTTTTTTGCTGGTTTGGTTTCTTTCTCTGATTTACATTCCAGACACTGGTGATTGGCAAACAGATGTGCCTTTGGCCCTCACTGTGTGATGGTCTCAGTACGAGGTATCATCATTCAAAAAAGTGGCATACTATGGGTCTTATTTGCTAGGAAGATGTATTTGATGGGTCCTAGAGGAAGGAAGGAAGGAAGGAAGGAAGGAAGGAAGGAAGGAAGGAAGGAAGGAAGGAAGGAAGGAAGGAAGGATTTAAATTTTATAATTTTCTTATTTTAGTATTTGTATATTATGTTATTCTTCAATTTATTTGTCCATGTAGTCAAACATGTACTGGTAAAAACAAAGTAAAAATAAATAATTTCAAGTGACCATTATTTCTTTACTACAAAGAAACTGATTCAGGTTATGTTTTTGTATATGATAAAAGGAGCAACATTTGTAGCAACAATCAAATTTCACAATTAATGAGGAAGGAGTCCTGTGACTGGTAGATTATTATTATTTTTCATTTCCCATATAAGATTGATAAAGAAATTTGTTGCAGGGCTATAAAATATCAATGGTGGATAAATTGATTGGTGGTGGCTCATGTCACTCATCAAGCCAGAAAAAAAAATATGGTTCATACTGTGTGACTTTGAGGATATGGAGTAAAAAAATCATTTAAAATGAGTGAAAAGAGCCAAGCTATATTTTTACTTTGCAATAAAAACAGTATAGAAAAATATGGTCCTCCTAGAAATTAGAACATTCTATTTTGAGATTGATTTACTTTGTAAATGTGGCTCAAATAAAAAGTTGTTTCCAATGGTATTCCTTTATTATTTGCATATTCACTTGGTATTACACACTATTCCCATCCCAAAGGACTCTGCACAGCTCATAGGCCTGCTTCCATTAGAAAGCTTAAAAAGAAATGTCATGGTTTAATTATATTGTTGTTATTAGTTGCAAAGTCATATCCGACCCATTGCGGCCCCATGGACAAGGTTCCCCCAGGCCTTAAAATTACATTACAAATACAATAATCAAAGTGCTTAAAGACCTATCAAAAAGATAAATAAAGGTGGGCGGGATTCTATAACATTACGGGTCAATTTCTTTTTAGCTCTTTGGAAAAAAAATCATGCTTTAATGTACGCCCTAACAGGTCAAAGTCAGATAGTTGTATTGTTCCAGAGAATTTAAAGTTTAAAGCTACAGAACTCTTTTTTTCCTAGACCATACATATCATTATTCTACTTTCTCCACAGTCTCCAAGGAGCGTCACCAAACATTCACTGATTTCCCCTATAATTACCCAAAGAATCTTACTAATGTGGTTTTTTTCTCTCAACTCTTTCAGGAATTCTCAGGCACAGCACCAAAGGATAGCTCAAGATTGAAAGGGTTTGTTAATTGTGGGATCAGAATGTTAGAGACGTAACAACCTTTTTTCTTAGAAAGAACATTTATCCTAATAAGTGAGAGTTTTTCCCCTTATGTTTCATTCTTACAGATCGAACTGGTTCTTATGTAATGAGAAGTGTTTTCTTGAAGAAGATGGAATTTTCCATGGTAGTGATGGCAATGTTGTCACTGTTACTGTCAGGAGCTACATGCCTTATTAAAACGTGTTCTGTGGGGAAACTTCCCTTTATTAAGCACAAGTATTTTCTGCCAGGAGATTTCATAATGGCCGGGATACTCTCTCAGTTCTACATGGTATCGGATCCAGTTGGTTTCACAAGGCACCCATCTGAAGAATTGGTTGATGAGCTCATGTAAAGACTTTCTCTTCTTAACTATAGCATATCTTAAACCATATATCTTTCTCTAATAGGTTGCCCTGGCAAATAAATACACAAACACACTTATGACAACTCTCCCACTGGTATTTTTATTCAAATTCCATATTGAGATTTTCTTGTTTTCTTATTGTTAAATGAATCATTAATGATGTACTATCAAGGTACTGTACTATTTGTAGCTAAATCTATGTTAATCATTTAATTCTTTCACTTAATATTAGGGAACAGTTACATGCTTTGAATTATTTTCCAAACAGCTGTTGAGCACAGACTTAGAGCATCTCTGACTTAATGAAACATCAGTGACTTTTACTGGGATAAGATCTATCATCTAAAAATATCTAAAATATCTAAGATCTAAAAATAATATATAACATTTGTCCTCAGGTTTACTCCAAACACATTTTTCATGCCTATATCCACCATAAAACATATCCAAGAAGAAGATAAAAATATAAGGCTAAATATATATATAAGAATTACATATGGGTTTTAATATGATCATTTTTCTTCAAGCAATTTATCTGTTTCTAGTAAAAATTGTTTACGATGAATTAAAAGAATCATAACCTCCTGCCTACATCCACATAACATATCTTTCATTGCAGATTTTTCCTGCAGAACTACCAACACATCCTGGCCTTGGTTTTTGCTGTAAAGGAGATAAATGAGAATAAGCCTATATTATCCAACATGAGCTTGGGTATTGACATCTCTAACAGTTATTACATGGCGGGATTGACTTACTTGGCTTCCATGGAGCTTCTCTCAACACGTGGCAGATTCATCCCCAACTATAAGTGTGATGCCAAGGATTGGGCAGTATCTGTTATTGTAGGACCTAACTCTTACATCTGTCCCTTAGTGGCAAACATCTTGAATGTCTACAAGATGCCCCAGGTGAGATTTTTTTTTCTTGGACTAAGTATACACTGTAAGAATAACCTTGAAAGGTGGGAGGAAGAACTGCAGTTCTATTTTTAAAAAAGTTTAATAAAAGAAATTTGAGACTAAACCAGAAGTGTTCTTTCAGAAAGCATCTCAGGATTGATACCCACTCCTCCCCAATTCTCTGGAAAGTTAAGGCAGTGGAAGGGAAAGTGTTTTACTACTTGAAAGGTTAATGTCATCCCTTCCAGATTGTCCAGGGTAGCAAACCAAAATCAGACATATTAATAATTCTTTTATTGTAAGGTTAATAACAGAGTCTTGCAAGTCTTAAACTACCTCCCATTTGTTTCTTTTACAAAGTGATGTTTACAAAAAAAATAAACCAACTTTTCTTTTTATTACTTTTTTGTGATTTGGGAATAAAGTGGCAATCCATACAATGATGAACAACATATCATGTGTTTGCAGAAGAGATAGATAATTTTAGGTACTTTACTGGATTTATTCTTCAGTCTGAATCTATGATGAATGTCAGCTCTGGAGATTGTCTAGACTAGAAAACAAAATCATGAATACTAATAGTTATGTTATTGTAAGTTACAATAATCTTGCAACCCTGAATGAACTCACCTTTTTATTACTTTTATAAAGCCATATTTAGAAAACAAGAAATAATAATTTCTTTCCTTGAATATTGTATTTTGTGGTGTGGAATTAAAATGGCAGTCCAAACTATGTGTTTGCAGATGAGATGGATATTTTTTCATACTTGCTTTATTCCTCAAACTGAATCATCTGAACAATTAATATACAATGATTCTTTGACATATTTACAAATATACCGAAGAGAAATGTCAATATACTGTATTGTCATGCATCCATTTTCCTACCTTGATTTAGTAAAAATATTAACAATTCATGGACCTGATTGAGTAATAGTTATCTTGATCTTTGTATTGCACACTGGTCTTCCTTCCTTCCTTCCTTCCTTCCTTCCTTCCTTCCTTCCTTCCTTCCTTCCTTCCCTCGCCCCTCACAACCTCCCTCCTTCCAGCCTATAAATGTTATTCATGGTAATTCAAATAATTTAAAAAAGCAATGGATGGAAAGTAATCAAGGAGATTTATAAATCTAGAAAGAGTGCAGCGAATAATTAGGGAACTGGAGGTTAAGACATACAAAGAATGGTTGCAGGAATTGGGTATCTCCAGTTTAATGAAAAGGACTAAGGGTGATTTGATAGCAGTTTTCCAATATCTAAGGGGCTGCCACAATGAAGAAGGGGTCAAACTATTCTCCAAACATATGAAGGCAGGACGAGAAGCAATGGATGGAAAGTAATCAAGGAGAGAACCAACCTAGAATGAAGGAGAAATTTCCTGACAGAACAATTAATCAGTGGAATGACTTGTTTCCAGAAATTGTGGGTGCTCCATTCCTGGAATATTTTAAGAAGAGACTGGATAGTCACGTGTCTAGAACGGATGGGCTTCCAGTCCAAGCAGGGGGTTGGACTAGAAAACCTCCAAGGTCCCTTACAACCGTGTTATTCTGTTATCTTATTAAGGTTCAGGAATTACTGAATCAATAGATTGTCAAATCTATGGCATTCAAATATTAAATTAAAGGAAAAACTGGTTTCTTTCTAGGTTACATTTTTCTTGAAGTTGGTGAGGAACACAATCTGTATCATAGACTCTAATACCCAACTATTTTAAATCATTTTTCCCTAGCTTCTATATGGATCTGCTCCAATGAATGATAATAATGAACACACAGTTTTCTTTCATCGTTTTTTTCCAAATGAGGAGCTTCAGACTAAGGGGATTCTTCAGCTGCTGTTGCATTTAAAGTGGGTATGGATAGGGCTGCTTTCCCAATCTGATGAGAGTGGAGAGAGGTTTGTACGGAATGCCCTTACACTGTTTGTCCAGAAAGGTATTTGCTTTGACTTCATGCAAGAGTTGCCCAAAGGCATTTATTCTAATCACATTGAATATGTATTTAAAGATTATGTTACCATTTACAAGGTTGTCATGAACAGCACTGCCAATGTTGTGATCCTCTACTGTGGAAACCACATAATTGCCATCTTCAGAATGTTTCCCTATTTTTCAGAATATGAGGATATACCAGTAAAGAGAAAAGATAAAGTCTGGATCATGCCAGCCCAGATGGAGTTCACATCAATCCCTTTTCAAAAAATACTCCCTTTCGACTTTATTCATGGTGCCATATCTTTTGCGGTTTCTTCCAAGGAGGTGACTGGGTTCAAACCATTCTTGCAGATGAGAAGCCCTTCTTTAGAAGAAGGAGATCATTTAACAAGATTGTTCTGGGAGCAGGCATTTGAATGTTTTTACCTTAAAGATAAGTTAGATGAGGATGCTGGAGTGCTGTGCACTGGAGAGGAGAAGTTGGAGACTCTTCCTAATTCTGTCTTTGAGACCACCATGACTGGGCAGAGTTACAGCGTTTATAATGCAATCTATGCTGTGGCACATGCCTTGAAAGCCATGTTTTCATCCAAATACAAACACAGAGCAAGGGCAGACCACGGAAGGCTGATGATTATCAAGGAAGAAAGATGGCAGGTAATAATAAATGAAATCACAATGACAGATTGATCAAGCAATCAATTTGTAAAATAAAACAAAATAAAATAAAATTGTAAGAATAAAATCTTCTCTGATGCCATCAGGTGGTTTTATGATTGCAAAACATGTACATTTCAGGTTCAGTATCCACATAGTTTACACAAATTCATGTTTCATGTTTCCTGACAACAGTGTGTAGGAACTATGTAAAAAGGATCCAATTCAAAAAATCTAATTAAAGCCCAGCTTCATAATTCAGTTTAAAATTTTGTCAAACCATTTTACCTGGAGATAATATGCTTATTAATATTATGGTTCACTTGCACAGTAATATTAGGAATTTCTAAATGATAGTTGTGTACAATTGGTTTGGTATACAACTGGTATTTATTTCTCCAGATCAATTGCATTTATTTATTGAATTTATATGGCTGCCCATCTCATACATATAACACTGGACACCGTGCACAGTTAAAACACAAAGCTAAAGAATCAATATAATTCAAACACAAACATTTGTGTTTGATTTGCTTCCATTTAGCTCCATCCTTACCTGAGAAAAGTCTTATTTAACAACAGTGTTGGGGAAACAGTTTTCTTTAATGAAAAGGGGGAATTGGGAACTGGATTTGATATCATCAACTGGATCGCATTCCCAAACAAAACATTTCTTAAAGTCAAAGTTGGAAAGGTAGACCGATTGACTTCTCCAGAAGAGTCTTTCATGATTTCTGAAGAAAACATCATCTGGCCAACCATGTTCAACCAGGTATTTCCTACTCATGTTTCAGGTTGTCTCAAATCCTCCCATATTCAAAAATCACTTTTATCATTTAAGTGACTCATTAGTAATAAAATTAAGGCAATAAAATATGATGAAAAATGAAAGAGCAGAGATCAGATTCCATTATTAAACTTGTCTTTCAGAAATCTATGGGCATTCCTGAATGTACACAATTACCAGCTGTCATTTTCAGGTTGTCCTACATAGGGAACCATCTTTGAATTATAAAAGCTGAAAATCAATTAATAATAAACAAGCGCCATGCTGAGATACTGTACTAGTTGAAATATCTTATTCCTGTCCATTGCTACCTTATAA
The DNA here is from genome assembly GCF_016545835.1 of Crotalus tigris. NCBI lineage: Eukaryota > Metazoa > Chordata > Lepidosauria > Squamata > Viperidae > Crotalus > Crotalus tigris. The sequence goes on along the minus strand of NW_024098060.1, from coordinate 189,560 downwards.
TTTGATTATATTCCAACGGAATATTGTCTAAGACATATTTTAAAATCCCAACTATTTTCTTTAGTTTTCTAAATTTAACTTGCAAATTTATCACCATTAAAACATGGTCTATTTCATAATTTCTACAAGACTGACTAGATGCAACTGGAACTCTGTATCCCATGAGTAAATTCTCTGCAGTATTTATTTTCAGGACCTATTTGGCAGAAAGGACTGGACTCAATGAAAATGCAGATAATTCCAAAGTTTAATTTCACCTACAAAGTGTGGGATAAATTACCAATGAGATTCAACTCAAAGGTCCTTTTCAAAGGCAACTGGACTTTTTTTTCTTGAAAATGTTTTGCTTCTGATCCAAGAAGCTTCTTCACTTCTCAAGGAATTGAATGTTTCTCAAACATTTTCAAGGAAAAAACCACAAAAGTTGGTTGACTTTTGAAAAGCATCTTTGGGACAACCATGACCTGGATGATTGAGAATCCTCATAGATATTTACCGATCAGATTTACCAAAATGGAATTTGAGGGGAATCCAGTTTGAACAATTAAGGAAACCTCTAAGGTCCCATGGAAATACATGGGAAATGCATAGGATACATAGGAAATACATAGGAATACATAGGAAATACATAGGGAATACATGATTCCATGAGGACATATAGACAATGTCACATTATTATGGTGGCATTCATTAAATGTGCCTATCTAATAATACGTTGAATTGAATCCTATATATAGAATTTCTCCAAAAGCTATGCAGATTTGTCAGAATATCATATACAGAGTGAAATGTGAGTGTATAAAGTACAACTATTGAACTCTCTCCTGATTTCATTTCTGAATAGGCATTACCACTTTCTGTATGCAATGAAAATTGTTATCCAGGCTACCTGAAGAAAAAAATAGATGAGAAGCCCTTTTGCTGCTATGATTGTCTTCCTTGTGCAAAGGAGAAAATTTCAAACAGATCAGGTAAGATGTGCTTAATGAGAAGACTTATTAATTGTCACCAGCAATATTGTATACCTATCTGTGTTTACTCTGCATGGTATTGTTCTCAAATGTAATCAATTATTCAGAATTTGGAGTATTGGCCTCATTGAAGCAAGATAGCCCCAGTATTAGATGAGATACACTTGAATATTACTATCTCAGGTTGGTAGTTGAGCTGTTAGTTTGATCTCCAAGCTTGGCGATTTGGCTGCAAATGTTTCATCTCCATTCAGGGAAACATCTTCAATGCGCTTTGAATTGTGCTCATGTGTCAGAGCACTGACCTTTAAATTGGTGTGGGTGTTATTTGTTCAGATGTTTCTGAGTCATGGAGAGGATTTGGGCTCTTTGACTGATAGGTTTGTTTTTATGAATTGAATATGATGCTATTTTAATATAAAGAAGCAAGAAAATGAGCTTGTCCTTGCTGGAGAGAAGCAAGCACATAAATAGATATGAAACATAAATATTGGTCCTTCTGCTGGTCTGATAATGAACTACAATCTTCATGGATGTTTCACCCTTACAAATAACTGAAATTCTTACTAAAACATTTGTCACCTGAGCATGAAGAATATTCAAAATGAAAAAGCTTTTGAATTAAGAGAAATTTCTCCAAAAATAAGGATATCTCTTTTTAAAGGTAGAGAAGTCACTTATAAAGAAGAAAAGTGATAAATTTTGACTCATTTTCCATAAAATACATCAGTCATTAAGTAAAATGTCCAACCAGATGAGCTCAAAAAGAGGTATCACACAATTTCTCTGGAAAATAACCTAGGAAACTCTGACCTATTATAAAATTTTCTGTTGCACGATCCTTGCATCTTCCAACATGACACTGAGATTGATACAAACAACACTCTTGGTGTCTATTTATCCAAACATATACAGGGTACTTTTCTGCATGTGGATGGACCCATTCTTAATTTTTAATACTGTAATGCAAGTAAAATGGACATAATTAACTAAAAATAAATGGAGTTGCTTTCATAGCTTCTATGGGCCACAATGTTTTCTTTGAGCAGTCCTTGGTGCTCTCTCAGCTTGGTGATTTTCTTGCAGATATTTCATTACCAAACTAAGTAACATCATCAGTTCAACAGTAATGATGTTGACTAGCACTGATGATGTTACCAAGTTTGATTATGAAATGTCTGCAAGAAAACAACTGATCTCAGATAGCATCAAAGTTTCCTCATTTCAACTCTGAGTTATAAATAACTTCCTTATTATGACTGTAATCCCATAATTCGCAGTAGAGTCAGGGCAACTGCATGCAACTGAGCATTTACTGGCTGGATGCCTTTCCTGACACCAGGTGGAGTTGGCAGCAGATATTTTTTCTTTACACCCTAAGAGAAACATCTGCCGCTATTGAATTGTCAACCACCCAAGTGGGAGGTGAACATCTTAAGCACTAGGCCATGATTCAGCTCTGAAATTCTGATCAATAAACAGTCCTTTAATGTTTTCTTTGGCAGATGCAGTTGACTGTTTCCAATGTCCAAAAGATCAATATCCAAATGAAGCTCACAATCTTTGCATCGAAAAACATATAACTTTCTTGTCTTATGAAGAACCTTTGGGAATCACTTTGGCCACTGTAGCTGTCTTCTTTTTTATAACTTCAGCTTTGGTGCTAAGGATCTTCATTAAAGAGTGGGAAACCCCCATAGTCAAAGCCAACAACAGGAATCTCACCTATACTCTTCTCATTGCTCTCCAGCTCTCTTTCCTCTGCAGTTTTCTTTTCATTGGACAACCTGATCAAGTCAAATGTCTCATGCGACAAACTGCATTTGGCATCATCTTCTCTGTTGCCATTTCTTGCATTTTGGGTAAAACAACCATAGTGGTTCTTGCTTTCATGGCCACCAAACCAGGATCCCAAATAAAGAAATGGGTGGGGAAAAGGCTAGCCAACTCCATTGTCCTTTCTTGCTCTCTGATACAAGTCACAATTTGTGTTGCATGGCTGGCAATTTCTCCCCCATTTCCAGATTCAGACACGCACTCCATGGCTGAAGAAATTGTCCTAGAATGTAACGAAGGATCAGCCATTATGTTTTATACTGTTCTGGGCTTTATGGGGTTCTTAACTGCTATCAGTTTCACGGTAGCCTTCCTAGCTAGGAAGTTACCTGATAGCTTCAATGAAGCCAAATTCATTACCTTCAGCATGCTGGTGTTTTGCACCGTTTGGGTAACATTTGTTCCTACCTATCTGAGCACCAAGGGAAAGTACATGGTGGTGGTGGAGATCTTCTCCATTCTGGCTTCAACAACGGGGTTGCTTGGCTGTATCTTTTTCCCAAAATGCTATATTATTCTTCTGAGACCTAATTTAAACAGAAAGGACAAACTTATTAAAAAACACTGAATTATGTTTCCAAACCTTATACTGTAAATTCTCCTCACTGTAGTGTTTCCTTTTTCTGCTAGTCTTTGCAGTTTGGGAAAACTGAGACAGATGCACAAATGCACAAAATAAATATTTGTGTAATGTTGGAATGTGCCTAGGTTTATAACCATGTGAAGAAATAAAGTACAATTTCTTCCCATGGCAATTTTGCCAAGCATTTTGCTTGCCATTTGCTCAGATTTGTTGTAGTCTTGGGTCTTCATGGATCATGGGTAATGCTTTGAAGGACGCTTAAATATGGGAAAGGGATGGGAAAGGCAAAGTTCATCCATTGGACATGCTCATAGATGAACTTTGGTTTTATAGAAGTAATCCTCTCCACCTAGTCTTTTTGTGCCCTCAGTAATGCTTAATATAACTAATGAGAGTGGATATTAAATGAGACAATCCATAAACAATTAAATATGTATTGGTATTGCAGAATATTTAAATATCAAGAGATAAATGGAGACAATTGTAGCTCAGGCTTGTCACTTGTTGAGTTGCTACATGCATCCCTTGATTATATTAGCATCTATCAGACAAAGTTGCTGTAATTTGTTCACAGATACCTATGGAGCAGTCTGTCTTTGATATGTGGGAATAGTTTGAATCTATTGAGCCTGAGAAAATGGATCGGTCCCTATCCATCTCCTCTTTAGATCCGAGTGGTTTTCAAAACCAACAAACATTCTACCCTTCTATATAAACTCAGAGGATCAGTGTGGGTAGCACTGTTTTTTGCTGGTTTGGTTTCTTTCTCTGATTTACATTCCAGACAGTGGTGATTGGCAAAGAGATGTTGCCTTTGGTCCTCACTGTGTGATGGTCTCAGTACGAGGTATCATCATTCAAAAAAGTGGCATACTATGGCTCTTATTTTCTAGAAAGATGTATTTGATGGGTCCTAGAGGAAGGAAGGAAGGAAGGAAGGAAGGAAGGAAGGAAGGAAGGAAGGAAGGAAGGAAGGATTTAAATTTAATAAATAAGTAAATTTCTTATTTTAGTATTTGTATATATCATATTCTTCAATTTATTTGTCCATGTAGTGAAAGAAGTAATGGTAAAGGACAAATAAAAATAAATAATTTCAAGTGACCATTATTTCTTTACTACAAAGAAACTGATTCAGGTTATGTTTTTGTATATGATAAAAGGAGCAACATTTGTAGCAGCAATCAAATTTCACAATTAATGAGGAAGGAGTCCTGTGACTGGTAGATTATTATTTTTTTCATTTCCCGTATAAGATTGATAAAGAGATTTGTTGCAGGGCTGTAAAATATCAATGGTGGATAAATGGTGGTGGCTCATGTCACTCATCAAGCCAGACAAAAAATAAATGGTTCACACCATGTGACTTTGAGGATATGGAGTAAAAAATCATTTAAAATGAGTGAAAAGAGCCAAACTATATTTTTATTTTGCAATAAAAACAGTACTGAAAAAATTTTTTCCAATGGTATTCATTTATTATTTGCATATTCAGTTGACATTACACACTGTTCCCATCCCAAAGGACTCTGCACAGCTCACATGCCTGCTTCCATTAGAAAGCATAAAAAGAAATGTCATGATTTAATTACATTGTTGTTGTTAGTTGCGAAGTCATGTCCGACCCATCACGACCCCATGGACAATGTTCCTCCAGGCCTCTTAATTACATTACAAATACAATAATCAAAGTGTTTAAAGGCCTATCAAAAAGATAAATAAAGGTGGTCGGGATTCTCTAACATTATGGGTCAATTTCTTTTTAGCTCTTTGGGAAAAAAATCATGCTTTAATGTACACCCTAACAGGTCAAAGTCAGACAGTTGTTTTGTTCCAGAGAATTTAAAGTTTACAGCTACAGAACTAGCATTTGTTCATCTGAATTTTCATTATGTTTCTTTATCTCTTTTACAGTTTTCAGTTATGAGTTCTTTTTTTTTTCTTAGCCCATACATATCATTATTCTACTTTCTCCACAGTCTCCAAGGAGCGTCACCCAACATTCAGTGATTTCCCCTATAATTACCCAAAGAATCTTACTAATGTGGTTTTTTTCTCAACTCTTTCAGGAATTCTCAGACACAGCTCCAAAGGATAGCTCAAAATTGAAAGGGTCTGTTAATTGTGGGATCAGAATGTGAGAGATGTAACAATTGTGGGATCAGAATGTGAGAGATGTAATATTCTTTCTTAGAAAGAATATTTACTCTAATAAGTGAGAGTTTTCCTCCCTTATGTTTCATTCTTACAGATAGAACTGGTTCTTATGTAGTGAAAAGTGTTTTCTTGAAGAAGATGGAATTTTCCATGGTAGTGATGGCAATGTTGTCACTGTTACTGTCAGGAGCTACATGCCATATTCTGCATACTAAAACATGTTCTGTGGGGAAACTTCCCTTTATTAAGCACAAGTATTTTCTGCCAGGTGATTTCATAATGGCTGGGATACTAGCTCAGTTCTCCATGATATGGGATCCAGTTGGTTTCACAAGGCACCCATCTGAAGAAATGATTAATGAGCTCATGTAAAGACTTTTTCTTCTTAACTATAGCATATCTTAAACCATATATCTTTCTCTAATAGGCTGTCCTGTACTATTTGTAGCTAAATCTATGTTAATCATTTAATTATTTCATTTAATATTAGGGAACAGTTGCATGCTTTGAATTATTTTCCAAACAGCTGTTGAGCATGCATGAAACACAGACTTAGAGCATCTCTGCCTTAATGAAACATCAGTGACTTTTATTGGGATAAGGTCTATCATTATCCCAGAAAAAAATATAATATATAATATTTGTCCTCAGGTTTACTCCAAACACTTTTTTCATGCCTATATCCACCATAAAACATACCCAAGAAGAAGATAAAAATATAAGCCTACATATGGGTTTTAATACAATCATTTTCCTTCAAGCAATTTATCTGTTTCTAGTAAAAATTATTTGTGATGAATTAAAAGAATCATAACCTCCTGCCTAGATCCACACAATATATCTTTCATTGCAGATTTTTCCTGCAGAACTACCAACATATCCTGGCCTTGGTTTTTGCTGTAAAGGAGATAAATGAAAATAAGCCTATATTATCCAACATGAGCTTTGGTATTGACATCTCTAACAGTTATCCCATGGCGGGATTGACTTACTTGGCTTCCATGGAGCTTCTCTCAACACGTGGCAGATTCATCCCCAACTATAAGTGTGATGCCAAGGACTGGGCAGTATCTGTTATTGCAGGACCTAACTCTTACATCTGTCCCTTAGTGGCAAACATCTTGAATGTCTACAAGATGCCCCAGGTGAGATTTTTTTTTCTTGGACTAAGTATACACTGTAAGAATAACCTTGAAAGGTGGGAGGAAGAACTGCAGTTCTATTTTTAAAAAAGTTTAATAAAAGAAATTTGAGACTAAACCAGAAGTGTTCTTTGAGAAAGCATCTCAGGATTGACACCCACTCCTCCCCAATTCTCTGGAAAGTTAAGGCAGTGGAAGGGAAAGTGTTTTACTACTTGAAAGGTTAATGTCATCCCTTTCAGATTGTCCAGGGTAGCAAACCAAAATCACACATACTAATAATTCTTCTATTGTAAGGTTACAATAACAGATTCTTGCAAGTCTTCAACTACCTCCCATTTGTTTCTTTTACAAAGTAATGTTTACAAAAATACAACAAATAAACCAACTTTTCTTTTTATTACTTTTTTGTGGTTTGGAAATAAAGTGGTAATCCATACAATGATGAACAACATACCATGTGTTTGCAGAAGAGATAGATAATTTTAGGTACTAAGCAATGGATGGAAAGTAATCAAGGAGAGAACCAACCTAGAATGAAGGAGAAATTTCATGACAGAACAATTAATCAGTGGAATGATTTGCTTCCAGAATTTGTGGGTGCTCCATCCCTGGAACATTTTAAGAAGAGACTGGATAGTCACTTTTCTAGAATGGATGGGCTTCCTGTCCAAGCAGGGGGTTGGATAGAAAACCTCCAAGGTCCCTTCCAAATGTATTATTCTGTTATCCTGTTAAAGTTCAGGGATTACTGAATCAAATTACTGAATCAAATCTATGGCATTCAAATATTAAAATAAAGGAAAAACTGGTTTCTTGAAGTTGGTGAGGACCACAATCTGTATCATAAACTCTAATACCCAACTATTTTAAATCATTTTTCCCTAGCTTCTATATGGATCTGCTCCAATGAAAGATAATAGTGAAAAGACAGTTTTCTTTCATCGTTTTTTCCCAAACGAGGAGCTTCAGACGAAGGGGATTCTTCAGCTGCTGTTGCATTTAAAGTGGGTATGGATAGGGCTGATTTCCCAACCTGATGAGGGTGGACGGAGTTTTGTACGGAATGCCCTTACACTGTTTGTCCAGAAAGGTATTTGCTTTGACTTCATGCAAGAGTTGCCCAAAGAAACTTTTTCTAATCACATTGAATATCTATTTAAAGATTTATGGTGAAAACCACGTCATTGGTATTTTCAGAACACTTCCCTATCTTTCAGAATATGAGGATATACCAGTAAAGAGAAAAGACAAAGTTTGGATCATGCCAGCCCAGATGGAGTTCACATCAGTCCCTTTTCAAAAAATACACCCTTTGGACTTTATTCATGGTGCCATATCTTTTGCGGTTTCTTCCAAGGAGGTGACTGGGTTCAAACCATTCTTGCAGATGAGAAGCCCTACTTCAGAAGATCATTTCACAAAATTGTTCTGGGAGCAGGCATTTGAATGTTTTTTTCTTAAAGATAAGTTAGATGAGAATGCTGGAGTGCTGTGCACTGGAGAAGAGAAGTTGGAGACTCTTCCTAATTCTATCTTTGAGACCACCATGACTGGGCAGAGTTACAGCGTTTATAATGCAATCTATGCTGTGGCACATGCCTTGAAAGCCATGTTTTCATCCAAATACAAACACAGAGCAAGGGCGGACCATGGAAGGCTGATGATTATCAAGGAAGAAACATGGCAGGTAATAATAAAAGAAATCCCAATGACAAATTGATGAAGCCTCTCTGATGCCATCAGGTGTTTTTTATGACTACAAAATATGTACATTTCAGGTGCAGTATCCACATAGTTTACACAAATTCATGGTTTATGTTTCAGGACAACATACTGTGTAGAAACTATGTAAAAAAGATCCAATTCAAAAATTAGATTAAATCAAGCTTCATAATTCAGTTTGAAATTTTGTCAAACCATTTTACTTGGTAATAATATGGTTATTAATATTATGGTTCACTTGCACAGTAGTATTAGCAACTTCTAAATGTACATTTAGTGTGGATATTTATTTCTCCAGATCAATTCCATTTATTTATTGAATTTATATGGCCACCCGTCTCATACATGTAACACTGGACACCATGCACAGTTAAAACACAAAGCTAAATTATCAACATAATTCAAACACAAATATTTGTGCTTGATTTGCTTCCATTTAGCTCCATCCCTACCTGAGAACAGTCTTATTTAACAACAGTGTTGGGGAAACAGTTTTCTTTAATGAAAAGGGGGAATTGGGAACTGGATTTGATATCATCAACTGGATCACATTCCCAAACAAAACTTTTCTTAAAGTCAAAATTGGAAAGATAGATCCACTGACTTCTCCAGAAGAGTCTTTCATGATTTCTGAAGAAAACATCATCTGGCCGACCATGTTCAACCAGGTATTTCCTACTGATGTTTCAGGTTGTATAAAATCCTCCCCCCTACCATATTCAGAAATTACTTTTATCATTTGAGTGACTCATTAGTAATAAAATTAAGGCAATAAAATATGATGAAAAATGAAAGAGCAGAGATCAGATTACACAGGTGTTCCATTATTAAACTTGTCTTTCCAGAAATCTATGGGCATTCCTGAATGTATGCAATTACCAGCTGTCATTCTCAGGTTGGCCTACATAGGAAACCATCTTTCACTTATAAAAGCTGGAAATTATTTAATAATAAACAAGCGACATGCTGAGATACTGTACTAGTTGAAATATCTTATTCCTGTCCATTGCTACCTTATAATTTGATTATATTCCAACAGCATATTGTCTAAGACACATTTTAAAATTCTCTGCAGTATTTATTTTCAGGACCTATTTGGCAGAAAGGACTGGACTCAATGAAAATGCAGATAATTCCAAAGTTTAATTTCACCAACAAAGTGGGATAGATTACCAATCAGATTCACCTCAAAGGTGCTTTTCAAAGGCAACTGGACTTTTACCGATCAGATTGACCAAAATGGAGTTCGAGGGGAGTCCAGTTTGAACAATTAAGCCTTCAGGAAACCTCTAAGGTCCCATGGAAATACATGGGAAATACATAGGACACATAGGAAATACATAGGGAATACATGGTTCCATGAGGACATATAGACAATGTCACATTATTATGGTGGCATTCATTAAATGTGCCTATCTAATAATACATTGAATTGAATCATATATATAGAATTTCTCCAAAAGCTATGCAGATTTGTCAGAATATCATATACAGAGTGAAATGTGAGTGTATAAAATACAACTATTGAACTCTCTCCGGGTTTCATTTCTGAATAGGCATTACCACTTTCTGTATGCAATGAAAATTGTTATCCAGGCTACCTCAAGAAAAAAATAGATGAGAAGCCCTTTTGCTGTTATGATTGTCTTCCTTGTGCAAAAGGGAAAATTTCAAAAAGATTAGGTAAGATGTGCCATGTATATAATTGAGAAGACTTATTCATTCTCACCAGCAATATTGTATACCTCTCTGTGTTTAATCTGCACGGTATTGTTCTCAAATGTAATCAGTTATTCAGAATTTGGAGTATTGGCCTCATTGAAGCAAGATAACCTCAGTATTAGATGAGATGTATTTGAATATTACTAGCTTGATGAAAAGTTTTGCTAAGGCTTTTGCGGTGGGAATCTTTTGGCAAGGGATAAAGTGCACCTGTTTGGAAAACAAGTCCGTGACCGTCCAGACAACAGTATTCCCATTGCTTTCTGGCAATTCCACTATAAAATCCATGGCTATTTCTCTCCAGGAGGCTGTGGGATTTGCCACTGTTTGTAATAGTCCTGGCGATTTCCCTTGCAACCTCTTTGCAGTCGCACATTTTGGGCAACTGGCTACATAACTTTCTATGTCCTTTTTTATTGATGGCCACCAAAATTGCCATTTAATTAAGTGTAAAGTTTTTACAAATCCAAAATGCCCTGCTGATTTTGTGTCATGGCAAAGCTGCATGAAAGTGACTCTTTGGGTTGTTGGTATATATAACTTTTCCCCTACCCAAGGCAACCCGTCTCTCATTGTGCACACATTTTTGTTTTTCTGGAACCATTCATCTGTTTCCAAACTTTTGGGGAATTCAATTCCAGTTTGGCTGTCCAGTTGTGGTTTTAATTTAGCTTGGGTTCTGGTGGTTACTGGTGCTGCCAGTTGTGACTCTGCCATCATCGGTTTAGCGTCTGTGGCTCGTGCGCTGTTACATTGGGGCATGCGAGATAGTATATCTGCCAGGAAGTTCTTTCTCCCTGGTAAATGTTTAAGTTTAAATTGGAACTGGTGAAAATGCTGGGACCAGCGGGCTTGTTTGGGATTGAGTTTCCTGGGCGTTTTCAGAGCTTCCAAATTTTTGTGATCAGTCCACACCTGGAAGGGGATTTTGTTGCCTTCCAGGAACTGTCGTCACGTGAGTAATGCCCAACGTATCCCGTATGCCTCCTTCTCCCATACGGGCCAGCACTGTTCTGTTTCTGTGAGTTTCTTGGATGTATATGCACAGGGTTGCAATTTTCCATCATCGTTTTCTTGTAATAGAATAGCCCCCACTGCCACATCACCTGCCTGTATTACGAAGGGCTTATCTATGTCTGGGTGCCTTAGTACTGGTTCGGCAGAAAAAAGACTCTTTAGTCTCTCAAACGCTGCTTGGCACTCCATTGTCCATGTTAGTGGCTGGCTAGGTTTTACTGAGGATGCTCCCTTCATTTTTAGTAAGTTAGTGAGGGGCAAGGCTATCTGGGCAAATGAGGGGATGAATTGGCGGTAAATGTTTGCAAAGCCCAGGAAACTTTGTAGTTGCTTTCTTGTGCAGGGTGGTGCCCAATCTAATACTGCTCTGACCTTCTCTGGGTCCATTTCAATGCCCTGGGGGGATATGCAATAACCGAGGTAGTCTATCCTTTCCTGGTGGAATTCGCATTTTGAGAGTTTGGCATATAGGTGGGTGGCTTGCAGTTTCTTTAAAACCGCTCTGACAGGGTTGACATGTTCCTCTTTAGTTTCGGTGAAGATAAGAATGTTGTCCAAGTAAACAAGGACCCCCTTAAACAGGTGCTCCCTTAGAACATCATTGATTAATTGCATAAAGACTGCAGGGCCCCCTTATAATCCAAATGGCAAGACTTTGAATTGATAGCGCCCCATGGGGCAGTTAAATGTGGTCTTCCATTGTCCCCTTCCTTAATTCTCACGTGATAGTAAGCTTCCCTTAGGTCTAGTTTAGAAAAAAATTTCCCTTTAGAGAGATGTGGCAGCATGTCTTTCATGAAGGGCAGAGGGTATAGGTTGCTTTCACTGATTGTATTCAGGGCCCTATAATCCACGCCTCAGCATAAAGAGCCGTCCTTCTTCTCTCTAAAGAGGACCGGGGCAGCCACTCTGGTATTTCTGTTAGTCCCTTTTCCTCTCCCATGGATGCTTTTTCTATTCTTGATTCTGGTAGTCCCCCTTGGGATTTTAAGTCCATAGGGTCCCCCTTCAGGAATTTGATTTCTGTTGTCCTCCAATTTACCCAGGGGCTCCATTTTTTTAACCATTCCATCCCTAAGATCATTGGGCATCCATGCCTGGGGTCACCACAAACGTTATGTCCTCCTCATGTTTGCCCAGGGAGAGGTGTATTGGTAGAGTGGCTAGGGTAGCTGGCACCCCCCCCCCCCGCTATTGATCCATCTAACTGGCCAAATGAGATTGGTTGTTCCAGTCTCCTTGATGGAATGCCCAGGTTCCCCACTAGTGTTGGACTAATGAGGCAGCGGGTGCAGCCAGAGTCTATTAAGGCTTTCACCTTCACAGCTTCGGGCATGGAGGGAATTAATATAGTCATGTCTTGAAGATGGGTGCGATGCATCCACTTACCAGGGGTTCGCCCTCCGAGCTGTCATCTGAGGCATCCACACACCCTGCAGTGTAAGCTGGAGTTCTTTCCCCCTGATGAGCAGAGGTGGGGGGTTCCGCAATTTCCATCATTCTCATGGCAGTTTCTTTTGGCTTAGCTGAAGACTTTCCAGATTTGCTGATTGGGGATCTGTCTGGGTTGCGCTGGGGTGCTTTGGAGCGGCATTCTACAGCTCGATGCCCTTCTCTTCCGCACTTGAAACACCCCATTTGCTTCTTGGCTGTAGCCAATGGTTTCACTGGTTCGTGTGTCAACTCAGGCGGGGAGCGACTCCATTGTTTTCCTCGGCGGTGTCTCTTCAATATGTCGATCTCTGCTTCCTCTGCCAAGATGTACCATTCCTAAAGTTGATGTGGGTCCCCTTGGGGAAGGCAAGCGTCATATAGGTCATAATTTAGTCCGTCTTTGAAATGGCTAAGGAGGATGTCTTCTGGCCAGTTCAGTTTGCTGGCAATGGCCCAGAATTCTTGTGTATATTCAGCCACCGGGTGTTTGCCTTGCCTCATCGTTTTTATCCTTTCTCGGGTTTTGCGATCAGCCAGGGGGTCTTCAAATCATCTTCTCAGAGAGGACATGAAACGGTTGAAGTCATTGAGTTCTGGGGCATTGGAGTCGTGCAAGTTCACCACCCAATCTGCAGCCGGTCCGTCCAGGGCAGATTACATGATCCGGAAGCGGGCTTTGTCACTGGGGATGTCCCGCCTGTATTCCTCCATGTAGCTGAGGGCTTGGGTTAGGAAAAACCCCAAGTGTGTTGGCTCCCCTTTGAATTTCACCTCCAACGGTGGACGTCTTGGAATGGATCGGTGCCTCCATTGTTGGTGGTAGTGTCTTCCATCCAGATCGCCATCTGTGGTTTGGTAGGGGGTGGGGACTACTGGATCAGCAGATGTCCCCGGGGCTGCAGGTTCCACTTCCCCCTTGGTGTCTCTCCCTTTGCGGCTCCAGGCATTGGGGCGGCCATAGGGCTCAGGATTCTCTTCTCCTAGGGAGCTGAGAGTTCTCTTCATCAGGTCAATAGCTTTCTCTAGGATCCAGTCTAAGTACGGTGCCCAGCTTTCTCCCTCTTCACTTGCGTGCAGGGATTTCTCCATCTCCTGCTTCCATTCTGGTTGCTTGGCCCCCCGTCTCAGGGTCACCTTTCTTGATTCCTTTCCCCATTCGCTTTTCTTTCCAACGCCCATTGACCAGTGAGGCTTGTGTCCCGTGTCTCCACCACTTCTTCTACTGAGGAATCTGACCTCTCGGATCCCAACATCTGGCAAGGTTCCAATTGGGTCAGCTGCTCTTTTTCAGAGAGTTTCCCCCTTTCTTGCTCCATTGTCTGACATGGTAATTTTTTGCAAAATCCCCCGGCAAGGGTCTCCCTTCCAGGTGGATTAATTTTGCAAGTCCTGTCTAATGTAAGAACCCACCCCACTTTGCATCTTAAGAAGACAGAACTCTTGGAATAATTCTTCCTTTATTAAGAGAAAATGGTTACAGGCGTTCTAGACAGGACTTGGGGTCCAAGCTCTCCCATTCAAGGTTTTAAGGGGTTTCTCAGTAGCCCCACCCAATCATCCCCTACTTCCAGCGACAGTCTCAGGCATTACAATCCCACCCCCTTTTCCTTACTGCCGGCTGGATGGAGACTTCAGAGAAAACTACATGAAAGGTAATAGTCCCCTTTGTTATGATTAGACCTTTTGGTGCTATCCTTTGAAGTGTATTGAAGGAAGTGAGGGCCATAAAGCCCCTTTGTTCACCACCTTCCCTTCATTGTATGACAGAATCCCGAGAAGGCAGAAATGGGGTTTTTTATAGTTGATAATTAGAGATGAAATATAATTGGATTCTGACACTCAGGTTGGTAGTTGAACTGTTAATTTGATCTCCAAGCGTGGCGATTTGGCTGCAAATGTTTCATCTCCATTCAGGGAGATATCTTCAGTGTGCTTTGAATAGTGCTCTTGTGTCAGAAAACTGACCTTTAAATTGGTGTGGGTGTTATTTGTCCAGATGTTTTTGAGTCATGGTCAGGAATCGGGCTGTTTCACTGACTGATTTGTTATTGTGAATTGAATATGATGTGTAAAGAAGCAAGAAAAATGAGCTTGTCCTTGCTGGAGAGAAGAGAGCACATAAATAGATATGAAACATAAATATTGGTCCTTCTCCTGGTCTGATAATGAACTACAATCTTCATGGATCTTTCACCCTTATAAATAACTGGAATTCTTGCTAAAACATTTGTCACCTGAGCATGAAGAATATTCAAAATGAAAAAGCTTTTGAATTAAGAGAAATTTCTCCAAAAGTTAGGTTCTCTCTTTTTAAAGGTAGAAAAGTCACTTATTAAGAAGAAAAGTGATAGATTTTGACTTATTTTCCATAACATACATCAGTCATTAAGTAAAATGTCCAACCAGATGAGCTCCAAAAGAACTATCACACAGTTTCTCTGGAAAATAAGCTAGGAAACTCTGACCTATTATAAAATTTTCTGTTGCACTTTCCTTCCATCTTCCAACATGACACTGAGATTGATACAAATAACACTCTTGGTGTCTATTTAACCAAATATATAAAGGGTACTTTTCTGCATGTGGATGGTCCCATTCTTAATTTTTAATACTGTAATGCAAGTAAAATGGACATAATTAACTAGAAATAAATGGAGTTGCTTTCATAGCTTCTATGGGCCACCATATTTTCTCTGAAGAGTCCTTTGTGCTCTCTGAACTTGGTGGTTTTCTTGCAGATATTTCATTACCAACTAGGTAACATCATCGGTTCAACAGTAATGATGTTGACTAGCACTGATGATGTTACCATTATGAAATGTGTTGGTGTTGAAGGTGTTGAAGCCATAGGAACCCTGGGAGGAAGTGATCATGAAATATTAGAATTCAACATTATAGAAGCACAAGCAATAGAACACAGTCAAATCAGAGTCTTGGACTTCAAGAGAGCTAATTTCAATAAACTTAGAGAGGGTTGGGAAGGATTCCATGGATGAGAATCCTCCAGGGGAAAACAACTCCAGAAGCTGGGAAATTTTGAAAAATGAGATAATAAAAGCACAGTCTAGCACAATACCAACAAAGAGGAAAAACAACAGCTCTCAAAAGGAACCAGCAAGGCTGCATAAAAAACTCTCTGACAAATTGAAAGATAAAAAGGACAAGTATAGAAAGTGGAAAGAGGGGAACATAACTAAGTCAGAATATCAGCAAATAGCCCGAGCCTGCAAAGATGAAGTGAAGAAAGCCAAGGCTCAAAATGAACTAAGGCTTGCGACCAAAGTCAAAAATAACAAAAAAAGCTTCTTTCAACATGTAAAAAACAAGAAAAAAAGTGAACGAAATGATTGGTCCATTAGTGGGTGGAAGTGGCAAGAAGGTGACAAGCAACAAGGAGAAAGCAGAACTATTTAACTTGTTTTTCGCATCTGTCTTTACACAAAGGGAAAAAACAGACCAACCTATCAAAAATAGTGCCATAAAAAAACAAAATAGGAACACAAGTTAAGATAGTCAAGAAAATAGTAAGTGAGCACCTGTCCAGCCTAGATGAGTTCAGATTGCCAGGACCAGATGGATTACACCCCAAGGTTCTCAAGGAACTGGCAGATGTGATATCAGAACCACTGAATTATATCTTTCAAAGATCCTGGAACACAGGGGAACTACCAGAGGACTGAAAAAGTGCTGATGTAGTTCCCATCCTCAAAAAAAGGAAAAAAATGGATCCAAGAAATTACAGACCTATCAGCCTGACCTCAATACCTGGGAAGATCCTGGAAAAGATAATCAAACAACGAATCAACAAACACATAGAGGCAAACAAAGTCATTACTAAAAGCCAATATGGGTTTGTCAAAAATAGATCATGCCAGACAAATCTTATTGCATTCTTTGACCAAGTGACAAAATTAGTGGATAAGAGGAATGCTGTGGACATAATTTACTTGGACTTCAGTAAGCCATTTGACAAAGTAGATCACAATCTACTACTTGATAAGATAGAAAAATGTGGGGTAGACAGAATCACCACCAGATGGATCCGTAGCTGGCTGACCGGCCGTACTCAGCGAGTGGTCCTCAATGGAACTGCATCTATATGGAGGGAAGTGTGTAATGGGGTGCCCCAGGGCTCTGTTCTGGACCCAGTGCTCTTCAACATCTTCATCAACAATTTGGATGAAGGGATAGATGGGGAACTCATCAAATTTGCAGACGACACCAAGCTGGCAGGAATAGCCAACACTCCAGAAGACAGGCTTAAGATACAGAAGGATCTGGACAGACTTGAACACTGGGCACTAACTAACAAAATGAAATTCAATGGTGAAAAAAGCAAGGTTCTACATTTAGGCAAGAAAAACCAAATGCACAAGTACAGCATAGGTGGCACCATGCTCAATAGTAGTAACTGTGAGAGGGACCTCGGAGTCCTAGTAGACAATCACCTAAATATGAGCCAGCAGTGTGCTGCAGCTGCCAAAAAGGCCAACACAGTGCTAGGCAGCATTAACAGAGGGATAGAATCAAGATCACGTGAAATATTAATACCACTCTACAATGCCTTGGTAAGGCCACACTTGGAATAATGCATCCAGTTTTGGTCACCACGATGTAAAAAAGATGTTGAGACTCTAGAAAGAGTACAGAGAAGAGCAACAAAGCTGATTAGGGGACTGGAGGCTAAAACATATAAGGAACGGTTGCTAAAATTGGGTATGTCTAGTTTAACGAAGAGAAGGACAAGGGGGGATATGATAGCAGTATTCCAATATCTCAGGGGCTGCCATAAAGAAGAGGGAATTAAGCTATTTTCCAAAGCACCTTAAGGCAGGACAAGAAGCAACAGGTGGAAAACTAACCAAAGAGAGAAGCAACCTAGAACTAAAGAGAAACTTCCTGACAGTGAGAACAATTAATCAGTGGAACAGCCTGCCTCCAGAAGCAGTAAATGCTCTGACACTGGAAGTTTTTAAGAAGAGACTGGACAGCCATTTGTCCGAAATGGTGTAGAGTTTCCTGCCTGAGCAGGGAGTTGGACTAGATGACCTCCAAGGTCCCTTCCAACTTTACTACTATTATATTAAATGTCTGCAAGAAAATAACTGATCTCAGATAGCACCAAAGGTTTCTCATTTCAACTCTGAGTTATAAATAACTTCCCTTATTATGACTGTAATCCCATAATTCGCAGTAGAGTCAGGGCAACTGGATGGAACTGAGCATTTACTGGCTGGATGCCTTTCCTGACACCATGTGGAGTTGGCAGCAGATATTTTTTCTTTACACTCTAAGAGAAACATCTCCCGCTATTGAATTGTCAACCACCCAAGTGGGAGGAGAGCATCTTAAGCACTAGGCCATGATTCAGCTCTGAAATTCTGATCAATAAACAGTCCTTTAATGTTTTCTTTTGCAGATGCAGTTGACTGTTTCCAATGTCCAGAAGATCAATATCCAAATGAAGCCCACAATCTTTGCATCGAAAAACATATAACTTTCTTGTCTTATGAAGAACCTTTGGGAATCACTTTGGCCACTGTAACTGTCTTCTTTTTTGTAACTTCAGCCTTGGTGCTGAGGATCTTCATTAAAGAGTGGGAAACCCCCATAGTCAAAGCCAACAACAAGAATCTCACCTATACTCTTCTCATTGCTCTCCAGCTCTCTTTCCTCTGCAGTTTTCTTTTCATTGGACAACCTGATCAAGTCAAATGTCTCATGCGACAAACTGCATTTGGCATCATCTTCTCTGTAGCCATTTCTTGTATTTTGGGTAAAACAACCATAGTGGTTCTTGCTTTCATGGCCACCAAACCAGGATCCCAAATAAAGAAATGGGTGGGGAAAAGGCTGGCCAACTCCATTGTCCTTTCTTGCTCTCTGATACAAGTCACAATTTGTGTTGCATGGCTGGCAATTTCTCCCCCATTTCCAGATTCAGACATGCACTCCATGGCTGAAGAAATTGTACTAGAATGTAATGAAGGATCAACCATCATGTTTTATACTGTTCTGGGCTTTATGGGGTTCTTAACTGCTATCAGTTTCACAATAGCCTTCCTAGCTAGGAAGTTACCTGATAGCTTCAATGAAGCCAAATTCATTACCTTCAGCATGCTGGTGTTTTGCAGCGTTTGGGTAACATTTGTTCCAACCTATCTGAGCACCAAGGGAAAGTACATGGTGGTGGTGGAGATCTTCTCCATTCTGGCTTCAGCAGTGGGGTTGCTTGCCTGTATCTTTTTCCCAAAATGCTACATTATTCTTCTGAGACCTGATTTAAATAGAAAGGACAAACTTATTAAAAAACACTGAATTGTGTTTCTGAACCTTATACTGTTTGGGAAAATTGAGACAGATGCACAAATGCACAAAATAAATATTTGTCTAATGTTGGAATGTGCCTAGGTTTATAATCATATCAACAAATAAAGTACAATTTCCTCCCATGACAATTTTGCCCAGCATTTTGCTTGCCATTTGCTCAGATTTGTTTAGTCTTGGGTCTTCATGGATCATGGGTAATGCTTTGAAGGAGGCTTAAGTATAAGATTATAGTTACCAAAATCCAATTCAGAGCTCTTAAGAAGCTAAATCCCTATCCACATTTGACAGTAGTTTCCAACTTTCTTTTAGAGGGTAGGTTACTGAGTAAATTGTGTAGATTAATTGTCAGAGCAGTCTAGGTACATGGATGCATGGATGGGAAAGTCAAAGTTCATCCACTGAACATGCTAATATATGAACTTTGGTTTTATGGAAGTAATCCTCTCCACCTATCCTTTTTATGGACCCTCACTAATACTTAATCTAACTAATAGAATAGATATTTCAGAGACATTAAGCATAAAGCAATGATGCTGCATTTATCTTCCTATTACCATCTTTGATTTTTGATTTTTTTTTTACTTTCTTTTCTGGAAGTTAAAATAGGAATCCAGATGAACATTACACTATTGCGTTCTCCAATATTCACAACCAATCAGGCTTAACAGAAAATTGGTCCATTTTCACTATAACATTTCCTGAATCAAGAGTTTATCATTAATTTTTTGTTTAGTGCCTCTATGCTCGTGAAATAATCTCCATTTTTCGATGTTGGCTGAAAATCTTTTGACTCCAGATGACTGACTGGACATGTCTTCCTGTTTTCTTGGCAAGTTTTTAATTTTAATTTTGTGATCATGGAACTGAAATGAGCACGACTATGAGGATCTCTAAGAAGTAGTACTCCTTCAATAACATCATAACTTCAATTGGTCTTTTAAAGAGTGGATATTAAATAAACAATCCATAAAAAATTAAATATGTATTGATTTTGCAGAATATTTAAATATCAAGAGATAAATAAAGAGAATTGTAGCTCAGAGTTGTCACTTGTTGAGTTGCTGCATGCATCCCTTGATTATATTAGCATCTATCAGACAAAGTTGCTGTAATTTGTTCGCAGATCCAGAGGGCCAATGCCTTTGGAGCAGTCTGGGTTCAGTATCTGGGAATAGTTTGAATCTATTGAGCCTGAGAAAACGGATCGGTCCTTATCCATCTCCTCTTTATATCCGAGTGACTTTCAAAACCAACAAACATTCTACCCTTCTATATAAACTCATTGGATCAGTGTTTTTTGCTGGTTTGGTTTCTTTCTCTGATTTACATTCCAGACAGTGGTGATTGGCAAAGAGATGTTGCCTTTGGCCCTCACTGTGCGATGTTCTCAGTAAGAGGTATCATCAGTTCAAAAAAGTGGCATACTATGGCTCTTATTTTCTAGAAAGGTGTATTTGATGGGTCCTAGAGGGTGGAAGGAAGGAAGGAAGGAAGGAAGGAAGGAAGGAAGGAAGGAAGGAAGGAAGGAAGGAAGGAAGGAAGGAAGGATTTAAATTTTATAAATAAGTGAATTTCTTATTTTAGTATTTGTATATTATCATATTCTTCAATTTATTTGTCCATGTAGTGAAAGAAGTAATGGTAAAGGACAAATAAAAATAAATAATTTCAAGTGACCATTATTTCTTTACTACAAAGAAACTGATTCAAGTTATGTTTTTGTATATGATAAAAGGGGCAACATTTGTAGCAGCAATCAAATTTCACAATTAATGAGGAAGGAGTCCTGTGACTGGTAGATTATTATTTTTTTCATTTCCCATATACAATTGATAAAGAGATTTGATGCAGGGCTGTAAAATATCAGTGGTGGATAAATGGTGGTGGCTGATGTCACTCATCAAGCCAGATAAAAAATATATGGTTCACACCGTGTGACTTTGAGGATATGGAGTAAAAAATCATTTAAAATGAGTGAAAAGAGCCAAGCTATATTTTTATTTTGCAATAAAAACAGTATTGAAAAAATATTTCCAATGGTATTCCTTTTGCATATTCACTTGACATTACACACTGTTCCCATCCCAAAGGACTCTGTACAGCTCACAGGCCTGTATCCATTAGAAAGCTTAAAAAGAAATGTCATGATTTAATTATATTGTTGTTGTTAGTTGCGAAGTCATGTCTGACCCATCGCAACCCCATGGACAATGTTCCTCCAGGCCTTTTAATTACATTACAAATACAATAATCAAAGTGTTTAAAGACCTATCAAAAAGATAAATAAAGGTGGTCGGGATTCTATAACATTATTCGTCAATTTCCTTTTAGCTCTTTGGAAAGAAAATCATGCTTTAATGTACACCCTAACAGGTCAAAGTCAGATAGTTGTTTTGTTCCAGAGAATGTAAAGTTTACAGCTACAGAACTAGAATTTGTTTATCTGAATTTTCATTATGTTTCTCTATCTCTTTTACAGTTTTCAGTTATGGGTTCTTTTTTTCCTAGCCCATACATATCATCATTCTACTTTCTCCACAGTCTCCAAGGAGCGTCACCAAACATTCAATGATTTCCCCTATAATTACCCAAAGAATCTTACTAATGTGGTTTTTTTCTCAACTCTTTCAGGAATTCTCAGGCACAGCACCAAAGGATAGCTCAAGATTGAAAGGGTCTGTTAATTGTGGGATCAGAATATTAGAGATGTAACAACCTTTTTTCCTAGAAAGAATATTTATTCTAATAAGTGAGAGTTTTTCCCCTTATGTTTCATTCTTACAGATAGAACTGGTTCTTATTTAGTGAAAAGTGTTTTCTTGAAGAAGATGGAATTTTCCATGGTAGTGATGGAAATGTTGTCAATGTTACTGCCAGGAGCTACATGCCTTATTAAAACATGTTCTGTGGGGAAACTTCCCTTTATTAAGCACAAGTATTTTCTGCCAGGAGATTTCATAATGGCTGGGATACTCTCTCAGTTCTACATGATATCGGATCCAGTTGGTTTCACAAGGCACCCATCTGAAGAACTGGTTGATGAGCTCATGTAAAGACTTTCTCTTCTTAATTTTTTGCTTTGGGGAACAGCCACCACATGTGATAAAATGTTCCTTCTCTGATTTTACATTTCCAACACTTTGGGTCTATATTTTTATACATTTTAGCCAATCTCGCTCATGTAATCAAGCTCATGTAAAGACTTTCTCTTCTTAACTATAGCATATCTTAAACCATATATCTTTCTCTAATAGGTTGCCCTGGCAAATAAATACATAAACACACTTATGACAACTCTCCTGCTGGTGTTTTTATTCAAATTCCATATTGAGATTTTCTTGGTTTTTTTTTACTGTTAAATGAATCGTTAGTGATGTACTATCAAGGTGCTGTACTATTTGTAGCTAAATCTATGTTAATCATTTAGTTCTTTCACTTAATATTAGGGAACAGTTGCATGCTTTGAATTATTTTCCAAACAGCTGTTGAGCATGCATGGAACACAGACTTAGAGCATCTCTGCTTAATGAAACATCAGTGACTTTTATTGGGATAAGATCTATCATCTACAATTATCTAAATATCTAAGAACTAAAAACAATATATATATATATATATATATATATATAAAAGAATATGGGTTTTAATACGATCATTTATCTTCCAGCAATTTATCTGTTTCTAGTAAAAATTGTTTATGATGAATTAAAAGAATCATAACTTCCTGCCTAGATCCACACAATATATCTTTCAATGCAGATTTTTCCTGCAGAACTACCAACATATCCTGGCCTTGGTTTTTGCTGTAAAGGAGATAAATGAGAATAAGCCTATATTATCCAACATGAGCTTGGGTATTGACATCTCTAACAGTTATTACATGGCGGGATTGACTTACTTGGCTTCCATGGAGCTTCTCTCAACACGTGGCAGATTCATCCCCAACTATAAGTGTGATGCCAAGGACTGGGCAGTATCTGTTATTGCAGGACCTAACTCTAACATCTGTCCCTTAGTGGCAAACATCTTGAATGTCTACAAGGTGCCCCAGGTGAGTTTTTTTTTTCTTGGACTAAGTATACACTGTAAGAATAACCTTGAAAGGTGGGAGGAAGAACTGCAGTCCTATTTAAAAAAAGACTGATAAAAGAAATTTGAGACTAAACCAGAAGTGTTCTTTGAGAAAGCATCTCAGGATGAACACCCAATCCTCCCCAATTCTCTGGAAAGTTAAGGCACAGGAAGGGAAAGTGTTTTCCTACTTGAAAGGTTAATGTCATCCCTTCCAGATTCTCCAGGGTAGCAAACCAAAATCACACATATTAATAATTCTTTTATTGTAAGGTTACAATAACAGAGTCTTGCAAGTCTTAAACTACCTCCCATTTGTTTCTTTTACACAGTGATGCTTACAAGAAAAAAAAAACAACTTTTCTTTTGTTACTTTTTTGTGGTTTGGAATTAAAGTGGCAATCCATACAATGATGAACAACATATCATGTGTTTGCAGAAGAGATAGATAATTTTAGGTACTTTACTTGATTTATTCTTCAATCTGAATCTACGATGAATGTCAGCTCTGGAGATTGTCTAGACTATAAAACAAAATCATGAATACTAGTAGTTATGTTATTGTAAGATACTGGCAGTCCAAACTATGTGTTTGCAGATGAGATGGATATTTTTTTGTACTTGGTTTATTCCATGGAATTTTCCATGGTAGTGATGGCAATGTTGTCAATGTTACTGTCAGGAGCTACATGCCGGCTGAGCATGCATGGAAAACAGATTTAGAGCCTCTCTGCCCTAATGAAACATCAGTGACTTTTATGGGGATAAGGTCTATCATTATCCCAGAAAAAAACATAATATATCTTTCATTGAAGATTTTTCCTTTATTTCCTGGTTTGGAAATAAAGTGGCAAGAAGAGATAGATAATTTTAGGTACTTTACTTGATTTATTCTTCAATCTGAATCTACGATGAATGTCAGCTCTGAAAGATTGTCTAGCCTAGAAAACAAAATCATGAATACTAATAGTTATGTTATTGTAAGTTACAATAATCTTGCAACCCTGAATGAACTCACCTGTTTTTACTTTTATAAAGCCATGTTTAGAAAACAATGAATAATAATTTCTTTCCTTGAATATTTTATTTTGGGATGTGGAATTAAATTGGCAGTCCAAATTATGTGTTTGCAGATGAGATGGATATTTTTTCATACTTTACTTGTTTTATTTCTCAATCTGAATCATCTGAACAATTAATATACAATAATTCTTTGACATATTTACAAATACACTGAAGAGAAATGTCAATATATTGTCATGCATCCATTTTCCTACCATGCTTTAGTAAAAATATTAAGAATTCATGGACCTGATTGAGTAATAGTTATCTTGATCTTTGTATTGCACACTGGTCTTTCTTCCTTCCTTCCTACCTTCCTTCCTTCCTTCCTTCCTTCTTTCCTTCTTTCCTTCCTTCCCTCGCCCCTCACAAACTTCCTCCTTCCTTCCTATAAATATTATTCATTGTAATTCAAATATTTAAAAAAGCAATGGATGGAAAGTAATCAAGAAGAGAACCAACCTAGAATGAAGGAGAAATTTCCTGACAGAACAATTAATCAGAAGAATGATTTGCTTCTAGAATTTGTGGGTGCTTCATTCCTGGAACATTTTAAGAAGAGACTGGATAGTCACTTGTCTAGAATGGATGGGCTTCCTGTCCAAGCAGGGGGTTGGATAGAAAACCTACAAGGTCCCCTCCAAATGTTTTATTCTGTTATCCTGCTAAGATTCAGGAATTACTGAATCAACAGATTGTCAAATCTATGCCATTCAAATATTAAATTAAAGGAAACACTGATTTCTTTCTAGATTATATTTTTCTTCAAGTTTGTGAGGAACACAGTCTGAATCATAGACTCTAATACCCAACTATTTTAAATCATTTTTCCCTAGCTTCTATATGGATCTGCTCCAATGAAAGATAATAGCGAAGACACAGTTTTCTTTCATCGTTTTTTCCCAAATGAGGAGCTTCAGACGAAGGGGATTCTTCAGCTGCTGTTGCATTTAAAGTGGGTATGGATAGGGCTGATTTCTCAACCTGATGAGGGTGGACGGAGTTTTGTACGGAATGCCCTTACACTGTTTTTCCAGAAAGGTATTTGCTTTGCCTTCATGCAAGAGTTGCCCAAAGAAACTGTTTCTAATGACATTGAATATATGCTTAAAGATTATGTCGCCATGTACAAGGTTGTCATGAACAGCACTGCCAATGTTGTGATCCTGTATGGTGAAAACCACGTCATTGGCATTTTCAGAACACTTCCCCATCTTTCAGAATATGAGGATATACCAGTAAAGAGAAAAGACAAAGTCTGGATCATGCCAGCCCAGATGGAGTTCACATCAGTCCCTTTTCAAAAAATATTCCCTTTGGATTTTATTCATGGTGCCATATCTTTTGCAGTTTCTTCCAAGGAGGTGACTGGGTTCAAACCATTCTTGCAGATGAGAAGCCCTACTTCAGAAGAAGAAGATCATTTAACAAAATTGTTCTGGGAGCAGGCATTTGAATGTTTTTTCCTTAAAGATAAGTTAGATGAGGATGCTGGAGTGCTGTGCACTGGAGAAGAGAAGTTGGAGACTCTTCCTAATTCTGTCTTTGAGACCACCATGACTGGGCAGAGTTACAGCATTTATAATGCAGTCTATGCTGTGGCACATGCCTTGAAAGCCATGTTTTCATCCAAATACAAACTCAGAGCAAGGGCAGACCACGGAAGGCTGATGATTATCAAGGAGGAAACGTGGCAGGTAATAATAAAAGAAATCACAATGACAGATTGATCAAGCAATCAATTTGTAAAATAAAATAAAATAAAATAAAATTGTAGCAATAAAATCTTCTCTGATGCCACCAGGTGATTTTATGATTGCAAAACATGTACATTTCAGGTTCAGTATCCACATAGTTTTCATGTTTCATGTTTCATGACAACAGTGTGGAGGAACTATGTAAAAAAGATCCAATTCAAAAAAATTCATTAAATCCCAGATTCATAATTCAGTTTAAAATTTTGTCAAACCATTTTACTTGGAGATAATATGCTTATTAATATTATGGTTGACTTGCACAGTAATATTAGGAATTTCTAAATGGTAGTTGTGTACAATTGGTGTGGGTATTTATTTCTCCAGATCAATTGCATTTATTTATTGAATTTATATGGCCGCCCATCTCATTCATATAACACTGGACACCGTGCACAGTTAAAACACAAAGCTAAAAAATCAATATAATTCAAACACAAACATTTGTGTTTGCTTTGCTTCCATTTAGCTCCATCCCTACCTGAGAACAGTCTTATTTAACAACAGTGTTGGGGAAACAGTTTTCTTTAATGAAAAGGGGGAATTGGGAACTGGATTTGAGATCATCAACTGGATCACATTCCCAAACAAAACATTTCTTAAAGTCAAAGTTGGAAAGGTAGACCCATTGACTTCTCCAGAAGAGTCTTTCATGATTTCTGAAGAAAACATCATCTGGCCGACCATGTTCAACCAGGTATTTCCTACTCATGTTTCAGGTTGTCTCAAATCCTCCCATATTCAAAAATCACTTTTTTCATTTAAGTGACTCATTAGTAATAAAATTAAGGCAATAAAATATGACGAAAAATGAAAGAGCAGAGATCAGATTACATAGGTGTTCCGTTATTAAACTTGTCTTTCCAGAAATCTATGGGCATTCCTGAATGTACACAATTACCAGCTGTCATTTTCAGGTTGTCCTACATAGGGAGCCATCTTTGAATTATAAAAGCTGAAAATCATTTAATAATAAACAAGCAACATGCTGAGATACTGTACTGGTTGAAATATCTTATTCCTGTCCATTGCTACCTTATAATTTGATTATATTCCAACGGCATATTGTCTAAGACATATTTTAAAATCCCAACTATTTTCTTTAGTTTTCTAAATTTAACCTGCAACTTTGTCACTATTAAAACATGGTCTATTTCATAATTTCTACAAGACTGACTAGATGCAATTGGAACTCTGTATCCCATGAGTAAATTCTCTGCAGTATTTCTTTTCAGGACCTATTTGGCAGAAAGGACTGGACTCAATGAAAATGCAGATAATTCCAAAGTTTAATTTCACCTATAAAGTGTAGGATAAATTACCAATCAGATTCACCTCAAAGGTGCTTTTCAAAGGCAACTGGACTTTTTTTCTTGAAAATGTTTTGCTTCTGATCCAAGTAGCTTCTTCAGTTCTCAAGGAATTGAATATTTCTCAAACATTTTAAAGGAAAAAACCACGAAAGTTGGTTGACTTTTGAAAAGCATCTTTGGGACAACCATGACCTGGATGATTGAGAATCCTCATAGATATTTACCGATCAGATTGACCAAAATGGAATTTGAGGGGAGTCCAGTTTGAACAATTAAGCCTTCAAGAAACCTCTAAGGTCCCATGGAAATACATGGGAAATACATAGGATACATAGGAAATAGATAGAGAATACATGGTTCCATGAGGACATATAGACAATGTCACATTATTATGGTGGCATTCATTAAATGTGCCTATCTAATAATATGTTGAATTGAATCCTATATATAGAATTTCTCCAAAAGCTATGCAGATATCATATACAGAATATCATATACAGAGTGAAATATGAGTGTATAAAGTACAACTATTGAACTCTCTCCTGGTTTCATTTCTGAATAGGCATTACCACTTTCTGTATGCAATGAAAATTGTTATCCAGGCTACCTGAAGAAAAAAATAGATGAAAAGCCCTTTTGCTGCTATGATTGTCTTCCTTGTGCAAAGGGGAAAATTTCAAACAGATCAGGTAAGATGTGCTTAATGAGAAGACTTATTAATTGTCACCAGCAATATTGTATACCTATCTGTGTTTACTCTGCATGGTATTGTTCTCAAATGTAATCAATTATTCAGAATTTGGAGTATTGGCCTCATTGAAGCAAGATAGCCCCAGTATTAGATGAGATACACTTGAATATTACTATCTCAGGTTGGTAGTTGAGCTGTTAGTTTGATCTCCAAGCTTGGCGATTTGGCTGCAAATGTTTCATCTCCATTCAGGGAAACATCTTCAATGCGCTTTGAATTGTGCTCATGTGTCAGAGCACTGACCTTTAAATTGGTGTGGGTGTTATTTGTTCAGATGTTTCTGAGTCATGGAGAGGATTTGGGCTCTTTGACTGATAGGTTTGTTTTTATGAATTGAATATGATGCTATTTTAATATAAAGAAGCAAGAAAATGAGCTTGTCCTTGCTGGAGAGAAGCAAGCACATAAATAGATATGAAACATAAATATTGGTCCTTCTGCTGGTCTGATAATGAACTACAATCTTCATGGATGTTTCACCCTTATAAATAACTGAAATTCTTACTAAAACTTTTGTCACCTGAGCATGAAGAATATTCAAAATGAAAAAGCTTTTGAATTAAGAGAAATTTCTCCAAAAATAAGGATATCTCTTTTTAAAGGTAGAGAACTCACTTATTAAGAAGAAAAGTGATAAATTTTGACTCATTTTCCATAAAATACATCAGTCATTAAGTAAAATGTCCAACCAGATGAGCTCAAAAAGAGGTATCACACAATTTCTCTGGAAAATAACCTAGGAAACTCTGACCTATTATAAAATTTTCTGTTGCACGATCCTTGCATCTTCCAACATGACACGGAGATTGATACAAACAACACTCTTGGTGTCTATTTATCCAAACATATACAGGGTACTTTTCTGCATGTGGATGGACCCATTCTTAATTTTTAATACTGTAATGCAAGTAAAATGGACATAATTAACTAAAAATAAATGGAGTTGCTTTCATAGCTTCTATGGGCCACAATGTTTTCTTTGAGCAGTCCTTGGTGCTCTCTCAGCTTGGTGATTTTCTTGCAGATATTTCATTACCAAACTAGGTAACATCATCAGTTCAACAGTAATGATGTTGACTAGCACTGATGATGTTACCAAGTTTGATTATGAAATGTCTGCAAGAAAACAACTGATCTCAGATAGCATCAAAGTTTCCTCATTTCAACTCTGAGTTATAAATAACTTC
This sequence comes from Crotalus tigris, assembly GCF_016545835.1. Lineage (NCBI taxonomy): Eukaryota > Metazoa > Chordata > Lepidosauria > Squamata > Viperidae > Crotalus > Crotalus tigris. Next base: position 160,505 of record NW_024098060.1, on the reverse strand, counting down.
CTTATTATGACTGTAATCCCATAATTTGCAGTAGAGGCAGGGCAACTGGATGGAACTGAGCATTTACTGGCTGGATGCCTTTCCTGACACCATGTGGAGTTGGCAGCAGATATTTTTTCTTTACACTCTAAGAGAAACATCTGCCGCTATTGAATTGTCAACCACCCAAGTGGGAGGTGAGCATCTTAAGCACTAGGCCATGATTCAGCTCTGAAATTCTGATCAATAAACAGTCCTTTAATGTTTTCTTTTGCAGATGCAGTTGACTGTTTCCAATGTCCAGAAGATCAATATCCAAATGAAGCCCACAATCTTTGCATCGAAAAACATATAACTTTCTTGTCTTATGAAGAACCTTTGGGAATCACTTTGGCCACTGTAACTGTCTTCTTTTTTGTAACTTCAGCCTTGGTGCTGAGGATCTTCATTAAAGAGTGGGAAACCCCCATAGTCAAAGCCAACAACAAGAATCTCACCTATACTCTTCTCATTGCTCTCCAGCTCTCTTTCCTCTGCAGTTTTCTTTTCATTGGACAACCTGATCAAGTCAAATGTCTCATGCGACAAACTGCATTTGGCATCATCTTCTCTGTAGCCATTTCTTGCATTTTGGGTAAAACAACCATAGTGGTTCTTGCTTTCATGGCCACCAAACCAGGATCCCAAATGAAGAAATGGGTGGGGAAAAGGCTGGCCAACTCCATTGTCCTTTCTTGCTCTCTGATACAAGTCACAATTTGTGTTGCATGGCTGGCAATTTCTCCCCCATTTCCAGATTCAGACATGCACTCCATGGCTGAAGAAATTGTACTAGAATGTAACGAAGGATCAGCCATCATGTTTTATACTGTTCTGGGCTTTATGGGGTTCTTAACTGCTATCAGTTTCACAGTAGCCTTCCTAGCTAGGAAGTTACCTGATAGCTTCAATGAAGCCAAATTCATTACCTTCAGCATGCTGGTGTTTTGCAGCGTTTGGGTAACATTTGTTCCTACCTATCTGAGCACCAAGGGAAAGTACATGGTGGTGGTGGAGATCTTCTCCATTCTGGCTTCAGCAATGGGGTTGCTTGGCTGTATCTTTTTCCCAAAATGCTATATTATTCTTCTGAGACCTGATTTAAACAGAAAGGACAAACTTATTAAAAAACACTGAATTATGTTTCTGAACCTTATAGTGTAAACTCTCCTCACTGTTGTGTTTCCTTTTTCTGCTAGTCTTTGCAGTTTGGGAAAACTGGGTCAGATGCACAAATGCACAAAATAAATATTTGTCTAATGTTGGAATGTGCCTAGGTTTATAACCATGTCAAGAAATAAAGTACAATATCATCCAGTGGCAATTTTGCCCAGCATTTTGCTTACCATTTGCTCACATTTGTTGTCGTCTTGGGTCTTCATGGATCATGGGTAATGCTTTGAAGGAAGCTTTAGTATAAGATGATAGTTACCAAAATCCAATTCAGATCTCTTAAGAAGCTAAGTCCTTATTGGAATATGAGTTTCGAACTTTCTTTTGGAGGGTAGGTTATTGAGTAAATAGTGTAAATTCACTGTCAGACCAGTCTAGGTGCATGGATGCATGGATGGTAAAGGCAAAGTTCATCCATTGGACATGCTCATAGATGAACTTTGGTTTTATAGAAGTAATCCTCTCCACCTAGTCTTTCTGTGCCCTCAGTAATACTTAATATAACTAATAGGATAGATATTTCAGAGACATTAAGCATAAGGCGATGATGTTGCATTTATCTTCCTATTACCATCCTTTGATTTTTGATTTTTGTTTTACTTTCTTTTCTGGAAGTTAAAATAGGAATCCAGATGAAGGATAAGCTTTTACATTCTCCAATATTCAGAACCAATCAAACTTAACAGAAAATTGGTCCATTTTCACTATAACATTTCCTAAATCAAGAGTTTATAATTAATTGTTTGTATACTGCCTTTATGCTCGTGTAATGATCTCCGTTTTTAGATGTTGGTTGAAAATTTGTTGACTCCAGATGACTGCCTGGACATGTCTTCCTGTTTTCTTGGCAAGTTTTTAATTTTAATTTTGTGATCATGGAACTGCAATGAGCACAACTATGAGGATCTCTAATGAGTACTGCTCCTTCAATAACATCATAACTTCAATTGGTCTTTTAAAGAGTGGATATTAAATGAGACAATCCATAAACAATTAAATATGTATTGATGTTGCAGAATATTTAAATATCAAGAGATAAATAAAGAGAATTGTAGCTCAGAGTTGTCACTTGTTGAGTTGCTGCATGCATCCCTTGATTATATTAGCATTCTCAGACAAAGTTGCTGTAATTTGTTCGCAGATCCAGGGGGCCAATGCCTATAGAGCAGTCTGGCTTCAATATCTGGGAATAGTTTGAATCTATTGAGCCTGAGAAAATGGATCGGTCCTTATCCATCTCCTCTTTAGATCCAAGTGACTTTCAAAACCAACAAACATTCTACCCTTCTATATAAACTAATTGGATCAGTGTTTTTTGCTGGTTTGCTTTCTTTCTCTGATTTACATTCCAGACAGTGGTGATTGGCAAAGAGATGTTGCCTTTGGCCCTCACTGTGTGATGTTCTCAGTACGAGGTATCATCAGTTCAAAAAAGTGGCATACTATGGCTCTTATTTTCCAAAAATATGTATTTGATGGGTCCTAGAGGAAGGAAGGAAGGAAGGAAGGAAGGAAGGAAGGAAGGAAGGAAGGAAGGAAGGAAGGAAGGAAGGAAGCATTTAAATTTTATAAATAAGTGAATTTCTTATTTTAGCATTTGTATATTATCATATTCTTCAATTTATTTGTCCATGTAGTGAAAGAAGTAATGGTAAAGGACAAATAGAAATAAATAATTTCAAGTGACCATTATTTCTTTACTACAAAGAAACTGATTCAGGTTATGTTTTTGTATATGATAAAAGGAGCAACATTTGTAGCCAGCAATCAAATTTCACAATTAATGAGGAAGGAGTCCTGTGACTGGTAGATTTTTTTTTTTTCATTTCTCATATACGATTGATAAAGAGATTTGTTGCAGGGCTGTAAAATATCAATGGTGGATAAATGGATTGGTGGTGGCTCATGTCACTCATCAAGCCAGACAAAAAATATATGGTTCACACCGTGTGACTTTGAGGATATGGAGTAAAAAATCATTTAAAATGAGTGAAAAGAGCCAAGCTATATTTTTATTTTGCAATAAAAACAGTACTGAAAAAAATGTTTCCAATGGTATTCCTTTTGCATATTCACTTGACATTACACACTGTTCCCATCCCAAAGGACTCTGCACAGCTCATAGGCCTGCTTCCATTAGAAAGCTTAAAAAGAAATGTCATGATTTAATTATATTGTTGTTGTTAGTTGCGAAGTCATGTCTGACCCATCGCAACCCCATGGACAATGTTCCTCCAGTCCTTTTAATTACATTACAAATACAATAATCAAAGTGTTTAAAGACCTATCAAAAAGATAAATAAAGGTGGTCGGGATTCTGTAACATTATTCGTCAATTTCCTTTTAGCTCTTTGGAAAGAAAATCATGCTTTAATGTACGCCCTAACAGGTCAAAGTCAGATAGTTGTTTTGTTCCAGAGAATGTAAAGTTTACAGCTACAGAACTAGCATTTGTTTATCTGAATTTTCATTATTTTTCTCTATCTCTTTTACAGTTTTCAGTTATGAGTTCTTTTTTTCCTAGCCCATACAAATCATCATTCTACTTTCTCCACAGTCTCCAAGGAGCGTCACCAAACATTCACTGATTTCCCCTATAATTACCCAAAGAATCTTACTAATGTGGTTTTTTTCTCTCAACTCTTTCAGGAATTCTCAGGCACAACACCAAAGAATAGCTCAAGATTGAAAGGGTATGTTAATTGTCGGATCAGAATGTTAGAGACGTAACAACCTTTTTTCTTAGAAAGAATATTTATTCTAATAAGTGAGAGTTTTTTCCCCTTAGGTTTCATTCTTACAGATAGAACTGGTTCTTATGTAGTGAAAAGTGTTTTCTTGAAGAAGATGGAATTTTCCATGGTAGTGATGGCAATGTTGTCAATGTTACTGTCAGGAGCTACATGCCTTATTAAAACATGTTCTGTGGGGAAACTTCCCTTTATTAAGCACAAGTATTTTCTGCCAGGAGATTTCATAATGGCTGGGATACTCTCTCAGTTCTACATGATATCGGATCCAGTTGGTTTCACAAGGCACCCATCTGAAGAACTGGTTGATGAGCTCATGTAAAGACTTTCTCTTCTTAACTATAGCATATCTTTCTCTAATAGGTTGCCCTGGCAAATAAATACACAAACACACTTATGACAACTCTCCTGCTTGTGTTTTTATTCAAATTCCATATTGAGATTTTAATTTTTTTACTGTTAAATGAATTGTTAGTGATGTACTATCAAGGTGCTGTACTATTTGTAGCTAAATCTATGTTAATCATTTAATTCTTTTACTAAATATTATAATGCTTTGAATTATTTTCCAAACAGCTGTTGAGCATGCATGGAACACAGACTTAGAGCATCTCTGCCTTAATTTAACATCAGTGCTTTTATTGGGATAAGATCTATCATCTAAAAATATCTAAAATATCTCAGATCTAAAAATATAACATTTGTTCTCAAGTTTACTCCAAACAAACTTTTCATGCCTATATCCGCCATAAAACATAACCAAGAAGAAGATGAAAATATAAGAATATTATATTATAATATTATATTATTATATATCTATCTTTGGTTATTCGGGTTTTTTCCCATGTCAAATTGGAAGTGTCTTGGCGACGTTTCGACGAAGTCTCATTCGTCACCTTCAGGCTGGTGCTTTCGGCTTCGTGCTTCCAGGAGCATATATTTGTTTTCTGAGGTTTTCGCGGGTGTTTGTATGTAGGTCTTTGGTTATTTGGGTTTTCTCCCGCGTCAAATTGGAAGTGCTCCTAGAAGCATGAAGCCGAAAAAATCAGCCTGAAGATGATGAATGAGATTTCATCAAAACGTATGGGTTTTAATACGATCATTTTTCTTCAAGCAATTTATCTGTTTCCAGTAAAAATTGTTTATGATGAATTAAAAGAATCATAACATCCTGCCTAGATCCACACAATATATCCTTTCTTGCAGATTTTTCCTGCAGAACTACCAACATATCCTGTCCTTGGTTTTTGCTGTAAAGGAGATAAATGAAAATATGCATATATTATCCAACATGAGCTTGGGTATTGATATCTCTAACAGTTATTACATGGCGGGATTGATTTACTTAGCTTCAATGGAGCTTCTCTCAACACGTGGCAGATTCATCCCCAATTATAAATGTGATGCCAAGGACTGGACAGTATCTGCTATTGCAGGACCTAACTCTTACATCTGTCCCTTCATGGCAAACATCTTGAATGTCTACAAGATGCCCCAGGTGAGATTTTTTTTCTTGGACTAAGTATACACTTTAAGAATCACCTTGAAAGGTGGGAAGAAGAACTGCAGTCCTATTTTTAAAAAGTCTAATAAAAGAACTTTGAGACTAAACCAGAAGTGTTCTTTGAGAAAGCATCTCAGGATTAACACCCAATCCTCCCCAATTCTCTGGAAAGTTAAGGCAGAGGAAGAGAAAGTGTTTTCCTACTTGCAAGGTTAATGTCATCCCTTCCAGATTGTCCAGGATAGGAAACCAAAATCACACATATTAATAATTCTTTTATTGTAAGGTTACAATAACAGAGTCTTGCAAGTCTTAAACTACCTCCCACCTTTTTCTTTTACAAAGTAATGTTTACAAAAATACAACAAATAAGGCAACTTTTCTTTTTATTACTTTTTTGTGGTTTGGAAATAAAGTGGCAATCCAAACAATGATGAACAACATACTATGTGTTTGCAGAAGAGATAGATAATTTTAGGTACTTTACTTGATTTATTCTTCAATCTGAATCTATGATGAATGTCAGCTCTGGAAGATTGTCTAGACTAGAAAAAAAAATCATGACTACTAATAGTTATGTTATTGTAAGTTACAATAATCTTACAACCCTGAATGAACTCACCTTTTTTTTTTTTTACTTTTATAAAGCCATGTTTAGAAAACAATAAATAATAATTTCTTTCCTTGAGTATTTTATTTTGGGATGTGGAATTAAAATGGCAATCCAAACTATGTATTCCCAGATGAGATAGATATTTTTTCATACTTTACTTGCTTTATTTCTCAATCTGAATCATCTGAACAATTAATATACAATGATTCTTTGACATATTTACAAATACACTGAAGAGAAATGTCAATATATTGTCATGCATCCATTTTCCTACCATGCATTAGTAAAAATACTAAGAATTCATGGACCTGATTGAGTAATAGTAACAGTATCTTGATCTTTGTACTGCACACTGGTCTTCCTTCCTTCCTTCCTTCCTTCCTTCCTTCCTTCCTTCCTTCCTCTCTATAAATGTTATTCATGGTAGTTCAAATAATTTAAAAAATGAAGTTATGTAATACAAATGAATGAATGTACGCTATATCTATACTGATGTTCAATTTAACCTATACAAGATCTCCTTGTTGGGCTTTATACTTTGAAAACTTTTCTTTCCATTATATAAAAGAGATTTTGTCTTTGCAATCAAGAATATTTTTCTTTTTAAGGAAAAAAGATAAAAATGATGGTCCATTGGGTATGACAAGCTATGGATTTGGTTGATTTGATTATTATTGCAGAGTCACATGGAGGTGTTAAGAGGGTGAAAGAAGAAAGACAGAGGATTTTTAGAGAGATGGGATGTTGGTTTTATTGTACTGTTTTGTACAGAGGTAACTATCTATAGAACAATGGGATCGGAGTAGTTGATTAATATAGAAAGAAGCAAATTGCAACCTTTATGAACATATACAGTTTTTAGAGGGCTTTTTTTTAAAAATGTACACTTTCCAGAGTCGCTCTATCAGTGAGGTAAGTGGGCAGTGGTTTGCTCTTCAAGCTTGTTTCAATTTAGTTTCTGAACATAACATCATCAGCAGAATTTTCTTATCCTGTTTTCCTTAGCTTAAAATGTCTTATTCGCCAGTGAGGTCTGTTGGTTGTGTGATTGCCAAAATCTAAAACTTACTTGCCTAATAACCTAGCAGCCACATTCATAGTCCCTCTACTCTCCAAGCTTTCTTCCAAGACAGCTCTATATACATCAATTTGCTGTAATCTGATTGCAACTGAGTCGATGTCATCAGATTATCATAGGGAGCTTTGTATTTTCCATTTCTGTTTTAAAGGGTGGGGCAAGGAGACTCTACTTCCAAGTAATCTTGCCACTGTCTCTCATAGAGTATCAAATAATGTCATATCATATAATATCATCATATCTTGGACAGTAAGAAGAAGATATATTAGCAAAAGATGGATTAAAATAAATCTAGAAAGAGTGCAGAGAATGATTAGGGAACTAGAGGTTAAAACATACAAAGAATGGTTGCAGGAATTGGGTATGTCTAGTTTAATGAAAAGGACTAAGGGTGACTTGATAGCAGTTTTCCAATATCTAAGGGGCTGCCACAATGAAGAAGGGGTCAAACTATTCTCCATAGCATATGAAGGCAGGACGAGATCAATGAATGGAAAGTAATCAAGGAGAGAACCAACCTAGAATGAAGGAGAAATTTCCTGACAGAACAATTAATCAGTGGAACGATTTGATTCCAGAATTTCTGGGTGCTCCATCCCTGGAATATTTTAAGAAGAGACTGGATAGTGACTTGACTAGAATGGACGGGCTTTCTGCCCAAGCAGAGGGTTGGATTAGAAAACCTCCAAGGTCCCTTCCAAATGTGTTATTCTGTTACCCTGTTAAAGGTCAGGGATTACTGAATCGAATCTCTGGCATTCAAATATAAAATTAAAGGAAAAACTGGTTTCTTTCTAGGTTATATTTTTCTTGAAGGAACACAATCTGTATCATAGACTCTAATACCTAACTATTTTAAATTATTTTTCCCTAGCTTCTATATGGATCTGCTCCAATGAATGATAATAGTGAACACACAGTTTTCTTTCATCGTTTTTTCCCAAATGAGGAGCTTCAGACGAAGGGGATTCTTCAGCTGCTGTTGCATTTAAAGTGGGTATGGATAGGGCTGCTTTCCCAACCTGATGAGAGTGGAGAGAGGTTTGTACGGAATGCCCTTACACTGTTTGTCCAGAAAGGTATTTGCTTTGACTTCATGCAAGAGTTGCCCAAAGAAATTTATTCTAATCACATTGAATATGTATTTAAAGATTATGTCACCATATACAAGGTTGTCATGAACAGCACTGCCAATGTTGTGATCCTCTACTGTGGAAATCACATAATTGCCATTTTCAGAATATTTCCCTATATTTCAGAATATGAAGATATACCAGTAACGAGAAAAGACAAAGTTTGGATCATGCCAGCCCAGATGGAGTTCACATCAATCCCTTTTCAAAAAATACTCCCTTTGGACTTTATTCATGGTGCCATATCTTTTGCAGTTTCTTCCAAGGAGGTGACTGGGTTCAAACCATTCTTGCAGATGAGAAGCCCTACTTCAGAAGAAGGAGATCATTTAACAAGATTGTTCTGGGAGCAGGCATTTGAATGTTTTTACCTTAAAGATAAGTTAGATGAGGATGCTGGAGTGCTGTGCACTGGAGAGGAGAAGTTGGAGACTCTTCCTAATTCTGTCTTTGAGACCACCATGACTGGGCAGAGTTACAGCGTTTATAATGCAGTCTATGCTGTGGCACATGCCTTGAAAGCCATGTTTTCATCCAAATACAAACACAGAGCAAGGGCGGATCACGGAAGGCTGATGATTATCAAGGAAGAAAGATGGCAGGTAATAATAAAAGAAATCACAATGACAGATTGATCAAGCAATCAATTTGTAAAATAAAATAAAATTGTAAGAATAAAATCTTCTCTGATGCCATCAGGTAATTTTATGATTGCAAAACATGTACATTTCAGGTTCCGTATCCACACAGTTTACACAAATTCATGTTTCATGTTTCCTGACAACAGTGTGGAGGAACTATGTAAAAAAGATTCAATTCAAAAAATTTGATTAAATCCCAGCTTCATAATTCAGTTTGAAATTTTGTCAAACCATTTTACCTGGAGATAATATGCTTATTAATATTCTGGTTCACTTGCACAGTAATATTAGGAATTTCTAAATGGTAGTTGTGTACAATTGGTTTGGTATACAATTGGTATTTATTTCTCCAGATCAATTGCATTTATTTATTGAATTTATGTGGCTGCCCATCTCATTCATATAACACTGGACACCGTGCACAGTTAAAACACAAAGCTAAAAAATCAATATAATTCAAACACAAACATTTGTGTTTGATTTGCTTCCATTTAGCTCTATCCTTACCTGAGAAAAGTCTTATTTAACAACAGTGTTGGGGAAACAGTTTTCTTTAATGAAAAGGGGGAATTGGGAACTGGATTTGATATCATCAACTGGATCACATTCCCAAACAAAACATTTCTTAAAGTCAAAGTTGGAAAGATAGACCCATTGATTTCTCCAGAAGAGTCTTTCATGATTTCTGAAGAAAACATCATCTGGCCAACCATGTTCAACCAGGTATTTCCTACTGATGTTCCAAGTTGTCTCAAATCCTCCCCCCTACCATATTCAAAAATCACTTTTATCATTTGAGTGACTCATCAGTAATAAAATTAAGGCAATAAAATATTATGAAAAATGAAAGAGCAGAGATCAGATTACACAGGTGTTCCATTATTAAACTTGTCTTTCCAGAAATCTATGGGCATTCCTGAATGTACACAATTACCAGCTGTCATTTTCAGGTTGTCCTAAATAGGGAGCCATCGTTGAATTATAAAAGCTGAAAATTATTTAACAATATACAAGCAATATTCTGAGATAATCTACTGGTTGAAATATCTTATTCCTGTCCATTGCTACCTTATAATTTTATTTTATTCTAACAAGACATTATCTAAGACAGTGGTTCTCAACCTGTGGGTCGGGACCCCATTTGGGGTCGAACGACGATTTCACAGGGGTCGCCAAACAAGGCTGTCCGCCATTTTTTCCCCCTTTTCTTTGTCCACGCCCCTGGCACCCAGTGATGTATAAGTGGTTGGGGGTCACCACAACATGGGGAACTATATTATGGGCTCGCGGCATTAGAAAGGTTGAGAACCACTGATCTAAGACATATTTTAAAATCCCAGTTATTTTCTTTAGTTTTCTAAATTTAACCTGCAACTTTGTCACTATTAAAACATGGTCTATTTCATAATTTCTACAAGACTGACTAGATGCAACTGGAACTCTGAATCCCATGAGTAAATTCTCTGCAGTATTTATTTTCAGGACCTCTTTGGCAGAAAGGACTGGACTCAATGAAAATGCAGATAATTCCAAAGTTTAATTTCACCTACAAAGTGTGGGATAAATTACCAATCAGATTCAACTCAAAGGTGCTTTTCAAAGGCAACTGGACTTTTTTTCTTGAAAATGTTTTGCTTCTCATCCAAGAAGCTTCTTCAGTTCTCAAGGAATTGAATGTTTCTCAAACATTTTCAAGGAAAAAGCCACGAAAGTTCATTGACTTTTGAAAAGCATCTTTGTGACAACCATGACCTGGATGATTGAGAATCCTCATAGATATTTACCAATCAGATTGACCAAAATGGAATTTGAGGGGAGTCCAGTTTGAACAATTAAGACTTCAGGAAACCTCTAAGGTTATGTGAAAACATGGAAATACATGGGAAATACATAGGAAATACATAGTTCCATGAGGACATCGAACTATGTATTTCCCATGTATATGAGGACATATAGACAATGTCACATTATTATGGTGGCATTCATTAAATATGCCTATCTAATAATATGTTGAATTGAATCCTATATATAGAATTTCTCCAAAAGCTATGCAGATATCATATACAGAATATCATATACAGAGTGAAATATGAGTGTATAAAGTACAACTATTAAACTCTCTCCTGGTTTCATTTCTGAATAGGCATTACCACTTTCTGTATGCAATGAAAATTGTTATCCAGGCAACCTGAAGAAAAAAATAGATGAGAAGCCTTTTTGCTGCTATGATTGTCTTCCTTGTGCAAAAGGGAAAATTTCAAACAGATTAGGTAAAATGTGCCATGTATATAATTGAGAAGACTTATTAATTCTTACCAGCAATATTGTATACCTATCTGTGTTTAATCTGCATGGTATTGTTCTCAAATGTAATCAGTTTTTCAGAATTTGGAGTGTTGGCCTCATTGAAGCAAGGTATTAGATGAGATGCATTTGAATATTAGTAGCTCAGTTTGGTAGTTGAGCTCTTAGTTCGATCTCCAACTGTGGCAATTTGACTGCAAACGATTCATCTCTATTTTGGGAGACATCTTCAGTGCATTTTGAATTGTGCTCGTGTCTCAGAACACTGACCTTTAAATTGGTATGAATGTTACTTGTCCAGATGTTTCTGAGTCATGGTCTGGATTCGGGCTGTTTGACTGACTGGTTTGTTGTTGTGAATTAAATATGATGCTATGTTAGTATCATATGGATGCATCCTTCCATCTTCAAAAATGACACTGAGATTGATACAAACAACACTCTTGGTGTCTATTTGACCAAACATATACAGGGTACTTTTCTGCATGTGGATGGTCCCATTCTTAATTTGTAATACTGTAATGCAAGTAAAATGGACATAATTAACTAAAAATAAATGGAGTTGCTTTCATAGCTTCTATGGGCCACAATGTTTTCTTTGAGCAGTCCTTTGTGCTCTCTGAACTTGGTGGTTTTCTTGCAGATATTTCATTACCAAACTAAGTAACATCATCAGTTCAACAGTAATGATGTTGACTAGCACCGATGGTGTTACCAGGTTTGATTATGAAATATCTGCAAGAAAACAACTGATCTCAGATAGCACCAAAGTTTCCTCATTTCAACTCTGAGTTATAAATAACTTTCTTATTATGACTGTAATCCCATAATTTGCAGTAGAGGCAGGGCAACTGGATGGAACTGAGCATTTACTGGCTGGATGCCTTTCCTGACACCATGTGGAGTTGGCAGCAGATATTTTTTCTTTACACTCTAAGAGAAACATCTCCCGCTATGGAATTGTCAACCACCCAAGTGGGAGACGAGCATCTTAACCACTAGGCCACGATACAGCTCTTAAATTCTGATCAATAAACAGTCCTTTAATGTTTTCTTTGGCAGATGCAGTTGACTGTTTCCAATGTCCAGAAGATCAATATCCAAATGAAGCTCACAATCTTTGCATCGAAAAACATATAACGTTCTTGTCTTATGAAGAACCTTTGGGAATCACTTTGGCCACTGCAGCTGTCTTCTTTTTTATAACTTCAGCTTTGGTGCTGAGGATCTTCATTAAAGAGTGGGAAACCCCCATAGTCAAAGCCAACAACAGGAATCTCACCTATACTCTTCTCATTGCTCTCCAGCTCTCTTTCCTCTGCAGTTTTCTTTTCATTGGACAACCTGGTCAAGTCAAATGTCTCATGCGACAAACTGCATTTGGCATCATCTTCTCTGTAGCCATTTCTTGCATTTTGGGTAAAACAACCATAGTGGTTCTTGCTTTCATGGCCACCAAACCAGGATCCCAAATAAAGAAATGGGTGGGGAAAAGGCTGGCCAACTCCATTGTCCTTTCTTGCTCTCTGATACAAGTCACAATTTGTGTTGCATGGCTGGCAATTTCTCCCCCATTTCCAGATTCAGACACACATTCCATGGCTGAAGAAATTGTACTAGAATGTAACGAAGGATCAGCCATCATGTTTTATACTGTTCTGGGCTTTATGGGGTTCTTAACTGCTATCAGTTTCACGGTAGCCTTCCTAGCTAGGAAGTTACCTGATAGCTTCAATGAAGCCAAATTCATTACCTTCAGCATGCTGGTGTTTTGCAGCGTTTGGGTAACATTTGTTCCTACCTATCTGAGCACCAAGGGAAAGTACATGGTGGTGGTGGAGATCTTCTCCATTCTGGCTTCAGCAATGGGGTTACTCGGCTGTATCTTTTTCCCAAAATGCTATATTATTCTTCTGAGACCTAATTTAAACAGAAAGGACAAACTTATTAAAAAACACTGAATTATGTTTCCAAACTTATACTGTAAACTCTCCTCACTGTAGTGTTTCCTTTTTCTGCTAGTCTTTGCAGTTTGGGAAAACTGAGATAGATGCACAAATGCACAGAATAAATATTTGTCTAATGTTGGAATGTGCCTAGGTTTATAACCATATCAAGAAATAAAGTACAATATCTTCCCGTGGCAATTTTGCCCAGCATTTTGCTTGCCATTTGCTCAGATTTGTTGTAGTCTTGGGTCTTCATGGATCATGGGTAATGCTTTGAAGGAGGCTTAAATATAAGATGATAGTTACCAAAATCCAGTTCAGAGCTCTTAAGAAGCTAAGTCCTTATTGGAATATGATAGTAGTTTAGAACTTTCTTTTGGAGGGTAGGTTATTGAGTAAATAGTGTAGATTCACTGTCAGACCAGTCTAGGTCCATGGATGCATGGATGGTAAAGGCAAAGTTCATCCATTGGATATGCTCATAGATGAACTTTGGTTTTATAGAAGTAATCCTCTCCACCTAGTCTTTCTGTGCCCTCAGTAATACTTAATATAACTAATAGGATAGATATTTCAGAGACATTAAGCATAAGGCGATGATGTTGCATTTATCTTCCTATTACCATCCTTTGATTTTTGATTTTTTTTTACTTTCTTGTCTGGAAGTTAAAAGAGGAATCCAGATGAAGTATAAGCTTCTGCATTCTCCAATATTCAGAACCAATCAGACTTAACAAAAATTGGTCCATTTTCACTATAACATTTCCTAAATCAAGAGTTTATAATTAATTTTTTGTATACTGCCTCTATGCTCGTGTAATGATCTCCATTTTTAGATGTTGGTTGAAATTTTGTTGAATCCAGATGGCTGCCTGGACATGTCTTCCTGTTTTCTTGGCAAGTTTTTAATTTTAATTTTGTGATCATGGAACTGCAATGAGCACAACTATGAGGAAAGCTAAGAAGTACTGCTCCTTCAATAACATCATAACTTCAATTGGTCTTTTAAAGAGTGGGTATTAAATGAGAAAATCCATAAAAAATTAAATATGTATTGATTTTGCAGAATATTTAAATATCAAGAGATAAATGGAGAGAATTGTAGCTCAGAGTTGTCACTTGTTGAGTTGCTACATGCATCCCTTGATTATATTAGCATCTATGAGACAAAGTTGCTGTAATTTGTTCACAGGTCCAGGGGGCCAATACCTATGGAGCAGTCTGGCTTCAATATCTGGGAATAGTTTGAATCTATTGAGCCTGAGAAAATGGATTGGTCCTTATCCATCTCCTCTTTAGATCCGAGTGACTTTCAAAACCAATAAACATTTTACCCTTCTATATAAACTCATTGGATCAGTGTTTTTTGCTGCTTTGGTTTCTTTCTCTGAATGACATTCCAGACAGTGGTGATTGGCAAAGAGATGTTGCCCTTGGCCCTCACTGTGTGATGTTCTCAGTACGAGGTATCATCAGTTCAAAAAACTGGCATACTATGGCTCTTATTTTCTAGAAAGGTATATTTGATGGGTCCTAGAGGGTGGAAGGAAGGAAGGAAGGAAGGAAGGAAGGAAGGAAGGAAGGAAGGAAGGAAGGAAGGATTTAAATTTAAATTTTTTAAATTTTTTACGGTTAAATCAATCGTTAGTGATGTACTATCAAGGTATTGTTTTTTTTTCATTTCCCATATACAATTGATAAAGAGATTTGTTGCAGGGCTGTAAAATATCAATGGTGGATAAATGGTGGTTGCTCATGTCACTCATCAAGCCAGACAAAAAATATATGGTTCACACCATGTGACTTTGAGGATATGGAGTAAAAAATCATTTAAAATGAGTGAAAAGAGCCAAGCTATATTTATTTTGCAATAAAAACAGTATTGAAAAAAATATTTCCAATGGTATTCCTTTTGCATATTCACTTGACATTACACACTGTTCCCATCCCAAAGGACTCTGCACAGCTCACAGGCCTGCTTCCATTAGAAAGCTTAAAAAGAAATGTCATGATTTAATTATATTGTTCTTGTTAGTGGCAAAGTCATGAATGACCCATCGCAACCCCATGGACAATGTTCCTCCAGGCCTTTTAATTACATTACAAATACAATAATCAAAGTGTTTAAAGACCTATCAAAAAGATAAATAAAGGTGGTCGGGATTCTATAACATTATGGGTCAATGCTTTAATGTACGCCCTAACAGGTCAAAGTCAGAAAGTTGTATTGTTCCAGAGAATGTAAAGTTTACAACTACAGAACTAGCATTTGTTTCTCAGAATTTTCATCATGTTTCTCTATCTCTTTTACAGTTTTCAGTTATGAGTTCTTTTTTTCCTAGCCCATACATATCATCATTCTACTTTCTCCACAGTCTCCAAGGAGCGTCACCAAACATTCATTGATTTCCCCTATAATTACCCAAAGAATCTTACTAATCTGGTTTTTTTCTCTCAACTCTTTCAGGAATTCTCAGGCACAGCACCAAAGAATAGCTCAAGATTGAAAGGGTCTGTTAATTGTTGGATCAGAATGTTAGAGATGTAACAACCTTTTTTCTTAGAAAGAATATTTATTCTAATAAGTGAGAGTTTTCCCCCCTTATGTTTCATTCTTATAGATAGAACTGGTTCATTTCTAGTGAAAAGTGCTTTCTTGAAGAAGATGGAATTTTCCATGGTAGTGATGGCAATGTTGTCACTGTTACTGTCAGGAGCTACATGCCATATTCTGCGTACTAAAACATGTTCTGTGGGGAAACTTCCCTTTATTAAGCACAAGTATTTTCTGCCAGGTGATTTAATAATGGCTGGGATACTCTCTCAGTTCTACATGGTATCGGATCCAGTTGGTTTCACAAGGCACCCATCTGAAGAACTGGTTGATGAGCTCATGTAAAGACTTTCTCTTCTTAACTATAGCATATCTTAAACCATATATCTTTCTCTAATAGGTTGCCCTGGCAAATAAATACCCAAACACACTTATGACAACTCTCCCACTGGTGGTTTTATTCAAATTCCATATTGGGATTTTCTTGTTTTCTTACTGTTAAATGAATCGTTAGTGATGTACTATCAAGGTGCTGTACTATTTGTAGCTAAATCTATGTTAATCATTTAATTCGTTCACTTAATATTAGGGAACAGTTGCATGCTTTGAATTATTTTCCAAACAGCTGTTGAGCATGCATGGAACACAGACCTAGAGTATCTCTGCCTTAATAAAACATCAGTGACTTTTATTGGAATAAGATCTATCATCTAAAAATATGTAAAATATCTAAGATCAAAAATATAACATTGGTTCTCAAGTTTACTCCAAACAAACTTTTCATACCTATATCCGCCATAAAACATAACCCAGAAGAAGATGAAAATATAAGGATATACATGTTTTTGCGGGTGTTTGTATGTAGGTCTTTGGTTATTCAGGTTTTCTCCCATGTCCAATTGGAAGTGCTCCTAGAAGCACGAAGCCAAAAACACCAGCCTGAAGATGACGAATGAGACTTCGTCGAAACGTCGCCAAAACACTTCCAATTTGATGCGGGAGAAAACCCGAATAACCAAAGACCTATATACATATACATATAGATATACATGTATGTGTGTGTGTGTGTGTGTGAGTGTGAGAGAGAGAGAGAGAGAGAGAGAGAGAGAGAGAGAGAGAGAGAGAGAGAGAGAGAGAGAGAGAGAGAGAGAGAGAGAGAGAGTGAATTACATATGGGTTTTAATATGATCATTTTTCTTCAAGCAATTTATCTGTTTCTAGTAAAAATTGTTTATGATGAATTAAAAGAATCATAACATCCTGCCTAGATCCACACAATATATCTTTTCTTCCAGATTTTTCCTGCAGAACTACCAACATATCCTGGCCTTGGTTTTTGCTGTAAATGAGATAAATGAAAATATGGCTATATTATCCAACATGAGCTTGGGTATTGACATCTCTAACAGTTATTTGATGGCGAGATTGACTTCCTTGGCTTCAATGGAGCTTCTCTCAACACGTGGCAGATTCATCCCCAACTATAAGTGTGATGCCAAGGACGGGGCAGTATCTGTTATTGCAGGACCTAACTCTTACATCTGTCCCTTCATGGCAACCATCTTGAATGTCTACAAGATGCCCCAGGTGAGATTTTTTTTCTTGGACTAAGTATACACTGTAAGAATAACCTTGAAAGATGGGAAGAAGAACGGCAGTCCTATTTAAAAAAAAAGACTGATAAAAGAAATTTGAGACTAAACCAGAGGGTTTTTTTGAGAAAGCATCTCAGGATTGACACCCCCTCCGCCCCAATTCTCTGGAAACTTAAGGCAGGGGAGGGAAAGTGTTTTCCTACTTGCAAGGTTAATGTCATCCCTTCCAGATTGTCCAGGGTAGGAGACCAAAATCACTCATATTAATAATTCTTTTATTGTAAGGTTACAATAACAGAGTCTTGCAAGTCTTAAAGTACCTCCCATTTCTTTCTTTTACAAAGTAATGTTTACAAAAAAAATAAACCAACTTTTCTTTTTATTAGTTTTTTGTGATTTGGAAATAAAGTGGCAATCCATACAATGATGAACAACGTATCATTTGTTTGCAGAAGAGATAGATAATTTTAGGTACTTTACTTGATTTATTCCTCAATCTGAATCTACGATGAATGTAAGCTCTGGAGATTGTCTAGACTAGAAAACAAAATCATGAATACTAGTAGTTATGTTATTGTAAGTTACAATAATCTTGCAACCCTGAATGAACTCACCTTTTTTTTTTATAAAGCCATATTTAGAAAACAAGAAATAATAATTTCTTTCCTTGAATATTATATTTTGTGGTGTGGAATTAAAATGGCAGTCCAAACTATGTGTTTGCAGATGAGATAGATATTTTTTCATACTTCTTTTATTCCTCAATCCAAATCATCTGAACAATTAATATACAATGATTCTTTGACATATTTACAAATATACTGAAGAGAAATGTCAATATACTGTATTGTCATGCATCCATTTTCCTACCATGCTTTAGTAAAAATATTAAGAATTCATGAACCTGATTGAGTAATAGTTATCTTCATCTTTGTACTGCACACTGGTCTTCCTTCCTTACTTCCTTCCTTCCTTCCTTCCTTCCCTCCCTCCTTCCTTCCCTCGCCCCTCACAACCTCCCTCCTTCCTGCCTATAAATGTTATTCATGGTAATTCAAATAATTTAAAAAAGCAATGGATGGAAAGTAATCAAGGAGATTTATAAATCTAGAAAGAGTCTAGCGAATATTAGGGAACTGGAGGTTAGAACATACAAAGAATGGTTGCAGGAATTGGATATGTCTAATTTAATGAAAAGGACTAAGGGTGACTTGATAGCAGTTTTCAAATATCGAAGGGGCTGCCACAATGAAGAAGGGGTCAAACTATTCTCCATAGCATATGAAGGCAGGATGAGAAGCAATGGATGGAAAGTAATCAAGGAGAGAACCAACCTAGAATAAAGGAGAAATTTCCTGACAGAACAATTAATCAGTGGAATGACTTGCTTCTAGAATTTGTGGGTGCTTCATTCCTGGAACATTTTAAGAAGAGACTGGATAGTCACTTTTCTAGAATGGATGGGTTTCCTGTCCAAGCAGGGGGTTGGACTAGAAAACCTCCAAGGTCCCTTCCAACTGTGTTATTCTGTTATCCTGTTAAGGTTCAGGGATTACTGAATCAACAGATTGTCAAATCTATGGCATTCGAATATTAAATTAAAGGAAACACTGATTTCTTTCTAGATTATATTTTTCTTGAAGCTGGTGAGGAACACAGTCTGAATCATAGATTCTAATACCCAACTATTTTAAATCATTTTTCCCTAGCTTCTATATGGATCTGCTCCAATGAAAGATAATAGCGAAGACACAGTTTTCTTTCATCCTTTTTTCCCAAATGAGGAGCTTCAGACGAAGGGGATTCTTCAGCTGCTGTTGCATTTAAAGTGGGTATGGATAGGGCTGCTTTCTCAACCTGATGAGAGTGCACGGAGTTTTGTACGGAATGCCCTTACACTGTTTGTCCAGAAAGGTATTTGCTTTGACTTCATGCAAGAGTTGCCCAAAGAAATTTATTCTAATCACATTGAATATATATTTAAAGATTATATTGCCATATACAAGGTTGTCATGAACAGCACTGCCAATGTTGTGATCCTCTTCTGTGGAAACCACATAATTGCCATTTTCAGAATATTTCCCCATCTTTCAGAATATGAGGATATACCAGTAAAGAGAAAAGACAAAGTCTGGATCATGCCAGCCCAGATGGAGTTCACATCAGTCCCTTTTCAAAAAATACTCCCTTTGGACTTTTTTGATGGTGCCATATCTTTTGCAGTTTCTTCCAAGGAGGTGACTGGGTTCAAACCATTCTTGCAGATGAGAAGCCCTACTTCAGAAGAAGGAGATCATTTAACAAGATTGTTCTGGGAGCAGGCATTTGAATGTTTTTTCCTTAAAGATAAGTTAGATGAGGATGCTGGAGTGCTGTGCACTGGAGAGGAGAAGTTGGAGACTCTTCCTAATTCTGTCTTTGAGACCACCATGACTGGGCAGAGTTACAGCGTTTATAATTCAATCTATGCTGTGGCACATGCCTTGAAAGCCATGTTTTCATCCAAATACAAACACAGAGCAAGGGCGGATCACGGAAGGCTGATGATTATCAAGGAAGAAACGTGGCAGGTAATAATGAAAGAAATCACAATGACAGATTGATCAAGCAATCAATTTGTAAAATAAAATAAAATAAAATAAAATTGTAAGAATAAAATCTTCTCTGATGCCATCAGGTGATTTTATGATTGTAAAACATGTACATTTCAGGTTCAGTATCCACATAGTTTACACAAATTCATGTTTCATGTTTCCTGACAACAGCTTCATAATTCAGTTTAAAATTTTGTCAAACAATTTTACTTGGAGATAATATGCTTATTAATATTATGGTTCACTTGCACAGTAATATTAGGAATTTCTAAATGGTAGTTGTGTACAATTGGTGTGGGTATTTATTTCTCCAGATCAATTGCATTTATTTATTGAATTTATATGGCCGCCCATCTCATTCATATAACACTGGACACCGTGCACAGTTAAAACACACAGCTAAAAAATCAATATAATTCAAACACAAACATTTGTATTTGATTTGCTTCCATTTAGCTCCATCCCTACCTGAGAACAGTCTTATTTAACAACAGTGTTGGGGAAACAGTTTTCTTTAATGAAAAGGGGGAATTGGGAACTGGATTTGAGATCATCAACTGGATCACATTCCCAAACAAAACATTTCTTAAAGTCAAAGTTGGAAAAGTAGACCCATTGACTTCTCCAGAAGAGTCTTTCATGATTTCTGAAGAAAACATCATCTGGCCGACCATGTTCAACCAGGTATTTCCTACTCATGTTTCAGGTTGTCTCAAATCCTCCCATATTCAAAAAATCACTTTTATCATTTAAGTGACTCATTAATAATAAAATTAAGGCAATAAAATATGACAAAAAATGAAAGAGCAGAGATCAGATTACACAGGTGTTCCGTTATTAAACTTGTCTTTCCAGAAATCTATGGGCATTCCTGAATGTACACAATTACCACCTGTCATTTTCAGGTTGTCCTACATAGGGAGCCATCTTTGAATTATAAAAGCTGAAAATCATTTAATAATAAACAAGCGCCATGCTGAGATACTGTACTAGTTGAAATATCTTATTCCTGTCCATTGCTACCTTATAATTTGATTATATTCCAACGGCATATTGTCTAAGACATATTTTAAAATCCCAACTATTTTCTTTAGTTTTCTAAATTTAACTTGCAAATTTATCACCATTAAAACATGGTCTATTTCATAATTTCTACAAGACTGACTAGATGCAACTGGAACTCTGTATCCCATGAGTAAATTCTCTGCAGTATTTCTTTTCAGGACCTCTTTGGCAGAAAGGACTGGACTCAATGAAAATGCACATAATTCCAAAGTTTAATTTCACCTACAAAGTGTGGGATAAATTACCAATCAGATTAAACTCAAAGATGCTTCTCAAAGGCAACTGGACTTTTATTTTCTTGAAAATATTTTGCTTCTGATCCAAGAAGCTTCTTCACTTCTCAAGGAATTGAATGTTTCTCAAACATTTTCAAGGAAAAAGCCACGAAAGTTCGTTGACTTTTGAAAAGCATCTTTGGGACAACCATGACCTGGATGATTGAGAATCCTCATAGATATTTACCAATCAGATTGACCAAAAGGGAATTTGAGGGGAGTCCAGTTTGAACAATTAAGGAAACCTCTAAAGTCCCATGGAAATACATGGGAAATGCATAGGATACATAGGAAAAACATAGCAATGCATAGGAAATACATAGCGAATACATGGTTCCATGAGGACATATAGACAATGTCACATTATTATGGTGGCATTCATTAAATGTGCCTATCTAATAATACATTGAATTGAATCCCATACAGTATAAAGAATTTCTCGAAAAGCTATGCAGATTTGTCAGAATATCATATACAGAGTGAAATATGAGTGTATAAAGTACAACTATTGAACTCTCTCCTGATGTCATTTCTGAATAGGCATTACCACTTTCTGTATGCAACGAAAATTGTTATCCAGGCTACCTCAAGAAAAAAATAGATGAGAAGCCCTTTTGCTGCTATGATTGTCTTCCTTGTGCAAAGGGGAAAATTTCAAACAGATCAGGTAAGATGTGCTTAATGAGAAGACTTATTAATTGTCACCAGCAATATTGTATACCTATCTGTGTTTACTCTGCATGGTATTGTTCTCAAATGTAATCAATTATTCAGAATTTGGAGTGTTGACCTCATTGAAGCAAGATAACCTCAGTATAAGATAAGATTCGTTTGAATATTACTTGCTCAGGTTGAAAGTTGAGCTGTTAGTTTGCTCTCCAAACTTGGCGATTTGGCTGCAAATGTTTCATCTCCATTCAGGGAAACACCTTCAGTGCACTTTGAATTGTGCTCATGTGCTCATTTAAATTGGTGTGGGTGTTATTTGTCCAGATGTGTCTGAGTCATGGTCAGGATTCGGACAGTTTGATTGACTGATTTGTTGTTGTGAATTGAATATGATGTGTAAAGAAGCAAGAAAATGAGCTTGTCCTTGCTGGAGAGAAGCAAGCACATAAATAGATATGAAACATAAATATTGGTCCTTCTGTTGATCTAATAATGAACTACAATATTCATGGATCTTTAACCCTTATAAATAACTGGAATTCTTGCTAAAACTTTTGTCACCTGAGCATGAAGAATATTCATAATGAAAAAGCTTTTGAATTAAGAGAAATTTCTCCAAAAATTAGGTTATTTCTTTTTAAAGGTAGAGAACTCACTTATTAAGAAGAAAAGTGATAGATTTTGACTTATTTTCCATAACATACATCAGTCATTAAGTAAAATGTCCAGATGAGCTCAAAAATAAGTATCACATGGTTTCTCTGGAAAATAAACTAGGAAACTCTGACCCATTACAAAATTTTCTGTTGCACTTTCCTTCCATCTTCCAACATGACACTGAGATTGATACAAACAACACTCTTGGTGTCTGTTTAACCAAACATATACAGGGTACTTTTCTGCATGTGGATGGTCCCATTCTTAATTTTTAATACTGTAATGCAAGTAAAATGGACATAATTAACTAGAAATAAATGGAGTTGCTTTCATAGCTTCTATGGGCCACAATGTTTTCTTTGATCAGTCCTTGGTGCTCTCTGAACTTGGTGGTATTCTTGCAGATATTTCATTACCAAACTAGGTAACATCATCAGTTCAACAGTAATGATGTTGACTAGCACTGATGATGTTACCATTATGAAATATCTGCAAGAAAACAACTGATCTCAGATAGCACCAAAGTTTCCTCATTTCAACTCTGAGTTATAAATAACTTCCTTATTATGACTGTAATCCCATAATTCGCAGTAGAGTCAGGGCAACTGGATGGAACTGAGCATTTACTGGCTGATGCCTTTCCTGACACCATGTGGAGTTGGCAGCAGATATTTTTTCTTTACACTCTAAGAGAAACATCTGCCGCCATTGAATTGTCAACCACCCAAGTGGGAGACGAGCATCTTAACCACTAGGCCACGATGCAGCTCTGAAATTCTGATCAATAAACAGTCCTTTAATGTTTTCTTTGGCAGATGCAGTTGACTGTTTCCAATGTCCAAAAGATCAATATCCAAATGAAGCTCACAATCTTTGCATCGAAAAACATATAACGTTCTTGTCTTATGAAGAACCTTTGGGAATCACTTTGGCCACTGTAGCTGTCTTCTTTTTTGTAACTTCAGCCTTGGTGCTGAGGATCTTCATTAAAGAGTGGGAAACCCCCATAGTCAAAGCCAACAACAGGAATCTCACCTATACTCTTCTCATTGCTCTCCAGCTCTCTTTCCTCTGCAGTTTTCTTTTCATTGGACAACCTGATCAAGTCAAATGTCTCATGCGACAAACTGCATTTGGCATCATCTTCTCTGTAGCCATTTCTTGCATTTTGGGTAAAACAACCATAGTGGTTCTTGCTTTCATGGCCACCAAACCAGGATCCCAAATAAAGAAATGGGTGGGGAAAAGGCTAGCCAACTCCATTGTCCTTTCTTGCTCTCTGATACAAGTCACAATTTGTGTTGCATGGCTGGCAATTTCTCCCCCATTTCCAGATTCGGACACGCACTCCATGGCTGAAGAAATTGTACTAGAATGTAACGAAGGATCAACCATCATGTTTTATACTGTTCTGGGCTTTATGGAGTTCTTAACTGCTATCAGTTTCACGGTAGCCTTCCTAGCTAGGAAGTTACCTGATAGCTTCAATGAAGCCAAATTCATTACCTTCAGCATGCTGGTGTTTTGCACCGTTTGGGTAACATTTGTTCCTACCTATCTGAGCACCAAGGGAAAGTACATGGTGGTGGTGGAGATCTTCTCCATTCTGGCTTCAACAACGGGGTTGCTTGGCTGTATCTTTTTCCCAAAATGCTATATTATTCTTCTGAGACCTAATTTAAACAGAAAGGACAAACTTATTAAAAAACACTGAATTATGTTTCCAAACCTTATACTGTAATTTCTCCTCACTGTAGTGTTTCCTTTTTCTGCTAGTCTTTGCAGTTTGGGAAAACTGAGACAGATGCACAAATGCACAAAATAAATATTTGTCTAATGTTGGAATGTGCCTAGGTTTATAACCATGTGAAGAAATAAAGTACAATATCTTCCCATGGCAATTTTGCCAAGCATTTTGCTTGCCATTTGCTCAGATTTGTTGTACTCTTGGGTCTTCATGGATCATGGGTAATGCTTTGAAGGACGCTTAAATATGGGAAAGGGATGGGAAAGGCAAAGTTCATCCATTGGACATGCTCATAGATGAACTTTGGTTTTATAGAAGTAATCCTCTCCACCTAGTCTTTTTGTGCCCTCAGTAATGCTTAATATAACTAATAGAATAGATATTTCAGAGACATTAAGCATAAGGCGATGATGTTGCATTTATCTTCCTATTACCATCCTTTGATTTTTGATTTTTTTTTTACTTTCTTTTCTGGAAGTTAAAATAGGAATCCAGATGAAGGATAAGCTTTTGCATTCTCCAATATTCACAACCAATCAGACTTAACAGAAAATTGGTCCATTTTCACTATAACATTTCCTGAATCAAGAGTTTATCATTAATTTTTTGTATACTGCCTCCATACTCGTGTAATGATCTCCATTTTTCAATATTGGTTGAAAATCATTTGACTCCAGATGACTGACTGGACATGTCTTCCTGTTTTCTTGGCAAGTTTTTAATTTTAATTTTGTGTTCATGGAACTGCAATGAGC
Source organism: Crotalus tigris (assembly GCF_016545835.1). NCBI lineage: Eukaryota > Metazoa > Chordata > Lepidosauria > Squamata > Viperidae > Crotalus > Crotalus tigris. The sequence goes on along the minus strand of NW_024098060.1, from coordinate 135,431 downwards.
ACAACTATGAGGATCCCTAAGAAGTACTGCTCCTTCAATAACATCATAACTTCAATTGGTCTTTTAAAGAGTGGATATTAAATGAGACAATCCATAAACAATTAAATGTGTATTGATTTTGCAGAATATTTAAATATCAAGAGATAAATGGAGACAATTTTAGCTCAGGCTTGTCACTTGTTGAGTTGCTACATGCATCCCTTGATTATATTAGCATCTATCAGACAAAGTTGCTGTAATTTGTTCACAGATACCTATGGAGCAGTCTGTCTTTGATATGTCGGAATAGTTTGAATCTATTCAGCCTGAGAAAATGGATCGGTCCCTATCCATCTCCTCTTTAGATCCGAGTGGTTTTCAAAACCAACAAACATTCTACCCTTCTATATAAACTCAGAGGATCAGTGTTTTTTGCTGGTTTGGTTTCTTTCTCTGATTTACATTCCAGACACTGGTGATTGGCAAAGAGATGTTGCCTTTGGCCCTCACTGTGTGATGGTCTCAGTACGAGGTATCATCATTCAAAAAAGTGGCATACTATGGCTCTTATTTTCTAGAAAGATGTATTTGATGGGTCCTAGAGGAAGGAAGGAAGGAAGGAAGGAAGGAAGGAAGGAAGGAAGGAAGGAAGGAAGGAAGGAAGGAAGGAAGGAAGGATTTAAATTTAATAAATAAGTAAATTTCTTATTTTAGTATTTGTATATATCATATTCATCAATTTATTTGTCCATGTAGTGCAGCGGTTCTTAACCTTTGTGTGACGGCGACCCCGTCACACAAAGGTTATGCGCATGCGCGGCGGCGGCGCGCATGGGGGCGGGGCCCCGCGCGCGGCGCGCATGCGCGGCGCCGCCCCCCGCGCGGCGCGCATGGGGGCGGGGCCTCCGCGCGCGGCGCGCATGCGCAGTGGCGCCCCCCGCGTGCGGCGCGCGTGGGGCGGGGCTCCCGCGCGCGGCGCGCATGCGCGGCGGCGTTCCCGGAGGCGCGCCGCCGCCCCACGCACAGCGCGCATGCGCGGCGGCGCCCCCCGGAGGCGCGCTGCCGCCCCCACGCGCGGCGCGCGTGCGCGGCACCGCCCCCCCCGGAGGCGCAGCGCGCCCCCGGAGGGGACAAAATGGCGGATCGCCACCTTTGGCGACCCCATAAAAGAGGTCGATCGACCTCAAATGGGGTTGCGACCCATAGGTTGAGAACCGCTGATGTAGTGAAAGAAGTAATGGTAAAGGACAAATAAAAATAAATAATTTCAAGTGACCATTATTTCTTTACTACAAAGAAACTGATTCAGGTTATGTTTTTGTATATGATAAAAGGAGTAACATTTGTAGCAGCAATCAAATTTCACAATTAATGAGGAAGGAGTCCTGTGACTGGTAGATTATTATTTTTTTCATTTCCCATATACAATTGATAAAGAGATTTGTTGCAGGGCTATAAACTATCAATGGTGGATAAATCGTGGTGGCTCATGTCACTCATCAAGCCAGACAAAAAATAAATGGTTCACACCATGTGACTTTGAGGATATGGAGTAAAAAATCATTTAAAATGAGTGAAAAGAGCCAAACTATATTTTTATTTTGCAATAAAAACAGTATTGAAAAAAATATTTCCAATGGTATTCATTTATTATTTGCATATTCAGTTGACATTACACACTGTTCCCATCCCAAAGGACTCTGCACAGCTCACATGCCTGCTTCCATTAGAAAGCATAAAAAGAAATGTCATGATTTAATTACATTGTTGTTGTTAGTTGCGAAGTCGTGTCCGACCCATCACGACCCCATGGACAATGTTCCTCCAGGCCTCTTAATTACATTACAAATACAATAATCAAAGTGTTTAAAGACCTATCAAAAAGATAAATAAAGGTGGTCGGGATTCTCTAACATTATGGGTCAATTTCTTTTTAGCTCTTTGGGAAAAAAATCATGCTTTAATGTACACCTTAACAGGTCAAAGTCAGACAGTTGTTTTGTTCCAGAGAATTTAAAGTTTACAGCTACAGAACTAGCATTTGTTCATCTGAATTTTCATTATGTTTCTTTATCTCTTTTACAGTTTTCAGTTATGAGTTCTTTTTTTTTCTTAGTCCATACATATCATTATTCTACTTTCTCCACAGTCTCCAAGGAGCGTCACCAAACATTCAGTGATTTCCCCTATAATTACCCAAAGAATCTTACTAATGTGGTTTTTTTCTCAACTCTTTCAGGAATTCTCAGACACAGCTCCAAAGGATAGCTCAAAATTGAAAGGGTCTGTTAATTGTGGGATCAGAATGTGAGAGATGTAACAATTGTGGGATCAGAATGTGAGAGATGTAATATTCTTTCTTAGAAAGAATATTTATTCTAATAAGTGAGAGTTTTCCTCCCTTATGTTTCATTCTTACAGATAGAACTGGTTCTTATGTAGTGAAAAGTGTTTTCTTGAAGAAGATGGAATTTTCCATGGTAGTGATGGCAATGTTGTCACTGTTACTGTCAGGAGCTACATGCCATATTCTGCATACTAAAACATGTTCTGTGGGGAAACTTCCCTTTATTAAGCACAAGTATTTTCTGCCAGGTGATTTCATAATGGCTGGGATACTAGCTCAGTTCTCCATGATATGGGATCCAGTTGGTTTCACAAGGCACCCATCTGAAGAAATGATTAATGAGCTCATGTAAAGACTTTTTCTTCTTAACTATAGCATATCTTAAACCATATATCTTTCTCTAATAGGTTGTCCTGTACTATTTGTAGCTAAATCTATGTTAATCATTTAATTATTTCACTTAATATTAGGGAACAGTTGCATGCTTTGAATTATTTTCCAAACAGCTGTTGAGCATGCATGAAACACAGACTTAGAGCATCTCTGCCTTAATGAAACATCAGTGACTTTTATTGGGATAAGGTCTATCATTATCCCAGAAAAAAATATAATATATAATATTTGTCCTCAGGTTTACTCCAAACACTTTTTTCATGCCTATATCCACCATAAAACATACCCAAGAAGAAGATAAAAATATAAGCCTACATATGGGTTTTAATACAATCATTTTCCTTCAAGCAATTTATCTGTTTCTAGTAAAAATTATTTGTGATGAATTAAAAGAATCATAACCTCCTGCCTAGATCCACACAATATATCTTTCATTGCAGATTTTTCCTGCAGAACTACCAACATATCCTGGCCTTGGTTTTTGCTGTAAAGGAGATAAATGAAAATAAGCATATATTATCCAACATGAGCTTGGGTATTGACATCTCTAACAGTTATCCCATGGCAGGATTGACTTACTTGGCTTCCATGGAGCTTCTCTCAACACGTGGCAAATTCATCCCCAACTATAAGTGTGATGCCAAAGATTGGGCAGCATCTGTTATTGCAGGACCTAACTCTTACATCTGTCCCTTCGTGGCAAACATCTTGAATGTCTACAAGATGCCCCAGGTGAGATTTTTTTTTTCTTGGACTAAGTATACGCTGTAAGAATAACCTTGAAAGGTGGGAGGAAGAACTGCAGTCTTATTTTAAAAAAAAAGTCTGATAAAAGAAATTTGAGACTAAACCAGAAGTGTTCTTTGAGAAAGCATCTCAGGATTACACCCACTCCTCCCCAATTCTCTGGAAAGTTAAGGCAGGGGAAGGGAAAGTGTTTTCCTACTTGCAAGGTTAATGTCATCCCTTCCAGATTGTCCAGGGTAGCAAACCAAAATCACACATACTAATAATTCTTCTATTGTAAGGTTACAATAACAGAGTCTTGCAAGTCTTCAACTACCTCCCATTTGTTTCTTTTACAAAGTAATGTTTACAAAAATACAACAAATAAACCAACTTTTCTTTTTATTACTTTTTTGTGGTCTGCAAATAAAGTGGTAATCCATACAATGATGAACAACATACCATGTGTTTGCAGAAGAGATAGATAATTTTAGGTACTAAGCAATGGATGGAAAGTAATCAAGGAGAGAACCAACCTAGAATGAAGGAGAAATTTCATGACATAACAATTAATCAGTGGAATGATTTGCTTCCAGAATTTGTGGGTGCTCCATCCCTGGAACATTTTAAGAAGAGACTGGATAGTCACTTGTCTAGAATGGATGGGCTTCCTGTCCAAGCAGGGGGTTGGATAGAAAACCTCCAAGGTCCCTTCCAAATGTATTATTCTGTTATCCTGTTAAAGTTCAGGGATTACTGAATCAAATTACTGAATCAAATCTATGGCATTCAAATATTAAAATAAAGGAAAAACTGGTTTCTTGAAGTTGGTGAGGAACACAATCTGTATCATAAACTCTAATACCCAACTATTTTAAATCATTTTTCCCTAGCTTCTATATGGATCTGCTCCAATGAAAGATAATAGTGAACAGACAGTTTTCTTTCATCGTTTTTTCCCAAATGAGGAGCTTCAGACGAAGGGGATTCTTCAGCTGCTGTTGCATTTAAAGTGGGTATGGATAGGGCTGATTTCCCAACCTGATGAGGGTGGACGGAGTTTTCTACGGAATGCCCTTACACTGTTTGTCCAGAAAGGTATTTGCTTTGACTTCATGCAAGAGTTGCCCAAAGAAACTTTTTCTAATCACATTGAATATCTATTTAAAGATTTTATTGCCATGTACAAGGTTGTCATGAACAGCACTTCCAATGTTGTGATCCTCTACGGTGAAAACCACGTCATTGGCATTTTCAGAACACTTCCCTATCTTTCAGAATATGAGGATATACCAGTAAAGAGAAAAGACAAAGTTTGGATCATGCCAGCCCAGATGGAGTTCACCTCAGTCCCTTTTCAAAAAATACTCCCTTTGGACTTTATTCATGGTGCCATATCTTTTGCGGTTTCTTCCAAGGAGGTGACTGGGTTCAAACCATTCTTGCAGATGAGAAGCCCTACTTCAGAAGAAGATCATTTAACAAAATTGTTCTGGGAGCAGGCATTTGAATGTTTTTTCCTTAAAGATAAGTTAGATGAGGATGCTGGAGTGCTGTGCACTGGAGAAGAGAAGTTGGAGACTCTTCCTAATTCGGTCTTTGAGACCACCATGACTGGGCAGAGTTACAGCATTTATAATGCAGTCTATGCTGTGGCACATGCCTTGAAAGCCATGTTTTCATCCAAATACAAACACAGAGCAAGGGCGGACCATGGAAGCCTGATGATTATCAAGGAAGAAACATGGCAGGTAATAATAAAAGAAATCCCAATGACAAATTGATGAAGCCTCTCTGATGCCATCAGGTGTTTTTTATGACTACAAAATATGTACATTTCAGGTGCAGTATCCACATAGTTTACACAAATTCATGGTTTATGTTTCAGGACAACATACTGTGTAGAAACTATGTAAAAAAGATCCAATTCAAAAATAAGATTAAATCAAGCTTCATAATTCAGTTTGAAATTTTGTCAAACCATTTTACTTGGTAATAATATGGTTATTAATATTATGGCTCACTTGCACAGTCGTATTAGCAACTTCTAAATGTACATTTAGTGTGGATATTTATTTCTCCAGATCAATTCCATTTATTTATTGAATTTATATGGCCACCCATCTCATACATGTAAAACTTAAAACACAAAGCTAAATTATCAACATAATTCAAACACAAATATTTGTGCTTGATTTGCTTCCATTTAGCTCCATCCCTACCTGAGAACAGTCTTATTTAACAACAGTGTTGGGGAAACAGTTTTCTTTAATGAAAAGGGGGAATTGGGAACTGGATTTGATATCATCAACTGGATCACATTCCCAAACAAAACTTTTCTTAAAGTCAAAATTGGAAAGATAGATCCACTGACTTCTCCAGAAGAGTCTTTCATGATTTCTGAAGAAAACATCATCTGGCCGACCATGTTCAACCAGGTATTTCCTACTGATGTTTCAGGTTGTCTCAAATCCTCCCATATTCAAAAATCACTTTTATCATTTGAGTGACTCATTAGTAATAAAATTAAGGCAATAAAATATGATGAAAAATGAAAGAGCAGAGATCAGATTACACAGGTGTTCCATTATTAAACTTGTCTTTCCAGAAATCTATGGGCATTCCTGAATGTACACAATTACCAGCTGTCATTCTCAGGTTGGCCTACATAGGAAACCATCTTTCACTTATAAAAGCTGGAAATTATTTAATAATAAACAAGCGACATGCTGAGATGCTGTACTAGTTGAAATATCTTATTCCTGTCCATTGCTACCTTATAATTTGATTATATTCCAACAGCATATTGTCTAAGACATATTTTAAAATTCTCTGCAGTATTTATTTTCAGGACCTATTTGGCAGAAAGGACTGGACCCAATGAAAATGCAGATAATTCCAAAGTTTAATTTCACCAACAAAGTGGGATAAATTACCAATCAAATTCACCTCAAAGGTGCTTTGCAAAGGCAACTGGATTTTTACCGATCAGATTGACCAAAATGGAATTTGAGGGGAGTCCAGTTTGAACAATTAAGCCTTCAGGAAACCTCTAAGGTCCCATGGAAATATATGGGAAATACATAGGAAATACATGGTTCCATGAGGACATATAAACAATGTCACATTATTATGGTGGCATTCATTAAATGTGCCTATCTAATAATACATTGAATTGAATCCTATATATAGAATTTCTCCAAAAGCTATGCAGATTTGTCAGAATATCATATACAGAGTGCAATATGACTGTATAAAATATGCATCTCTCCGGGTTTCATTTCTGAATAGGCATTACCACTTTCTGCATGCAATGAAAATTGTTATCCAGGCTACCTCAAGAAAAAAATAGATGAGAAACCCTTTTGCTGCTATGATTGTCTTCCTTGTGCAAAAGGGAAAATTTCAAACAGATTAGGTAAGATGTGCCATGTATATAATTGAGAAGACTTATTCATTCTCACCAGCAATATTGTATACCTCTCTGTGTTTAATCTGCACGGTATTGTTCTCAAATGTAATCAGTTATTCAGAATTTGGAGTATTGGCCTCATTGAAGCAAGATAACCTCAGTATTAGATGAGATGTATTTGAATATTACTAGCTTGATGAAAAGTTTTGCTAAGGCTTTTGCGATGGGAATCTTTTGGCAAGGGATAAAGTGCACCTGTTTGGAAAACAAGTCCGTGACCATCCAGACAACAGTATTCCCATTGCTTTCTGGCAATTCCACTATAAAATCCATGGCTATTTCTCTCCAGGAGGCTGAGGGATTTGCCACTGTTTGTAATAGTCCTGGCGATTTCCCTTGCAACCTCTTTGCAGTCGCACATTTTGGGCAACTGGCTACATAACTTTCTATGCCCTTTTTTATTGATGGCCACCAAAATTGCCGTTTAATTAAGTGTAAAGATTTTACAAATCCAAAATGCCCTGCTGATTTTGTGTCATAGCAAAGCTGCATGAAAGTGACTCTTTGGGTTGTTGGTATATATAACTTTCCCCTACCCAAGGCAACCCGTCTCTCATTGTGCACACATTTTTGTATTTCTGCAACCATTCATCTGTTTCCAAACATTTTTGGAATTCAATTCCAGTTTGGCTGTCCAGTTGTGGTTTTAATTTAGCTTGGGTTCTGGTGGTTACTGGTGCTGACAGTTGTGACTCTGCCATCATCGGTTTAGCGTCTGTGGCTCGTGCGCTGTTATATTGGGGCATGCGAGATAGTGTATCTGCCAGGAAGTTCTTTCTCCCTGGTAAATGTTTGAGCTTAAATTGGAACTGGTGAAAATGCTGGGACCAGCGGGCTTGTTTGGGATTGAGTTTCCTGGGCGTTTTCAGGGCTTCCAAATTTTTGTGATCAGTCCACACCTGGAAGGGGATTTTGTTGCCTTCCAGGAACTGTCGCCACGTGAGTAATGCCCAACGTATCCCGTATGCCTCCTTCTCCCATACGGGCCAGCACTGTTCTGTTTCTGTGAGTTTCTTGGATGTATATGCACAGGGTTGCAATACTCCATCATCGTTTTCTTGTAATAGAACAGCCCCCACTGCCACATCACTTGCATCTGCCTGTATTACAAAGGGCTTATCCATGTCTGGGTGCCTTAGTACTGGTTCGGCAGAAAAAAGTCTCTTTAGTCTCTCAAACGCTGCTTGGCACTCCATTGTCCATGTTAGTGGCTGGCTAGGTTTTACTGAGGATGCTCCCTTCGTTTTTAGTAAGTTAGTGAGGGGCAAGGCTTTCTGGGCAAATGAGGGGATGAATTGGCGGTAAAAGTTTGCAAAGCCCAGGAAACTTTGTAGTTGCTTTCTTGTGCGGGGTGGTGCCCAATCTAATACTGCTCTGACCTTCTCTGGGTCCATTTCAATGCCCTGGGGGGATATGCAATAACCTAGGTAGTCTATCCTTTCGCATTTTGAGAGTTTGGCATATAGGTGGGTGGCTCGCAGTTTCTTTAAAACCGCTCTGACAAGGTTGACATGTTCCCCTTTAGTTTCGGTGAAGATAAGAATGTTGTCCAAGTAAACATGGACCCCCTTAAACAGTTGCTCCCTTAGAACATCATTGATTAATTGCATAAAGACTGCAGGGCCCCCTTATAATCCAAATGGCAAGACTTTGAATTGATAGCATCCCATGGGGCAGTTAAATGTGGTCTTCCATTCTTCCCCTTCCTTAATTCTCACGTGATAGTAAGCTTCCCTTAGGTCTAGTTTAGAAAAAAATTTCCCTTTCAAGAGGTGTGACAGCATGTCTTTCATGAGGGGCAGAGGGTATAGGTTGCTTTCACTGATTGTATTCAGGGCCCTATAATCCACGCCTAAGCGTAAAGAGCTGTCCTTCTTCTCTCTAAAGAGGACTGGGGCAGCCACTTTAGGTTTGGCTGGCTCAATGAACACTCTCTTTAGGTTTGTTTTTATGAATCTTTCCATTTCTTCCTTCTCCTTTGGGCTCATGGAGTATAATCTGGGCTTTGGGAGTTTTGCCCCAGGCTTGAATTCAATGGCACAGTCTGTGGGTCAGTGGGGGGGGGAAGCTCATTCGCCCTCTCCTCACTGAAAACTTCAGCAAGGTCTCTGTGTTCCTCTGGTATTTCTGTTAGTCCCTTTTCCTCTCCCATGGATGCTTTTTCTATTCTTGATTCTGGTAGTCCCCCTTGGAATTTTAAGTCCATAGGGTCCCCCTTCGAGAATTTGATTTCTGTCATCCTCCAATTTACCCAGGGGTTCCATTTTTTTAACCATTCCATCCCTAAGATCACTGGGCATCCATGCCTGGGGTCACCACAAACATTATGTCCTCCTCATGTTTGCCCAGGGAGAGGTGTATTGGTAGAGTGGCTAGGGTAGCTGGCACCCCCGCTGCTATGGATCCATCTAACTGGCCAAATGAGATTGGTTGTTCCAGTCTCCTCGATGGAATGCCCAGGTTCCCCACTAATGTTGGACTAATGAGGCAGCGGGTGCAGCCAGAGTCTATTAAGGCTTTCACCTTCACGGCTTCGGGCATGGAGGGAATTAATATAGTCACTGTCTTGAAGATGGGTGCGATGCATCCACTTACCAGGGGTTCGCCCTCCAAGCTGTCATCTGAGGCGTCCACACGCCCTGCGGTGTAGGCTGGAGTTCTTTCCCCCTGATGAGCAGAGGTGGGGGGGTTCCACAATTTCCATCATTCTCATGGCAGTTTCTTTTGGCTTAGCTGAAGACTTTCCGGATTTGCTGATTGGGGATCTGTCTGGGTTGCGCTGGGGCGCTTTGGAGCGGCATTCTACAGCTCAATGCCCTTCTCTTCCGCACTTGAAACACCCCATTTGCTTCTTGGCTGTAGCCAATGGTTTCACTGGTTTGTGTGTCAACTCATGCGGGGAGCGGCTCCATTTTTTTCCTCAGTGGTGTCTCTTCAATATGTCGATCTCTGCTTCCTCTGCCAAGATGTACCATTCCTCAAGTTGATGTGGGTCCCCTCAGGGAAGGCAAGCGTCATATAGGTCATAATTTAGTCCGTCTTTGAAATGGCTAAGGAGGATGTCTTCTGGCCAGTTCAGTTTGCTGGCAATGGCCCGGAATTCTTGTGTATATTCAGCCACCGGACGTTTGCCTTGCCTCATCATTTTTATCCTTTTGCGGGCTTTGCAATCAGCCAGGGGGTCTTCAAATCATCTTCTCAGAGAGGACATGAAACGGTTGAAGTGATTGAGCTCTGGGGCATTGGAGTCGTGCAAGTTCACCACCCAATCTGCAGCCGGTCCGTACAGGGCAGATTACACGATCCGGATGCGGGCTTTGTCACTGGGGATGTCCCACCTGTACTCCTCCATGTAGCTGAGGACTTTGGTTAGGAAAAACCCCAAGCATGTTGGCTCCCCTTTGAATTTCACCTGCAACGGTGGACGTCTTGGAATGGATTGGTGCCTCCGTTGTTGGTGGTAGCGTCTTCCGTCCAGATCGCCATCTGTGGTTCGGTAGGGGGTGGGACTACTGGATCAGGAGATGTCCCCGGGGCTGCAGGTTCCACTTCCCCCTTGGTGTCTCTCCCTTTGCGGCTCCAGGCGCTGGGGCGGCCATAGGGCTCAGGATTCTCCTCTCCTAGGGAGCTGAGAGTTCTCTTCATCAGGTCAATAGCTTTCTCTAGGATCCAGTCTAAGTACGGTGCCCACCTTTCTCCCTCTTCACTTGCATGCAGGGATTTCTCCATCTCCTGCTTCCATTCTGGTTGCTTGGCCCCCCGTCTCAGGGTCACCTTTCTTGATTCCTTTCCCCACTCACTTTTCTTTCCAACGCCCATTGACCAGTGAGGCTTGTGTCCCATGTCTCCACCACTTCTTCTCCTGAGGAATCTGACCTCTCGGATCCCAACATCTGGCAAGGTTCCAATTGGGTCAGCTGCTCTTTTTCAGAGAGTTTCCCCCTTTCTTGCTCCATTGTCTGACATGGTAATTTTTTGCAAAATCCCCCGGCAAGGGTCTCCCTTCCAGGTGGATTAATTTTGCAAGTCCTGTCTAATGTAAGAACCCACCCCACTTTGCATCTTAAGAAGACAGAACTCTTGGAATAATTCTTCCAACAGGCATCCTTTATTAAGAGAAAATGGTTGCAGGCGTTCTAGACAGGACTTGGGGTCCAAGCTCTCCCATTCAAGGTTTTAAGGGGTTTCTCAGTAGCCCCACCCAATCATCCCCTACTTCCAGCGACAGTCTCAGGCATTACAATCCCACCCCCTTTTCCTTACTGCCGGCTGGATGGAGACTTCAGAGAAAACTACATGAAAGGTAATAGTCCCCTTTGTTATGATTAGGCCTTTTGGTGCTATCCTTTGAAGTGTACTGAAGGAAGTGAGGGCCATAAAGCCCCTTTGTTCACCACCTTCCCTTCATCGTATGACAGAATCCCGAGAAGGCAGAAATGGGGTTTTTTATAGTTGATAATTAGAGATGAAATATAATTGGATTCTGACTCTCAGGTTGGTAGTTGAACTGTTAATTTGATCTCCAAGCGTGGGATTTGGCTGCAAATGTTTCATCTCCATTCAGGGAGATATCTTCAGTGTGCTTTGAATAGTGCTCTTGTGTCAGAACACTGATCTTTAAATTGGTCTGGGTGTTATTTGTCCAGACGTTTTTGAGTCATGGTCAGGATTCAGGCTGTTTGACTGACGGGTTTGTTGTTGTGAATTGAATATGATGTGTAAAGAAGCAAGAAAAATGAGCTTGTCCTTGCTGGAGAGAAGCAAGCACATAAATAGATATGAAACATAAATATTGGTCCTTCTGCTGGTCTGATAATGAACATTTGTCACCTGAGCATGAAGAATATTCGAAATGAAAAAGCTTTTGAATTAAGAGAAATTTCTCCCAAAATTAGGTTATCTCTTTTTAAAGGTAGAGAAGTCACTTATTAAGAAGAAAAGTGATAGATTTTGACTTATTTTCTATAAAATACATCAGTCATTAAGTAAAATGTCCAACCAGATGAGCTCAAAAAGAAGTATCACACCCTTTCATTGGAAAATACGCTAGGAAACTCTGACCTATTATAAAATTTTCTGTTGCACTATCCTTCCATTCTCCAAGATGACACTGAGATTGATACAAACAACACTTTTGGTGTCTATTTGACCAAACATATACAGGGTACTTTTCTGCATGCGGATGGTCCCATTCTTAATTTTTAATACTGTAATGCAAGTAAAATGGACATAATTAACTAGAAATAAATGGAGTTGCTTTCATAGCTTCTATGGGCCACAATGTTTTCTTCAAAGAGTCCTTTGTGCTCTCTGAACTTGGTGGTTTACTTGCAGATATTTCATTACCAAACTAAGTAACATCATCAGTTCAACAGTAATGATGTTGACTAGCACTGATGATGTTACCAAGTTTGATTATGAAATATCTGCAAGAAAAAGGGGCGTTGTCTTGCCTGAACGCCTTTTCTCAGCATGATGATGGAGAATCCATGGATGGGTTGTCTTAATCTATCTGCTCCAATTAGACTAAGTCTGAAATTTAGTACCGCCCCCTCTGTGCCAACTGCACCCCAGTTTTAGGCTAAGGCAATACTCAGACTTTAGTCCGACGCGTCTGAACAATATGGGAACCAGGCCAACTGACCTAATGGGAGGGAGTGGATTCTCCATCATCATGCTTAGAAAAGGCGTTCAGGCAAGACAACGCCCCTTTCTCCAGCATGATTGGATGGAGAACCCACGGATGGGACATACCAAAGCCCTGTGTCCCTAGGGTGGGGAATTAGATTGGGCCTGGGTCCCATCCAACTTTAATGTGTGTTCTAGAACCTTGCGGCCAAATGAAGCCGTAGAAGATGCATATACATCCCTCTTGTAGTGACAGACAAAGGAAGAGGGCGATTCCCATGTTGCTGCTCTACAAATTCCCTCTACGGAGGCCTGAGTAGACCAGGCAGCTGTAGTAGCTGCGCCCCGGTTGAATGGGCCGTGATATGCCTGGGATCTCGCAGTGACTGAGACTGGTATGCCAGAGAAATACAAACTCTAATCCACCTGCGTATTGTGGTTGAAGAAACCTTCTGACCTAGTGATGAAGGGTGATAGGACACAAACAGAGCCATTGTTCTGTGGAAAGATGAGGTTCTCTGTATATAACAATATAAGCCCTGCGCACATCCAATTTGTTCCACTGAACCTCTATGTCATTAGATGGGTTAGGACAGAAGTCCGGCAAAACTATTTCCTGAGATCTAGGATACAAGGACTTGACCTTAGGCATGAAGGAGGGGCCTAGCCTAAGGGTTACCCTGTCCTTATGGAACGTACACAGGTCCTTCCTCACTGAAGAGTAGCCAGTTCAGATATCCTTCTCGCTGAAGTTACAGCAACAAGAAATTCCACCTTCATCGATAACTGTTTAAACAAACCAGTGTCAATAGTTCAAAGGGTGCGAAACAAGAGCCTATAAACCTGATGAAGATCCCACGAGGGGTATCTATGTACAGTTGATGGTCTGACGTTGTTAGCTCCTTTTAGGAAGGAGCGTATCATAGGGTAATGTGTTAAGGATTCATTGCCACAGGAAATAACTGTGGCAAGTGCTGCTACCTGCCTGCGGATGGTGCTTGTGGAAAGCCCTTTGTCTAGACCATCCCTCAGGAACTCCAAGATAACTGGCATTGAAACCGCCAAAAGGTCAATTTTTCGAACTGAACACCAATTACAGGAGTCTCTCCATGTGGCATCGTATATTCTATTCGTCGAGGGTCGCCTGGATTGCTGAATCATAGCTATGACCCTTGACAAATATGAGTCTCAGCCTAAGGCCTGCCTCTCAAGTGCCAGACGGTTAACTGGAGTCATTGAGGGTCTGGATGGCGTAGTTCCCCCTGAATGTGGGAGATGCGATTTGCTGGGATCCTCCATGGAGATGATGCGTAGAGCTCCATCAGGTCAGCGACCAAGAGCATCTCGGCCAATGCGGTGCAACCAGGAGGACCTCTGCTCGTTCGCGAAGGATCTTCCTGATCGTGGCAGGAAGAAACGGCAGAGGAGGGAAGGCATAGAGCAGTTCCCTGGGCCAGGGACTGCGGAGTGCATCTGTTCCCTCCGCTGATGGAGGTGGGAACCCGGAAAGAATCTGGGAAGTTGTGAGTTGGTGGGGGAGGCAAAAGATCTAAGGTTGGGGAACCAAACCTGTCCACGATCTCTCTGAACACCTTCGGATCCTGCTGCCATTCGGAATGGTCCATGGTTGCCCAGTTCAGTGAGTCCGCCTGATGGTTGGTCACTCCGGATATGTGCTCCGCCCTGATGGAGGAAAGATTCAGTTCCGCCCAGGACCCAAGCAATTTGGCCTCCTGCATGAGAGGCCTGGACCTTATCCCCCCTTGTCTGTTGACGTGGGCCTTGGCTGTAATGTTGTCGGTTAAAATCAGGACATGTTGGCCCTGTACTATATCGGTGAATCCCTTTAGGGCCATATGTATGGCTCTGAGTTCCAGCCAGTTTATATTGTTCTTTAGGTCCTGTTTGGACCACCGACCTTGAGCCCAGTGCGTGTGGAGGTGTGCCCCCCATCCAAACAGGCTTGCATCTGTGGTAATGGTAATCCTGTCTGGTTCTAATACTGCTCCCCGTGACAGCGCTGGGGAGTCCCACCATTGAAGGGAGTTCAAGTCTCTGAAATGGAAGGAGAAGCCATGTAATTCTCTGGCGTGGAGGCGTGCCCATGGCACAATTTGCATGCAGGACACGGTCTTCCCCAGTAGCTGTGATAGGGAGGCCAATGTGACTACTCTGGCCCTTGGGATCCGACATACAAGAGTCTGAATAGAGTTCCTTCGGTCCTGAAATAGGTAGACCGTACAATTGTCCATGTCTATAACAGCACCCAAATGGAGGAGCCGGGTTGTTGTATGACTTTTCTGGAAATTAACAGAAAACCCGTGCTCCTGAAAGACCTTGATGGCTAGGGCGAGGTCTGACTGAGCGTTTCGGAATGATGATGACTGAATTAGTATGTCATCTAAATAGCATTGAATTCTGATTGGAATTTGTCTATGGTGGGCTGCGAGCACTGCCAGTACCTTGTAAATACCCTCGGTGTCGATGAGAGGCCAAATGGTAGGGTTCTGTACTGGTAGTGGGCATAGCTGAATCTGAGGGATTTGTGGTGGTTAGGAAACATGTCTCAGTTAGGTCTATTGAGGTAAGAAAGTCACCTTGCCTGATGCTGGCCAGGATTGATTGAAGTGGTTGCATCTTAAACTTCTTATACCTCAAGTAAGGTTTAGATCTTTCAAGTCTAAGATTGCCCTCCAGCCCCCCAAGTCTTAGGGATGACGAAGAGGTTTGAGTAAAACCTTCATCCTTCTTGGTCTTGTGTACTGGTTCAATTGCTCATATTTGTAATAAATGAGCTATGGCCTCTGACATAAAGTCAGCCCTGGACCTGCTCGTTGGGATAGGGCAAGAGCAGAATTTGTCAGGTGGTTGAGAACAAAATTCTAGTCTCAAACCTTGCGTGACAGTGTCTAACACCCATGCATCTGTAGTGATGGCTGTCCAAGTGCTGGAATAAGGGGCCAGCCGGCATATGTAGTGGTGACTGCCCAAGTGCTGGAATAAGGGGCCAGCTGGCTTCCTATGGGAAGTGAGACTGTGAGATCACTTGCCTCGTTTAGAGGAACGGCCCCTCGGCCTTGAACAGGCCGCTTGGCCTGGATCTGTGGTCTGCTTCTGCATGCTGAACGATCCTGCTGTCGTTCTTGTCTCTGAAAGGAATAGAGGGATGCCTGGGCCCAGTCCCAGGATGGAGCTGGTCGAAAGGCAGCCTCCTGTAACTGTTCTGTGACATGAGTTAACCAGAGTTTTACGTTTGTCCTTACCTTCAGTTAAGTATGGTTCTAGTGCCTTACCAAAGAGATGTCCACCTGTGTAAGGTTTAGAGGCCAGACGCCACTTGGTCTTGGTGTCTGTTTGCCAATTCCTGGGCCAAAGGAGCCTTCGTGCTGAGATGTCTGCAGCGATGGTCTGGCAGTGTATCTAGCCATGTGCAGAGAAGCGTCGGCTAGGTACTGGGATGTAGCCCCTAACGGACCCAGATTCTGGTGAGCTCTGAGCTGGTCCGGAGGGATCCTGTCCTGGAGCTCACGTAACCCAAGGGCTGAAGCCCTGGCGAAGAAGGCCATGGACGTTGCCGCCTTTGTTCCCCAGGCTGATGCCAGGTGGGAACTACGCAATGCGGAGTCAATCTTTTTATCCGCCGCCCTAAGTGCCTCATTTATGTCCCCAGGGATGTTAGCATTGGGAAACAATGAGTTCAAGGCTCATCAATCTCAGGAATCTCCAATAGGGAGGCCAGAGAACGGGCAACATTGAATAATGTTCCCTCTACTGCACCGGGGCTTAAGAAGGATCCTAAGTTCTCCCATTGTTCTTGAACTATATTCAGAAAAAGGGGAGGGCAGGGAATATTGTTCTGCGAGACTGAGGGCTCGGTGTATATGGCGTGGGGACCCTTGGACGTTGTAGGTGGGGTCTCCTGTTCTTGGGGGAGGTTTGCAGTAGTGCAGGCCCTGAGTAGCAGGGAATTAAAGAATGAATGGTCAAAGAGACCGACAGGAGGGGTGGGGTCAGAGGGAGTGATGCCCTCGTCCTCAAACAAAATCAGGCCAGATTGTTCAGCCCCTGTAGATTCCAAATCCAATGAGGGATCCTCCATCAAATCTGGAGATTGTGGATGATACGTGGCCTGGGGGGGTGGCTGTGGGGTGTTGGAGGCCATAAACTGAGCCACAGCCTGGGCTATCGTGGACTGAAGGAGGTCCGGGTTCAAGGCCTGGTTCTCAGGAGGGCGAAGCCCTGCTGCAGTGGGGGTGAACGTGGCCTGGGGTCCTGGGGTGTCCTGGTTGGTTGTGCCCCTCCCTGAGTCCCCTCTTGTGGTTAAATCTAATTGGGGAATTCCCCTGGGGGAAGATCAGGCCCCTGGGGCTGAGGCACAATGTGAGGAAAGGGGTTCAAAAATGGACCTTCCCATCGTGCCTGTCAGATCTGGGGAGGCCGCTCTCAGTCTTTGGGACTCCTCCTCCCTCTGTGGCTCCCTGCTTGGCCGGGCTCGCTTGGTGGTGTTCTTTCCACTTGCCTCTGTTTGGCGTTTCCTCTTGGCCGGCTCGCTGATTTTCTCTCCCATGATGAGTTGCTCTGGGCTCAACCTTGGCAAAATGCCCCCCCTCGGCGCTGTAACTCACCAAGGGAGCCTGCAGAGATGATTCAGCCCTTGAGGGGGGTGGGCGGGGAATTAATGGGCACCGCGTCCCTTGGGAGCGAACAGGCCCTCCCCGGTTCAACGCTGTAGTCTCGAAGCCTCTGTCACCGGTGATGAACACTGCCTTCAGGAGAAACTCCAGGCAGTCTGGGCCTCAGTCACACACAAAATGGCCACCGTGAGTCAATTCAAAATGGCGGCCGCAGAGTTCGCGCCCCCCCAAAAAACGGCAGTTAGAAGAAGGCCTTGAGGCCTGAGGCCTAAGCTGCGATGAGCCCTCGTTCCGAGGAAACGTTTGGGCTCCTAATGCAGCGAATGGATTCCCAAAAAAAAGGCCATTAGAAGAAGAAGGCCTTGAGGCATGTGGCCTAAGCTGTGATGAGCCCTCGTTCCGAGGAATCGCTTGGGCTCCTAACGCAGCGAATGGATTCCCCAAAAAAAAGGCCATTAGAAGAAGAAGGCCTTGAGGCATGTGGCCTAAGCTGCAATGAGCCCTCGTTCCGAGGAATCACTTGGGCTCCTAACACAGCGAATGGATTACAATTAGGTGAGCTGAGAGAGGCTGAGGCAGGCCGAGGCCTAGTAAGGCCTCCAGGCTCTGAAAATTGGATTGGTGCCAAAAACTTTCTCCTGCTGCTGGGGCGGTCTACTGAGGCCGAGGGACCTAGAAAAGGCTCCCTCCAGGCCTGATGAGCCTCGTCGTCCCTTGCAGAGCCCCCCAGTGAATTGGCAAGCTTACCCCTGCCTCTAAGGCCTCCAGGCTCTGGTTAGAAGAATGGAGCCTCTGATGCAGAGGAACGGCCCCTGGTAGGAGATTTCTCTTGCTTCTGGGAATCCAATTTTCAAGCTGATTGTGAAGCTGAAAGGCTCTCAAAGGGAGAAAGGGAAAGTTTCCCCCACCCCAGGGAGGTTTTGTCAGCCTGTCAGCCTGCTAGGCTACAGGTTGGGATGAAATAAAATAGGAATACACAGTCTTCTGCTCCAGGAGCGAAGAAAAAACACATCTTAGAGCAAAGAGACTAAGTCTAAAACTGGGGTGCAGTTGGCACAGAGGGGGCGGTACTAAATTTCAGACTTAGTCTAATTGGAGCAGATAGATTAAGACAACCCATCCGTGGATTCTCCATCCAATCATGCTGGAGAACAACTGATCTCAGATAGCACCAAAGTTTCCTCATTTCAACTCTGTTATAAATAACTTCCTTATTATGACTGTAATCCCATAATTCGCAGTAGAGTCAGGGCAACTAGATGGAACTGAGCATTTAGTGGCTGATACCTTTCCTGACACCATGTGGAGTTGGCAGCAGATATTTTTTCTTTACACTCTAAGAGAAACATCTGCCGTTATTGAATTGTCAACCACCCAAGTGAGAGGTGAGCATCTTAAGCACTAGGCCATGATTCAGCTCTGAAATTCTGATCAATAAACAGTCCTTTAATGTTTTCTTTTGCAGATGCAGTTGACTGTTTCCAATGTCCAGAAGATCAATATCCAAATGAAGCTCACAATCTTTGCATCAAAAAACATATAACTTTCTTGTCTTACGAAGAACCTTTGGGAATCACTTTGGCCACTGTAGCTGTCTTCTTTTTTATAACTTCAGCCTTGGTGCTGAGGATCTTCATTAAAGAGAGGGAAACCCCCATAGTCAAAGCCAACAACAGGAATCTCACCTATACTCTTCTTATTGCTCTCCAGCTCTCTTTCCTCTGCAGTTTTCTTTTCATTGGACAACCTGATCAAGTCAAATGTCTCATGCGACAAACTGCATTTGGCATCATCTTCTCTGTAGCCATTTCTTGCATTTTGGGTAAAACAACCATAGTGGTTCTTGCTTTCATGGCCACCAAACCAGGATCCCAAATAAAGAAATGGGTGGGGAAAAGGCTGGCCAACTCCATTGTCCTTTCTTGCTCTCTGATACAAGTCACAATTTGTGTTGCATGGCTGGCAATTTCTCCCCCATTTCCAGATTCAGACATGCACTCCATGGCTGAAGAAATTGTACTAGAATGTAACGAAGGATCAACCATCATGTTTTATACTGTTCTGGGCTTTATGGGGTTCTTAACTGCTATCAGTTTCACAGTAGCCTTCCTAGCTAGGAAGTTACCTGATAGCTTCAATGAAGCCAAATTCATTACCTTCAGCATGCTGGTGTTTTGCAGCGTTTGGGTAACATTTGTTCCTACCTATCTGAGCACCAAGGGAAAGTATATGGTGGTGGTGGAGATCTTCTCCATTCTGGCTTCAGCAATGGGGTTGCTTGGCTGTATCTTTTTCCCAAAATGCTATATTATTCTTCTGAGACCTGATTTAAACAGAAAGGACAAACTTATTAAAAAACACTGAATTATGTTTCTGAACCTTATACTATAAACTCTCCTCACTGTTGTGTTTACTTTTTCTGCTAGTCTTTGCAGTTTGGGAAAACTGAGACAGATTTTTTTTTAAAAAATGCACAGAATAAATATTTGTCTAATGTTTGAATGTGCCTAGATTTATAACCATGTCAACAAATAAAGTACAATTTCCTCCCATGACAATTTTGCCCAGCATTTTGCTTGCCATTTGCTTAGATTTGTTGTAGTCTTGGGTCTTCATGGATCATGGGTATTGCTTTGAAGGAGGTTTAAATATAAGATGATAGTTACCAAAATCCAATGTTGAGCTCTTAAGAAGCTAAGTCCTTATTGGAATATGATAGTAGTTTCGAACTTTCTTTTGGAGGGTAGGTTATTGAGTAAATAGTGTGGATTCACTGTCAGACCAGTCTAGGTGCATGGATGCATGGATGGTAAAGGCAAAGTTCATCCATTGGACATGCTCATAGATGAACTTTGGTTTTATAGAAGTAATCCTCTTCACCTTGTTGGAGTTATTGGATTATCTGGCCTGCTAGGCTGAGTCATCAGCTGCAGTAGGCCAAGGTATGAGGAAGTCGAATGTAAAAAAAGATTGCAGTAAACAAAGAAGTGCCGTGCGGTGCAAAGGAATGTGTTTTGGTGTTTTATTGGTGCCGGGTGTAACAGCTGTATAGGAGCGTGTGCAAAGCAAAGCTGTAGCACGTGTAACATGCTAATATGCTGTGTTATAACAAATGTGGTTGGTGTAAGGTGGTCACCAGGTGCATATAAACCCGCCTTCTGATAACACAATAAAAGGGATGCTTCGGCTTTGTTCGGGGCTCCCATCCCGAGGAAACCACGTGTACATGTCTGTTCTTCTACTCCCATGGGAGACCGCTGGGCGCATGAAAACCCACAACGGGTGACCCCGACGTGATTCATGTTTCTGAGCGTGTCTCTTGGTACCCTCTTACTCACTCAGCGGAAGAGCTTACTGCAACTCAGGGCCGGTCGTCAGGGCTAGACGAAGCACCCTCCCAAAACATTACCGTGAGTATGGGGACAGGATTCTCTAAGCCTCAGGTTGTGCACCTCTCAGAACTTAGGGAATTGACCAAGTCATCAATAATTGTTTTGAAAAACAATGGGAAAGATTTGCCGCTTCCCACTAAAGGGGATTTGATCCTTCTCTTAAAATATGTATATCAAAATTGCCTTGCATATCCCAAAGGAGGATCCCTAAAAATGTCTGTGTGGGTTAAATTAGGAAAGTATTTTCATGAATCCCCTCGAGCCCCTCCAAAAATTTTGTCTACATGGCGAATTGTAATTGAATGTCTCCAAATCCATGAAGATGCCATGAAAACAGAGAAGGGGAGGGTAGACCCCCCTCCTTCCTATAACTCTGAAAAGCCTGTAGACCCCCCGCCTGCTTATGACTCTGAAAAGCCCAATGAGTTAAAAAAGGGACAGAGTGCAGAAGAAAAATCCTCTTTGGCAGTTTATCAAGCCGATGTGTCTTTTGAACCATTCGCGCCAATGGAGGAGGGAGAAAAAGAACAAAGGAGTACCAATATGCTGCCTTCCCCTGCCAGCGCCATCTCCAGGGCACTGGCCGAAGCTCATGAAAAAGGGGAACTGCAACCTGAAGAATATCAATTTTGCGCGCCTGTTTTTATTAATCGAATCACAGGCAATCACAGATATGAAACAATCCCCATGACAACTATTAGAGAAATAATACAAGCAGCATCAAGTTATGGGATTTCTAGCCATTATACCTTGGGTCTGATAGGTCACATGGCTACTAGTTTTTATTTGTTGCCTGAAGATTGGAAAGGGCTATTCAATATGATTTTAACATCTTCTCAATATGTGGTTTGGGAATCTGAATGGAAAAAGGAATGTCAAAAGATCGTTTTAGCTTGGCCTGGCCGTAATCCACCAACTGTAGACCAGTTAACTGGAAGTGGAAATTTTACTTACCTGGGGGCTCAACAAGCAATGAACCCTTTGTTTTATTCTCATTCAGCCCTAGCTGCAAAAGCTGCCCTAACTCGGGTTGATGATCCACAGAGGGGAACAAAAGGCTCTTTTGTAAAGATTTTTCAAGGGTCTAATCAGCCCTATGGGGAATTTGTGGATCAGTTACAAAAGGCCATATCTAGGGAAATCACAAATGGAATAGCCCAAGAGGAATTGTTGAAAAGACTTGCCTTTGAAAATGCCAATGAGGACTGTAGACGGGTCCTGCAGCCCTTAATGAGCAAACCTGATGCAGGATTGGCAGACTATATTCAAGCCTGTAGAATTGTGGGGACCAATGCATTTAACATGGAAACTTTGGCTATGGCCTTGCAAAAAGCAGGAAGTAATAACGGGCAACCTGAGGGTAAAGCTGGTAACTGTTTTAATTGTGGGAAGCCTGGTCATTTTAAAAATCAGTGCCAGGCCCCGGGGGGGCGCTAATAAAAGCAGGGGAGTAGGAGCCAGACCAAAAACCGTTTGCCCGTGCTGTAAAAAGGGGTTTCACTGGGCAAACCAGTGTTGCTCCAACCCTATGCCCGCTGATTCCCAGGAACCGGGAAACTAGAGCTGGGGCATTCAGCTAGCCCCGCCTCAAAGGCTGAATCTTATCATTTTGTCCTGGTGGCCTCTGAGACAATAACCACAGGTTTATCCGGGCTGTCGTATTTTTTGCCAATCCGGCCGTCTGTCCCCTTTCCCCCTGATTGTGACACCCCTCTGTTAGTGTTTCCTCACCATGACTTTATTATGCAGGGAGTAACGGCTATGCCATTTTTGAAAGACCCAGCTGACTTTACATCAGTCGCTTTGGCATTTACCCCTAACACTCCCATGACTGTGCTTGAGGGAACAGTAGTGGCAACTGCCGTCCCTGTGCCCCAACAACCACAAGTTTTGGCCATTGAGCAAGAAATTCAAAAGTTCCGCCCCTCTATGGCCTTTCAAGTCAATGGACGCTCCTTTTTTGGTATTCTAGATACCGGAGCTGATGTATCGGTCATAAGAGAGGAGGAGTGGCCCTTTGAGTGGCAGACCGACAGCGCACCGTCGGTTTGGGGAGTGGGAGGAATCCGGCACGCACGTGTGAGCAAACACTGGCTTTCTCTGACCTCGGAAGAAACATCAGTCACTGCCCACATTAAACCTGTCATTCTTCCACTTCATATTAATCTGTGGGGTCGGGACTTGATGAGTCAGTTCAATGCAAAATTAATTTTGGATTAAGATGTCTCAATTAATAAAGTTAAACCTCTTGACTGACACCCCAGTTTGGGTGGATCAGTGGCCTTTAACCAAAGAAAAATTAGCCGCTCTGGTGCAATTGGTAGATCAACAATTAGAGTTAAAACACATTGAACCCTCATTGAGTCCTTATAATACTCCGGTGTTTGTCATAAAGAAAAAATCTGGAAAATGGAGAATTTTAAGCGATCTTAGAAATATCAATAAGATCATTCGCCCCATGGGGGCGCTCCAATGCGGTTTACCTAATCCTAATTTGATACCAAAAGACTATGACCTTATGGTTATAGATCTAAAAGATGCATTTTTCTCTATTCCACTACACCCAGAGGACAAACACTTATTTGCCTTTACTGTGCCTGAAATGAATAACTCCAAGCCCACGGCCAGATATCAATGGACTGTCTTGCCTCAAGGGATGCTAAACAGTCCTACAATGTGTCAATATGTTGTCAATCAGGTTTTAAGACCATATCGGGAAAAGTTTCCTCATTTTAAAATTTACCATTATATGGATGATATTTTAGTGGCAGCTCCAGGGCCCTCAGGTACAGTCTCAGCAACCTTGCCTGTTCTAACCTCCATTTTTCAAACAAATGGGTTTTTTATTTCACCTGAAAAAATTCAGCTTAAGCACCCCTTTCTGTACTTGGGCCAGAAGCTTTTGGCCTCACACGCTCAGCCTCAGCTGTCTAAGTTGTGTCTTCCACCATGCCCAACCTTAGTCCAACTTCAACAATATTTAGGATCAATTAATTGGGCCCGTCCCTATATGGGACTAATCACCTCTCAATTGGCTCCATTGTTCTCTGCTCTTACGCAGGGAAACAATCCAGGAGATAAGATCGTGTTAACTCAACAACAACTTAAAACCTGTGACATCATTCAGCATGCATTGTCAAAAGTATGGGTCGATCGTGTTCAGCCCGATATGCCCTTTTCTATGCTAATTTTTAACACTGTTGACCTTCCTACAGCAGCTTTGGCTCAGATCGTGTCTAATAAAAAAATGATGATTGTAGAATGGATCCACTTATCTCACACCCCGAAGAACCATTTCACAGAAACATACACTCTTTGCTCAGCTTATAACAAAATCTCGCTTTAGGGCAAAGGCTTTAGGGGGCGTTGAACCGTCCTTTTTATATATCCCTTGTTCGCTAACGGCTTGGGAAAGTTTGTTGGCCAACTATGAATCTTTGCAGCAAGCACTTGCTGATTGGCCAGGAGAAGTGTCTTGTCATCCACCATCAGATCCTCGCATTTTTTTATTAAAAACAATCCCATTTAAATGGCAATCTCCTTGTGCTTCTTTCCCTTTAAAAGAAGCAATAACGGTGTTTGCAGACGGCAGCAAGACTCATGGAGCCTGTGCTTGGAAAGAGGAGGGTAAGTGGCATACAAAAATCAGCCCCCCACAGACGTCAGCTCAGCGCTCTGAGCTAGTGGCAGCCACAATGGCATTTTTTCATTTTAAAGATCAACCCTTTAATTTGATCCTGGACAGTTTATATGTTACCCAAATTGTCAAAACCATTTTTGACTCTTATTTGGCACCAAATGTCTCTATGGATCTGTTAACTTTATTTTTGGACTTGCAACATCTCATAAACGATAGGAAGCACCCATTTTTTGTTGCCCATATTCGTAGCCATCAGCCTTTTCCAGGCCCACTCCAAGAAGGCAATGATGTTGCCGATGCTGCCGCCTCACAAACACCTCTTAATATGCCACTCACCTTTTTAACCCCCTGGGAAAGTCACTCCTATTTCCATCAGAATAAGAAAGCATTAATCAAACAATTTAATCTTTCAGCTGCTGAAGCTGCTGCCATCGTTCAGCAATGTCCAACCTGTAGCAAGCAAGCACACTCAATACCACTTGGAGTAAATCCTCGTGGCTTGGAGAGCTGTCAAAGTTGGCAAATGGATGTTACTCAATATCCTCCCTTTGCCCCGTGGAAACATCTTCATGTTTCTATTGATACATATTCTGGCTTCATTATGGCTTCCCCCCAGAGGGGTGAGGCCACTAAACATGTTATCAATCACTGTATTCAGTCATTTGCATTGTTGGGACGCCCCAAAGAACTTAAATCAGACAACGGACCTGCTTATATTAGCTCTGCTTTTGCAGAATTCTGTACAAAATGGTCCATTGTTCATAAGTTTGGCATTCCATATAATAGCCAAGGTCAAGCCTTGGTTGAGCGAGCAAATCAAACATTAAAAACAGCTCTCAATCGATATTTAAATGAAAAGGGGAAAATTGCCCCTGGCCTCCCAGCAGTGCAAAACATCCTTAACTTGTGCCTTTATACACTGAACTTTTTAAATCTGACGGGCGATCCACCATCAACAGCTGCCTCTCGTCATTTTTCAACAATCCCTCCCCCTACTTCAAGACCTCCAGTTTACTATCGACGGCTTCCAGACCCCACGTGGAAAGGTCCTGTAGAGCTTATTACCTGGGGGAGAGGCTACGCTGCGGTAGATGATCATGGCAAAATCATTTGGACTCCAGCTCGCTGTGTTCGCCCTTATTTGGTTCCATCTCCACCATCCTAACCAGACATCAGATGACCATGGACCCTGGGCCCACAACTCTTTTATGAAAGATGTGCAGAATATTTCTCGCCTTTTGAACAAGACTGAGTGTTGGATCTGCATGCATATTCCAACCCTGGAGGAGGGGGGACTTTTTATGCATGCGGTGCCTTTTAATACAACTGGTTGGAAACAATTTCCCTGGTCTAGAGGGACCCTTTCCAATGCTATGGTGAATTATATGGTATACACAATAGGAAGCAGAATCCAGGAAAAGGCAGCGATTTGTTGGGAATATAAGAACACTGCTAAAAACTCTGTTTTAGTAGGCAGATACCCATATTGTGACATCACATTTCAACTTTCAAACAACATGACTAGACCACATCCCTTTAAGAAAATTCCTCTTTTTGAATCCCTTGATGATTTTTCTGATTATATGTGTACCTATCAAATAACTGGATGCTCGCTATCAACAGGATGTCACCCCGGCAACACAGACACGATGTCCACACTCTTCCTTTGCAGTATTGTAAGAGCCATGGTTCGCCAAACTGTGCAAAGCTCCAGCATGACTACAAATATATTAAGTAACGTCTGGATGCTTTGTGGCCAGAGAGCATATCAACGTATACCTCCACGGTGGTCCGGCCGTTGTACATTGGGCTTTCTTGCTCCCTCAGTTTTTGTCTCAGATCAGCCACCTTCAGGCCGTTTGCGCAATCGAAGAGATCTAGAAAATGGCCTGGGAGGACCTGGCAGTACAGGAATGCAAGTTGCACGATCTATATTTCC
This sequence comes from Crotalus tigris, assembly GCF_016545835.1. Lineage (NCBI taxonomy): Eukaryota > Metazoa > Chordata > Lepidosauria > Squamata > Viperidae > Crotalus > Crotalus tigris. The sequence continues at coordinate 109,281 of NW_024098060.1, read as the reverse complement.
ATCTTTGGGGGTAGCCATGAATTACAAAGACATCTATGCATTAAATAACTGGACTAGGCACATGTTCAACGCTACCATTCAGACTACCAAATTGTTAAACAAGGAAGTGGCAGAAATACGAGAGATTGTTCTGCAAAATCGTTATGCTTTAGACATTATCCTTGCCTCGAAAGGAGGAGTATGTGCCTTAATCCATTCTCATTGTTGTGTTTATATCTCTGATTATAAAGCCAATATCACAGGTACCATTGAGCATATGGAAGACATGGTTCGCCATAATCCGTTACAATCCGACGGATCTGGCGCAATAAACATTTGGGATACCCTATGGTCTTGGCTACCCGACGGACCCTGGCTGCGATCATTGGTTTCTGGTATTATAACTATTGTGGTTATTTTAGTTTTGATATGTTGTTGTATTCAATGTTTGCCCTCTTTGTTTATGATGTTTAAAAAATTTTCCTCAGGAACTGTCACGCATCAACAGGTCAATTTAGTAACTACACCTATCACTGCAGTTCAGCTACCCCTGCTAACCAAACCGGCCTTCACTTTGCCAAGCGACACTGAGGATGACTTCGTATAAAGCACTCCCTCCTTATTTTAAATAAAACAGAAAAGTAGGAGATGTTGGAGTTATTGGATTATCTGGCCTGCTAGGCTGTCATCAGCTGCAGTAGGCCAAGGTATGAGGAAGTCGAAAGTAAAAAAAGATTGCAGTAAACAAAGAAGTGCCGTGCGGTGCAAAGGAATGTGTTTTGGTGTTTTGTTGGTGCCGGGAGACTGCTGGGCACGTGAAAACCCACACACCTACTCTTTCTGTGCCCTCAGTAATACTTAATATAACAAATAGGATAGATATTTCAGAGACATTAAGCATAAGGCGATGATGTTGCATTTATCATCCTATTACCATCCTTTGATTTTTGATTTTTTTTTTTAACTTTCTTTTCTGGAAGTTAAAATAGGAATCCAGATGAAGGATAAGCTTTTGCATTCTCCAATATTCAGAACCAATCAGACTTAACAAAAATTGGTCCATTTTCACTATAACATTTCCTAAATCAAGAGTTTATCATTAATTGTTTGTATACTGCCTCTATCCTCGTGTAATGATCTCCATTTTTAGATGTTGGTTGAAAATTTGTTGACTCCAGATGACTGCCTGGACATGTCTTCCTGTTTTCTTGGCAAGTTTTTAATTTTAATTTTGTGATCATGGACCTGCAATGAGCACAACTATGAGGATCTCTAAGAAGTACTGCTCCTTCAATAACATCATAACTTCAATTGGTCTTTTAAAGAGTGGATATTAAATGAGACAATCCATAAACAATTAAATATGTATTGATATTGCAGAATATTTAAATATCAAGAGATAAATGGAGAGAATTGTAGCTCAGACTTGTCACTTGTTGAGTTGCTACATGCATCCCTTGATTATATTAGCATCTATCAGACAAAGTTGCTATAATTTGTTCACAGATCCAGGGGGCCAATACCTATGGAGCATCTGGCTTTGATATGTGGGAATAGTTTGAATCTATTGAGCCTGAGAAAATGGATCGGTCCCTATCCATCTCCTCTTTAGATCCGAGTGGCTTTCAAAACCAACGAACATTCTACCCTTCTATATAAACTCAGGGATCAGTGTTTTTTGCTGGTTTGTCTTCTTTCTCTGATTTACATTCCAGACAGTGGTGATTGGCAAAGAGATGTTGCCTTTGGCCCTCACTGTGTGATGTTCTCAGTAAGAGGTATCATCAGTTCAAAAAAGTGGCATACTATGGTTCTTATTTTCTAGAAAGATTTATTTGATGGGTCCTAGAGGGTGGAAGGAAGGAAGGAAGGAAGGAAGGAAGGAAGGAAGGAAGGAAGGAAGGAAGGAAGGAAGGAAGGAAGGAAGGAAGGAAGGAAGGAAAGAAGGAAGGAAGGAAGGAAGGAAGGAAGGAAGGAAGGAAGGAAGGAAGGATGGATGGATTTAAATTTTATAAATAAGTGAATTTCTTATCTTAGTTTTTGTATATTATCATATTCTTCAATTTGTTTGTCCATGTAGTGAAAGAAGTAATGGTAAAGGACAAATAAAAATAAATAATTTCAAGTGACCATTATTTCTTTACTACAAAGAAACTGATTCAGGTTATATTTTTGTATTTGATAAAAGGAGCAACATTTGTAGCAGCAATCAAATTTCACAATTAATGAGGAAGGAGTCCTGTGACTGGTAGATTATTTTTTTTTTACTTCCCATATATGATTGATAAAGAGATTTGTTGCAGGGCTGTAAAATATCAATGGTGGATAAATTGATTGGTGGAGGCTCATGTCACTCATCAAGCAAAACAAAAAATATATGGTTCACACCGTGTGACTTTGAGGATATGGAGTAAAAAATCATTTAAAATGAGTGAAAAGAGCCAAGCTATCTTTTTATTTTGCAATAAAAACAGTACTGAAAAAAATGTTTCCAATGGTATTCATTTATTATTTGCATATTCAGTTGACATTACACACTGTTCCCATCCCAAAGGACTCTGCACAGCTCACATGCCTGCTTCCATTAGAAAGCATAAAAAGAAATGTCATGATTTAATTACATTGTTGTTGATAGTTGCGAAGTCCTGTCCGACCCATCATGACCCCATGGACAACGTTCCTTCAAGCCTTTTAATTACATTACAAATACAATAATCAAAGTGTTTAAAGACCTATCAAAAAGATAAATAAAGGTGGGCGGGATTCTCTAACATTATGGGTCAATTTCTTTTTTTGCTCTTTGGGAAAAAAATCATGCTTTAATGTATGCTCTAACGGGTCAAAGTCAGATAGTTGTTTTGTTCCAGAGAATTTAAAGTTTACAGCTACAGAACTAGCATTTTTTTATCTGAATTTTCATTATTTTTCTCTATCTCTTTTACAGTTTTCAGTTATGAGTTCTTTTTTTTCCTAGCCCATACATATCATCATTCTACTTTTTCCACAGGCTCCAAGGAGCGTCACCAAACATTCACTGATTTCCCCTATAATTACCCAAAGAATTTTACTAATGTGGTTTTTTTCTCAACTCTTTCAGGAATTCTCAGGCACAGCACCAAAGAACAGCTCAAGATTGAAAGGGTCTCTTAATTGTGGGATCAGAATGTCAGAGATGTAACAACCTTTTTTCTTAGAAAGAATATTTATTCTAATAAGTGAGAGTTTTTCCCCCTTATGTTTCATTCTTACAGATAGAACTGGTTCTTATGTAATGAGAAGTGTTTTCTTGAAGAAGATGGAATTTTCCATGGTAGTGATGGCAATGTTGTCAACGTTAATGTCAGGAGCTACATGCCTTATTAAAACATGTTCTGTGGGGAAACTTCCCTTTATTAAGCACAAGTATTTTCTGCCAGGAGATTTCATAATGGCTGGGATACTCTCTCAGTTCTACGTGATATCGGATCCAGTTGGTTTCACAAGGCACCCATCTGAAGAACTGGTTGATGAGCTCATGTAAAGACTTTCTCTTCTTAACTATAGCATATCTTAAACCATATATCTTTCTCTAATAGGTTACCCTGGCAAATAAATACACAAACACACTTATGACAACTCTCCCACTGGCATTTTTATTCAAATTCCATATTGAGATTTTCTTAGTTTTTTTACTGTTAAATGAATCGTTAGTGATGTACTATCAAGGTGCTGTACTATTTGTAGATGAAACTATGTTAATCATTTAGTTCTTTCACTTAATATTAGGGAACAGTTGCATGCTTTGAATTATTTTCCAAACAGCTGTTGAGCATGCATGGAACACAGACTTAGAGCATCTCTGACTTAATTAAACATCAGTGACTTTTATTGGGATAAGATCTATCATCTAAAAATATCTAAAATATCTAAGATCTAAAAATAATATATAACATTTGTACACAGGTTTACTCCAAACACATTTTTTATGCCTATATCCGCCATAAAACATACGCAAGAAGAAGATGAAAATATAAGGCTAAATATATATATATATAAGAATTACATATGGGTTTTAATACGATCGTTTATCTTCCAGCAATTTATCTGTTTCTAGTAAAAAAATTTGATGATGAATTAAAAGAATCATAACCTCCTGCCTAGATCCACACAATATATCTTTCAATGCAGATTTTTCCTGCAGAACTACCAACATATCCTGGCCTTAGTTTTTGCTGCAAAGGAGATAAATGAGAATAAGCCTATATTATCCAACATGAGCTTGGGTATTGACATCTCTAACAGTTATTACATGGCGGGATTGACTTACTTGGCTTCAATGGAGCTTCTCTCAACACGTGGCAGATTCATCCCCAACTATAAGTGTGATGCCAAGGACTGGGCAGTATCTGTTATTGCAGGACCTAACTCTAACATCTGTCCCTTAGTGGCAAATATCTTGAATGTCTACAAGGTGCCCCAGGTGAGATTTTTTTTTCTTGGACTAAGTATACACTGTAAGAATAACCTTGAAAGGTGGGAGGAAGAACTGCAGTCCTATTAAAAAAAAGTCTAATAAAAGAAATTTGAGACTAAACCAGAAGTGTTCTTTGAGAAAGCATCTCAGGATTAACACACACTCCTCCCCAATTCTCTGGAAAGTTAAGGCAGAGGAAGGGAAAGTGTTCTCCTACTTTCAAGGTTAATGTCATCCCTTTCAGATTGTCCAGGGTAGGAAACCAAAATCACACATATTAATAATCCTTTTATTGTAAGGTTACAATAACAGAGTCTTGCAAGTCTTAAACTACCTCCCATTTGTTTCTTTTACACAGTGATGTTTATAAAAAAAATAAACCAACTTTTCTTTTTATTACTTTTTTGTGATTTGGAAATAAAGTGGCAGTCCATACAATGATGAACAACATATCATGTGTTTGCAGAAGAGATAGTTAATTTTATTCTGATTTATTCTTCAATCTGAATCTATGATGAATGTCAGCTCTGGAGATTGTCTAGACTAGAAAACAAAAGCATGAATACTAGTAGTTATGTTATTGTAAGTTACGATAATCCTGCAACTCTGAATGAACTCACCTTTTTTTTTACTTTTATAAAGCCATGTTTAGAAAACAATGAATAATAATTTCTTTCCTTGAATATTATATTTTGTGGTGTGGAATTAAAATGGCAGTCCAAACTATGTGTTTGCAGATGAGATGGATATTTTTTCATACTTGCTTTATTCCTCAATCTGAATCATCTGAACAATTAATATACAATGATTCTTTGACATATTTACAAATATACTAAAGAGAAATGTCAATATACTGTATTGTCATGCATCCATTTTCCTACAATGCTTTAGTAAAAATATTAAGAATTCATGGACCTGATTGAGTAATAGTTATCTTGATCTTTGTACTGAACACTGGTCTTCCTTCCTTCCTTCCTTCCTTCCTTCCTTCCTTCCTTCCTTCCTTCCTTCCTTCCCTCGCCCCTCACAACCTCCCTCCTTCCTGCCTATAAATGTTATTCATGGTAATTCAAATAAATTAAAAAAGCAATGGATGGAAAGTAATCAAGGAGATTTATAAATCTAGAAAGAGTGCAGCGAATGATTAGGGAACTGGAGGTTAAAACATAAAAAGACTAGTTGCAGGAATTGGGTATGTCTAGTTCAATGAAAAGGACTAAGGGTGACTTGATAGCAGTTTTCCAATATCTAAGGGGCTGCCACAATGAAGAAGGGGTCAAACTATTCTCCATAGCATATGAAGGCAGGACGAGAAGCAATGGATGGAAAGTAATCAAGGAGAGAACCAACCTAGAATGAAGGAGAAATTTCCTGACAGAACAATTAATCAGTGGAATGACTTGCTTCTAGAATTTGTGGGTACTTCATTCCTGGAACATTTTAAGAAGAGACTGGATAGTCACTTTTCTAGAATGGATGGGTTTCCTGTCCAAGCAGGGGGTTGGACTAGAAAACCTCCAAGGTCCCTTCCAACTGTGTTATTCTGTTATACTATTAAGGTTCAGGGATTACTGAATCAACAGATTGTCAAATCTATGGCATTCAAATATCAAATTAAAGGAAACACTGATTTCTTTCTAGATTATATTTTTCTTGAAGCTGGTGAGGAACACAATCTGTATCACAGACTCTAATTCCCAACTATTTTAAATCATTTTTTCCCTAGCTTCTATATGGATCTGTTCCAATGAATGATAATAGCGAACACACAGTTTCCTTTCATCATTTTTTCCCAAATGAGGAGCTTCAGACGAAGGGGATTCTTCAGCTGCTGTTGCATTTAAAGTGGGTATGGATAGGGCTGATTTCCCAACCTGATGAGAGTGGAGAGAGGTTTGTACAGAATGCCCTTACACTGTTTCTCCAGAAAGGTATTTGCTTTGACTTCACGCAAGAGTTGCCCAAAGACATTTATTCTAATCACATTGAATATGTATTTAAAGATTATGTCGCCATGTACAAGGTTGTCATGAACAGCACTGCCAATGTTGTGATCCTCTACGGTGAAAACCACGTCATTGGCATTTTCAGAATATTTCCCTATCTTTCAGAATATGAGGATATACCAGTAAAGCGAAAAGACAAAGTTTGGATCATGCCAGCCCAGATGGAGTTCACATCAGTCCCTTTTCAAAAAATACTTCCTTTGGATTTTCTTCATGGTGCCATGTCTTTTGCAGTTTCTTCCAAGGAGGTGACTGGGTTCAAACCATTCTTGCAGAAGAAAAGCCCTACTTCAGAAAAAGGTGATCATTTAACAAGATTGTTCTGGGAGCAGGCATTTGAATGTTTTTTCCTTAAAGATAAGTTAGATGAGAATGCTGGAGTGCTGTGCACTGGAGAGGAGAAGCTGGAGACTCTTCCTAATTCTGTCTTTGAGACCACCATGACTGGGCAGAGTTACAGCGTTTATAATGCAATCTATGCTGTGGCACATGCCTTGAAAGCCATGTTTTCATCCAAATACAAACACAGAGCAAGGGCGGACCACGGAAGGCTGATGATTATCAAGGAAGAAAGATGGCAGGTAATAATAAAAGAAATCACAATGACGGATTGATCAAGCAATCAATTTGTAAAATAAAATAAAATAAAATAAAATTGTAAGAATAAAATCTTCTCTGATGCCATCAGGTGATTTTATGATTGCAAAACATGTACATTTCAGGTTCATTATCCACATAGTTTACACAAATTCATGTTTCATGTTTCCTGACAACAGCTTCATAATTCAGTTTAAAATTTTGTCAAACCATTTTACTTGAAGATAATATGCTTATTAATATTATGGTTCACTTGCACAGTAATATTAGGAATTTCTAAATGGTAGTTGTGTACAATTGGTGTGGGTATTTATTTCTCCAGATCAATTGCATTTATTTATTGAATTTATATGGCCGCCCATCTCATTCATATAACACTGGACACTGTGCACAGTTAAAACACAAAGCTAAATTATCAACATAATTCAAACACAAATATTTGTGCTTGATTTGCTTCCATTTAGCTCCATCCTTACCTGAGAACAGTCTTATTTAACAACAGTGTTGGGGAAACAGTTTTCTTTAATGAAAAGGGGGAATTGGGAACTGGATTTGATATCATCAATTGGATCACATTCCCAAACAAAACATTTCTTAAAGTCAAAGTTGGAAAAGTAGACCCATTGACTTCTCCAGAAGAGTCTTTCATGATTTCTGAAGAAAACATCATCTGGCCGACCATGTTCAACCAGGTATTTCCTACTCATGTATCAGGTTGTCTCAAATCCTCCCATATTCAAAAATCACTTTTATCATTTAAGTGACTCATTAGCAATAAAATATGACGAAAAATGAAAGAGCAGAGATCAGATTGCACAGGTGTTCCGTTATTAAACTTGTCTTTCCAGAAATCTATGGGCATTCCTGAATGTACACAATTACCAGCTGTCATTTTCAGGTTGTCCTACATAGGGAGCCATCTTTGAATTATAAAAGCTTAAAATCATTTAATAATAAACAAGTGACATGCTGAGATACTGTACTGGTTGAAATATCTTATTCCTGTCCATTGCTACCTTATAATTTGATTATATTCCAACGGCATATTGTCTAAGAGATATTTTAAAATCCCAACTATTTTCTTTAGTTTTCTAAATTTAACTTGCAAATTTATCACCATTAAAACATGGTCTATTTCATAATTTCTACAAGACTGACTAGATGCAACTGGAACTCTGTATCCCATGAGTAAATTCTCTGCAGTATTTCTTTTCAGGACCTCTTTGGCAGAAAGGACTGGACTCAATGAAAATGCAGATAATTCCAAAGTTTAATTTCACCTATAAAGTGTGGGATAAATTACCAATCAGATTCAACTCAAAGGTGCTTTTCAAAGGCAACTGGACTTTTATTTTCTTGAAAATACTTTGCTTCTGATCCAAGAAGCTTCTTCAGTTCTCAAGGAATTGAATGTTTCTCAAACATTTTCAAGGAAAAAGCCACGAACGTTCGTTGACTTTGAAAAGCCCCTTTGGGACAACCATGACCTGGATGATTGAGAATCCTCATAGATATTTACCAATCAGATTGAGCAAAATGGAATTTGAGGGGAGTCCAGTTTGAACAATTAAGGTAACCTCTAAAGTTCCATGGAAATACATGGGAAATACATAGGAAATACATAGGAAATATATGGTTCCATGAGGACATATAGACAATGTCACATTATTATGGTGGCATTCATTAAATGTACCTATCTAATAATACGTTGAATTGAATCCCATACAGTATAAAGAATTTCTCGAAAAGCTATGCAGATTTGTCAGAATATCATATACAGAGTGAAATATGAGTGTATAAAGTACAACTATTGAACTCTCTCCTGATGTCATTTCTGAATAGGCATTACCACTTTCTGTATGCAACGAAAATTGTTATCCAGGCTACCTCAAGAAAAAAATAGATGAGAAGCCCTTTTGCTGCTATGATTGTCTTCCTTGTGCAAAGGGGAAAATTTCAAACAGATTAGGTAAGATGTGCTTAATGAGAAGACTTATTAATTGTCACCAGCAATATTGTATACCTATCTGTGTTTACTCTGCATGGTATTGTTCTAAAATGTAATCATTTATTCAGAATTTGGAGTGTTGACCTCATTGAAGCAAGATAACCTCAGTATTAGATAAGATTTGTTTGAATATTACTTGCTCAGGTTGATAGTTGAGCTGTTAGTTTGCTCTCCAAGCTTGGCGATTTGGCTGCAAATGTTTCATCTCCATTCAGGGAAACACCTTCAGTGTGCTTTGAATTGTGCTCATGTGCTCATTTAAATTGGTGTGGGTGTTATTTGTCCAGATGTGTCTGAGTCATGGTCAGGATTCGGACAGTTTGATTGACTGATTTGTTGTGAATTGAATATGATGTGTAAAGAAGCAAGAAAATGAGCTTGTCCTTGCTGGAGAGAAGCAAGCACATAAATAGATATGAAACATAAATATTGGTCCTTCTGTTGATCTGATAATGAACTACAATCTTCATGGATCTTTAACCCTTATAAATAACTGGAATTCTTGCTAAAACTTTTGTCACCTGAGCATGAAGAATATTCAAAATGAAAAAGCTTTTGAATTAAAAGAAATTTCTCCAAAAATTAGGTTCTCTCTTTTTAAAGGTAGAGAAGTCACTTATTCAGAAGAAAAGTGATAGATTTTGACTTATTTTCCATAACATACATCAGTCATTAAGTAAAATGTCCAGATGAGCTCAAAAATAAGTATCACATGGTTTCTCTGGAAAATAAACTAGGAAACTCTGACCCATTACAAAATTTTCTGTTACACTTTCCTTCCATCTTCCAACATGACACTGAGATTGATACAAACAACACTCTTGGTGTCTGTTTAACCAAACATATACAGGGTACTTTTATGCATGTGGATGGTCCCATTCTTAATTTTTAATACTGTAATGCAAGTAAAATGGACATAATTAACGAGAAATAAATGGAGTTGCTTTCATAGCTTCTATGGGCCACTGTTTTCTTTGAGCAGTCCTTGGTGCTCTCTGAACTTGGTGATATTCTTGCAGATATTTCATTACCAAACTAGGTAACATCATCAGTTCAACAGTAATGATGTTGACTAGCACTGATGATGTTACCATTATGAAATATTTGCAAGAAAACAACTGATCTCAGATAGCACCAAAGTTTCCTCATTTCAACTCTGTTATAAAAACTTCCTTATTATGACATTAATCCCATAATTTGCAGTAGAGTCAGGGCAACTGGATGGAACTGAGCATTTACTGGCTGGATGCCTTTCCTGACACCATGTGGAGTTGGCAGCAGATAGTTTTTCTTTACACTCTAAGAGAAACATCTGCCACTATTGAATTGTCAACTACCCAAGTGGGAGACGAGCATCTTAAGCACTAAGCCATGATTCAGCTCTGAAATTCTGATCAATAAACAGTCCTTTAATGTTTTCTTTTGCAGATGCAGTTGACTGTTTCCAATGTCCAAAAGATCAATATCCAAATGAAGCTCACAATCTTTGCATCGAAAAACATATAACGTTCTTGTCTTATGAAGAACCTTTGGGAATCACTTTGGCCACTGTAGCTGTCTTTTTTTTTGTAACTTCAGCTTTGGTGCTGAGGATCTTCATTAAAGAGTGGGAAACCCCCATAGTCAAAGCCAACAACAAGAATCTCACCTATACTCTTCTTATTGCTCTCCAGCTCTCTTTCCTCTGCAGTTTTCTTTTCATTGGACAACCTGATCAAGTCAAATGTCTCATGCGACAAACTGCATTTGGCATCATCTTCTCTGTAGCCATTTCTTGCATTTTGGGTAAAACAACCATAGTGGTCCTTGCTTTCATGGCCACCAAACCAGGATCCCAAATAAAGAAATGGGTGGGGAAAAGGCTGGTCAACTCCATTGTCCTTTCTTGCTCTCTGATACAAGTCACAATTTGTGTTGCATGGCTGGCAATTTCTCCTCCATTTCCAGATTCAGACATGCACTCCATGGCTGAAGAAATTGTACTAGAATGTAACGAAGGATCAACCATCATGTTTTATACTGTTCTGGGCTTTATGGGGTTCTTAACTGCTATCAGTTTCACAGTAGCCTTCCTAGCTAGGAAGTTACCTGATAGCTTCAATGAAGCCAAATTCATTACCTTCAGCATGCTGGTGTTTTGCAGCGTTTGGGTAACATTTGTTCCTACCTATCTGAGCACCAAGGGAAAGTACATGGTGGTGGTGGAGATCTTCTCCATTCTGGCTTCAGCAATGGGGTTGCTTAGCTGTATCTTTTTCCCAAAATGCTATATTATTCTTCTGAGACCTGATTTAAACAGAAAGGACAAACTTATTAAAAAACACTGAATAATGTTTCTGAACCTTATACTGTAAACTCGCCTCACTGTTGTGTTTCCTTTTTCTGCTAGTCGTTGCAGTTTGGGAAAACTGGGTCAGATGCACAAATGCACAGAATAAATATTTGTCTAATGTTGGAATGTGCCTAGGTATATAACCATGTCAACAAATAAAGTGCAATTTCTTCCCTTGGCAATTTTGCCCAGCATTTTGCTTGCCATTTGCTCAGATTTGTTGTAGTCTTGGATCTTCATGTATCATGGGTAATGCTGTGAAGGAGGCCTAAATATAAGATGATAGTTACCAAAATCCAATTCAGAGCTCTTAAGAAGCTAAGTCCTTATTGGAATATGATAGTAGTTTCGAACTTTCTTTTGGAGGGTAGGTTATTGAGTAAATAGTGTAGATTCACTGTCAGACCAGTCTAGGTCCATGGATGCATGGATGGTAAAGGCAAAGTTCATCCATTGGATATGCTCATAGATGAACTTTGGTTTTATAGAAGTAATCCTCTCCACCTAGTCTTTCTATGCCCTCAGTAATACTTAATATAACTAATAGGATAGATATTTCAGAGACATTAAGCATAAGGCGATGATGTTGCATTTATCTTCCTATTACCATCCTTTGATTTTTGATTTTTTTTTACTTTCTTTTCTGGAAGTTAAAAGAGGAATCCAGATGAAGTATAAGCTTTTGCATTCTCCAATATTCAGAACCAATCAGACTTAACAAAAATTGGTCCATTTTCACTATAACATTTCCTAAATCAAGAGTTTATAATTAATTTTTTGTATACTGCCTCTATGCTCGTGTAATGATCTCCACTTTTAGATGTTGGTTGAAATTTTGTTGAATCCAGATGGCTGCCTGGACATGTCTTCCTGTTTTCTTGGCAAGTTTTTAATTTTAATTTTGTGATCATGGAACTGCAATGAGCACAACTATGAGGATATCTAAGAAGTACTGCTCCTTCAATAACATCATAACTTCAATTGGTCTTTTAAAGAGTGGATATTAGATGAGACAATCCATAAAAAATTAAATATGTATTGATTTTGCAGAATATTTAAATATCAAGAGATAAATGGAGAGAATTGTAGCTCAGAGTTGTCACTTGTTGAGTTGCTACATGCATCCCTTGATTATATTATCATCTATCAGACAAAGTTGCTGTAATTTGTTTGCAGATCCAGGGGGCCAATACCTATGGAGCAGTCTGGCTTCAATATCTGGGAATAGTTTGAATCTATTGAGCCTGAGAAAATGGATTGGTCCTTATCCATCTCCTCTTTAGATCCGAGTGACTTTCAAAACCAACAAACATTTTACCCTTCTATATAAACTCATTGGATCAGTGTTTTTTGCTGCTTTGGTTTCTTTCTCTGAATGACATTCCAGACAGTGGTGATTGGCAAAGAGATGTTGCCCTTGGCCCTCACTGTGTGATGTTCTCAGTACGAGGTATCATCAGTTCAAAAAACTGGCATACTATGGCTCTTATTTTCTAGAAAGGTATATTTGATGGGTCCTAGAGGGTGGAAGGAAGGAAGGAAGGAAGGAAGGAAGGAAGGAAGGAAGGAAGGAAGGAAGGAAGGATTTAAATTTAAATTTTTTAAATTTTTTACGGTTAAATCAATCGTTAGTGATGTACTATCAAGGTATTGTTTTTTTTTCATTTCCCATATACAATTGATAAAGAGATTTGTTTCAGGGCTGTAAAATATCAATGGTGGATAAATGGTGGTTGCTCATGTCACTCATCAAGCCAGACAAAAAATATATGGTTCACACCATGTGACTTTGAGGATATGGAGTAAAAAATCATTGAAAATGAGTGAAAAGAGCCAAGCTATATTTATTTTGCAATAAAAACAGTATTGAAAAAATTTTTTCCAATGGTATTCCTTTTGCATATTCACTTGACATTACACACTGTTCCCATCCCAAAGGACTCTGCACAGCTCACAGGCCTGCTTCCATTAGAAAGCTTAAAAAGAAATGTCATGATTTAATTATATTGTTCTTGTTAGTGGCAAAGTCATGAATGACCCATCGCAACCCCATGGACAATGTTCCTCCAGGCCTTTTAATTACATTACAAATACAATAATCAAAGTATTTAAAGACCTATCAAAAAGATAAATAAAGGTGGTCGGGATTCTATAACATTATGGGTCAATGCTTTAATGTACGCCCTAACAGGTCAAAGTCAGATAGTTGTATTGTTCCAGAGAATGTAAAGTTTACAGCTACAGAACTAGCATTTGTTTCTCTGAATTTTCATCATGTTTCTCTATCTCTTTTACAGTTTTCAGTTATGAGTTCTTTTTTTCCTAGCCCATACATATCATCATTCTACTTTCTCCACAGTCTCCAAGGAGCGTCACCAAACATTCACTGATTTCCCCTATAATTACCCAAAGAATCTTACTAATCTGGTTTTTTTCTCTCAACTCTTTCAGGAATTCTCAGGCACAGCACCAAAGAATAGCTCAAGATTGAAAGGGTCTGTTAATTGTTGGATCAGAATGTTAGAGATGTAACAACCTTTTTTCTTAGAAAGAATATTTATTCTAATAAGTGAGAGTTTTCCCCCCTTATGTTTCATTCTTATAGATAGAACTGGTTCATTTCTAGTGAAAAGTGCTTTCTTGAAGAAGATGGAATTTTCCATGGTAGTGATGGCAATGTTGTCACTGTTACTGTCAGGAGCTACATGCCATATTCTGCGTACTAAAACATGTTCTGTGGGGAAACTTCCCTTTATTAAGCACAAGTATTTTCTGCCAGGTGATTTAATAATGGCTGGGATACTCTCTCAGTTCTACATGGTATCGGATCCAGTTGGTTTCACAAGGCACCCATCTGAAGAACTGGTTGATGAGCTCATGTAAAGACTTTCTCTTCTTAACTATAGCATATCTTAAACCATATATCTTTCTCTAATAGTTTGCCCTGGCAAATAAATACCCAAACACACTTATGACAACTCTCCCACTGGTGGTTTTATTCAAATTCCATATTGGGATTTTCTTGTTTTCTTACTGTTAAATGAATCGTTAGTGATGTACTATCAAGGTGCTGTACTATTTGTAGCTAAATCTATGTTAATCATTTAATTCGTTCACTTAATATTAGGGAACAGTTGCATGCTTTGAATTATTTTCCAAACAGCTGTTGAGCATGCATGGAACACAGACCTAGAGTATCTCTGCCTTAATAAAACATCAGTGACTTTTATTGGAATAAGATCTATCATCTAAAAATATGTAAAATATCTAAGATCAAAAATATAACATTGGTTCTCAAGTTTACTCCAAACAAACTTTTCATACCTATATCCGCCATAAAACATAACCCAGAAGAAGATGAAAATATAAGGATATATATGTTTTTGCGGGTGTTTGTATGTAGGTCTTTGGTTATTCAGGTTTTCTCCCATGTCCAATTGGAAGTGCTCCTAGAAGCACGAAGCCAAAAACACCAGCCTGAAGATGACGAATGAGACTTCGTCAAAACGTCGCCAAAACACTTCCAATTTGATGTGGGAGAAAACCCGAATAACCAAAGACCTATATACATATACATATAGATATACATGTATGTGTGTGTGTGTGTGTGAGTGAGAGAGAGAGAGAGAGAGAGAGTGAGTGAATTACATATGGGTTTTAATATGATCATTTTTCTTCAAGCAATTTATCTGTTTCTAGTAAAAATTGTTTATGATGAATTAAAAGAATCATAACATCCTGCCTAGATCCACACAATATATCTTTTCTTCCAGATTTTTCCTGCAGAACTACCAACATATCCTGGCCTTGGTTTTTGCTGTAAATGAGATAAATGAAAATATGGCTATATTATCCAACATGAGCTTGGGTATTGACATCTCTAACAGTTATTTGATGGCGAGATTGACTTCCTTGGCTTCAATGGAGCTTCTCTCAACACGTGGCAGATTCATCCCCAACTATAAGTGTGATGCCAAGGACGGGGCAGTATCTGTTATTGCAGGACCTAACTCTTACATCTGTCCCTTCATGGCAACCATCTTGAATGTCTACAAGATGCCCCAGGTGAGATTTTTTTTCTTGGACTAAGTATACACTGTAAGAATAACCTTGAAAGATGGGAAGAAGAACGGCAGTCCTATTTAAAAAAAAGACTGATAAAAGAAATTTGAGACTAAACCAGAGGGTTTTTTTGAGAAAGCATCTCAGAATTGACACCCCCTCCGCCCCAATTCTCTGGAAACTTAAGGCAGGGGAGGGAAAGTGTTTTCCTACTTGCAAGGTTAATGTCATCCCTTCCAGATTGTCCAGGGTAGGAGACCAAAATCACTCATATTAATAATTCTTTTATTGTAAGGTTACAATAACAGAGTCTTGCAAGTCTTAAAGTACCTCCCATTTGTTTCTTTTACAAAGTGATGTTTACAAAAAAAATAAACCAACTTTTCTTTTTATTAGTTTTTTGTGATTTGGAAATAAAGTGGCAATCCATACAATGATGAACAACGTATCATTTGTTTGCAGAAGAGATAGATAATTTTAGGTACTTTACTTGATTTATTCCTCAATCTGAATCTACGATGAATGTAAGCTCTGGAGATTGTCTAGACTAGAAAACAAAATCATGAATACTAGTAGTTATGTTATTGTAAGTTACAATAATCTTGCAACCCTGAATGAACTCACCTTTTTTTTTTATAAAGCCATATTTAGAAAACAAGAAATAATAATTTCTTTCCTTGAATATTATATTTTGTGGTGTGGAATTAAAATGGCAGTCCAAACTATGTGTTTGCAGATGAGATAGATATTTTTTCATACTTCTTTTATTCCTCAATCCAAATCATCTGAACAATTAATATACAATGATTCTTTGACATATTTACAAATATACTGAAGAGAAATGTCAATATACTGTATTGTCATGCATCCATTTTCCTACCATGCTTTAGTAAAAATATTAAGAATTCATGAACCTGATTGAGTAATAGTTATCTTCATCTTTGTACTGCACACTGGTCTTCCTTCCTTACTTCCTTCCTTCCTTCCTTCCTTCCCTCCCTCCTTCCTTCCCTCGCCCCTCACAACCTCCCTCCTTCCTGCCTATAAATGTTATTCATGGTAATTCAAATAATTTAAAAAAGCAATGGATGGAAAGTAATCAAGGAGATTTATAAATCTAGAAAGAGTCTAGCGAATATTAGGGAACTGGAGGTTAGAACATACAAAGAATGTTTGCAGGAATTGGATATGTCTAATTTAATGAAAAGGACTAAGGGTGACTTGATAGCAGTTTTCAAATATCGAAGGGGCTGCCACAATGAAGAAGGGGTCAAACTATTCTCCATAGCATATGAAGGCAGGATGAGAAGCAATGGATGGAAAGTAATCAAGGAGAGAACCAACCTAGAATAAAGGAGAAATTTCCTGACAGAACAATTAATCAGTGGAATGACTTGCTTCTAGAATTTGTGGGTGCTTCATTCCTGGAACATTTTAAGAAGAGACTGGATAGTCACTTTTCTAGAATGGATGGGTTTCCTGTCCAAGCAGGGGGTTGGACTAGAAAACCTCCAAGGTCCCTTCCAACTGTGTTATTCAGTTATCCTATTAAGGTTCAGGGATTACTGAATCAAAAGATTGTCAAATCTATGGCATTCGAATATTAAATTAAAGGAAACACTGATTTCTTTCTAGATTATATTTTTCTTGAAGCTGGTGAGGAACACAGTCTGAATCATAGATTCTAATACCCAACTATTTTAAATCATTTTTCCCTAGCTTCTATATGGATCTGCTCCAATGAAAGATAATAGCGAAGACACAGTTTTCTTTCATCCTTTTTTCCCAAATGAGGAGCTTCAGACGAAGGGGATTCTTCAGCTGCTGTTGCATTTAAAGTGGGTATGGATAGGGCTGCTTTCTCAACCTGATGAGAGTGCACGGAGTTTTGTACGGAATGCACTTACACTGTTTGTCCAGAAAGGTATTTGCTTTGACTTCATGCAAGAGTTGCCCAAAGAAATTTTTTCTAATCACATTGAATATATATTTAAAGATTATGTTGCCATATACAAGGTTGTCATGAACAGCACTGCCAATGTTGTGATCCTCTTCTGTGGAAACCACATAATTGCCATTTTCAGAATATTTCCCCATCTTTCAGAATATGAGGATATACCAGTAAAGAGAAAAGACAAAGTCTGGATCATGCCAGCCCAGATGGAGTTCACATCAGTCCCTTTTCAAAAAATACTCCCTTTGGACTTTTTTGATGGTGCCATATCTTTTGCAGTTTCTTCCAAGGAGGTGACTGGGTTCAAACCATTCTTGCAGATGAGAAGCCCTACTTCAGAAGAAGGAGATCATTTAACAAGATTGTTCTGGGAGCAGGCATTTGAATGTTTTTTCTTTAAAGATAAGTTAGATGAGAATGCTGGAGTGCTGTGCACTGGAGAGGAGAAGTTGGAGACTCTTCCTAATTCTGTGTTTGAGACCACCATGACTGGGCAGAGTTACAGCGTTTATAATGCAATCTATGCTGTGGCACATGCCTTGAAAGCCATGTTTTCATCCAAATACAAACACAGAGCAAGGGCGGATCACGGAAGGCTGATGATTATCAAGGAAGAAACGTGGCAGGTAATAATGAAAGAAATCACAATGACAGATTGATCAAGCAATCAATTTGTAAAATAAAATAAAATAAAATAAAATTGTAAGAATAAAATCTTCTCTGATGCCATCAGGTGATTTTATGATTGCAAAACATGTACATTTCAGGTTCAGTATCCACATAGTTTACACAAATTCATGTTTCATGTTTCCTGACAACAGCTTCATAATTCAGTTTAAAATTTTGTCAAACAATTTTACTTGGAGATAATATGCTTATTAATATTCTGGTTCACTTGCACAGTAATATTAGGAATTTCTAAATGGTAGTTGTGTACAATTGGTTTGGTATACAATTGGTATTTATTTCTCCAGATCAATTGCATTTATTTATTGAATTTATGTGGCTGCCCATCTCATTCATATAACACTGGACACTGTGCACAGTTAAAACACAAAGCTAAATTATCAACATAATTCAAACACAAATATTTGTGCTTGATTTGCTTCCATTTAGCTCCATCCTTACCTGAGAACAGTCTTATTTAACAACAGTGTTGGGGAAACAGTTTTCTTTAATGAAAAGGGGGAATTGGGAACTGGATTTGATATCATCAACTGGATCACATTCCCAAACAAAACATTTCTTAAAGTCAAAGTTGGAAAGGTAGACCCATTGACTTCTCCAGAAGAGTCTTTCATGATTTCTGAAGAAAACATCATCTGGCCGACCATGTTCAACCAGGTATTTCCTACTGATGTTTCAGGTTGTCTCAAATCCTCCCATATTCAAAAATCACTTTTATCATTTAAGTGACTCATTTATAATAAAATTAAGGCAATAAAATATGATAAAAAATGAAAGAGCAGAGATCAGAGTACACAGGTGTTCCGTTATTAAACTTGTCTTTCCAGAAATCTATGGGCATTCCTGAATGTACACAATTACCAGCTGTCATTTTCAGGTTGTCCTACATAGGGAGCCATCTTTGAATTATAAAAGCTGAAAATCATTTAATAATAAACAAGCGCCATGCTGAGATACTGTACTAGTTGAAATATCTTATTCCTGTCCATTGCTACCTTATAATTTGATTATATTCCAACGGCATATTGTCTAAGAGATATTTTAAAATCCCAACTATTTTCTTTAGTTTTCTAAATTTAACTTGCAAATTTATCACCATTAAAACATGGTCTATTTCATAATTTCTACAAGACTGACTAGATGCAACTGGAACTCTGTATCCCATGAGTAAATTCTCTGCAGTATTTCTTTTCAGGACCTCTTTGGCAGAAAGGACTGGACTCAATGAAAATGCACATAATTCCAAAGTTTAATTTCACCTACAAAGTGTGGGATAAATTACCAATCAGATTAAACTCAAAGATGCTTTTCAAAGGCAACTGGACTTTTATTTTCTTGAAAATATTTTGCTTCTGATCCAAGAAGCTTCTTCACTTCTCAAGGAATTGAATGTTTCTCAAACATTTTCAAGGAAAAAGCCACGAAAGTTCGTTGACTTTTGAAAAGCACCTTTGGGACAACCATGACCTGGATGATTGAGAATCCTCATAGATATTTACCAATCAGATTGACCAAAAGGGAATTTGAGGGGAGTCCAGTTTGAACAATTAAGGAAACCTCTAAAGTCCCATGGAAATACATGGGAAATGCATAGGATACATAGGAAAAACATAGCAATGCATAGGAAATACATAGCGTGTCGGGCCGTGCTGCAACCAACTGCTGAACCTACCTGCGGCAGCAAGGCACTCGCCACTCTGTGTGACGTCCGGTCGGCCCGACATCGTTCCGGTGGCCACGCATGCGCAGAAGCCGGCCCGGCATGCAATCATAATTTCTAGAACCGCGCATGCGTGAAGGACAGGACAGGCAATCTGACGCATGCGTACCCAATAGCGGCCACGGGACATCTTCAAAGAGTCGGAAGACGACGGCAGAAGCTTCGGGAAGAGATCGAAGCAACGGGAAGCGGCCGGGTCGTCGGGAAGCGTTCAGTCATCATGATGCAGCAAGTTTTGAGGTGTGGGGCGGTCCGTAGGTGGGTGGCGGTGTATGGGCGGTGACAGGGGTGTGGGCTAGGAAGGGTTCCAGCCTATGTATAAAAACACTTAGGGTTAACAGCTAGTCAATGCTGACTTTATTCCGTTTACGTTTGTGAAATAAACTGGATGTTTTCCGTTCTTGACGAAGTGCCTCGTTTTTGGTTACGTGTGTCAAAGACGGGCTAACAGTAAGTCAGCATTCATCTTAGGCTCCTTTATTGGCTTTACCGTGGAGCTGACTACAGGCAGCATGGCCGAAGGTGTTCAGGAGATTGGGGTGTCGGAGGAGGTCCTTGAGCAGTCGGAGGAACCTGGCTCGTCAGTGGACCCAGGGGCAGCCGCGGAAGGACCAGTTGTTCGTCCAAAGGAGAAGAGTGTTCCGCTGCTGGGGGATGTGGACCCTGGGGTTAAGCAGAGGCCGGTATTACCAGAGGCGGCTGGCTGGGGACTGAGTTCCACGTCCCACCGAAAGGGCACCGAGCGTCGGTCCATACAGGATAACGGGGGCTCTGCGATGGGCTGGAGAGAGAGGAGAGTGGTCGGCGACGATGGAGATGACTGGAGTTACTCTACCACTCCAGGGCAGTATACCCTCGATGTCTTAAAGGCTAGGTTTGGGGAGCCAGGGTTCCTTCCCAGACAGGGGGTGGCCGCTCATCGCCCTGAGGAGTCATCTGGATTCCGTCTGGGTAGCCCACAGTTGCGGGGGTCAACGGTGCCGTTGCAACAAGGAGGACATGGAGGTGTGCGAATGGGACCCATAGCTACCACCCCTGTGTCTTTACCCTTGGGTCCCGGGGACCTTGGCCGGCATTCTACTGGCACGGGCCCTCAGCAGGGTGGCCAGCAGGCTGTAGCCTGGCCCACGGGTATACCATGGACCCCTCCAGCAATTGGGATTCTTTTTGATGGGGATCCGGACAAACTGGCCATGTTTTTAGGGCATGTGCTGAATCATTTGGACCGTTTCGCAGGATATTACTCCTCCCAATGGGCTATGGTGGTAGCGGTGACCGCTAGCTTACAAGGTGAGGCGGCTGCATGGGCGGCCGACCTGTTCGGAGAGCACGCCAGTGAGTTGGCCGACATAGGTGCCTTCCTGGAGGCTCTGAGATTGCGGTTTGAGGACTCCACCAGGGCGCAGAGAGCGGAGGCGGAAATAGTGACACTGAGGCAGGCAGGGAGGCCGGTGAGAGAGTTTATTAAGGACTTCCAGAGGGTAGCAGGCCGACTACGATCTTGGCCTGAGAAGCTACTGGTACATCATTTCAGGCATGGCCTCGATGTGGAACTCCAACAAGCTTGCCTGATGAGAGGTGTGCCAACTCGGTTGTCTGATTGGTACAGGACAGTGACCGAACTCTATGCAGGGTTACAGGAAATCAGACCGGTAACAGCCATCTCTCCTCCGGTGCCGCCTCAGCAAACAACCAACAAACCAGGTCTGTCGGGAGTTCCAGTTCAACCAGTTCCGCCCGGGGCACCAAGAGGGACGTTCCGTTGTTTTAGGTGCAATAAACCGGGTCATCGGGCGGCCCAGTGCCCAACTAGACCTGGACGAGGTTCAACTCCGGAACAGACAGCTTCAGGAATGAGAAGGCAGGAGGTTACCCCGTTCCGAGGAAAAGATCAATTGAGGGCCTTGCGGGATGAAGGCGGCACCCCTTATAAGGCTATACCTGTAGTGGCGGTTGCCACCCCGGAGGTAGTTCCCGAGAGGTGTGACCAAGAGGATCCGGAACAAGATCCCATGGTAAGTAATCCGGTGGTTCCATTCACCGTGCCAATCCGCCTAGGGGATTGTAAGTCTAAACAACGCATAGAATGTCAAGCATTAATAGATTCAGGGTGTACCCGATGTTTGATCAATAGAAAAGTGGCGGATGCGTTAGGACTTCGATTGATTAAATTATCTCGACCCATCAATTTTGAACAAGTGGATGGGTCCTTACTAGGTGGGGCACCGGCATCCTATGTAACGGAACTGGTGCGCTTAGAGATGCAGGAACACTGGGAATTGCTGCGTTTTATAGTCATCCCCTCAATGACCGAGGACGTGATCCTGGGGTTGGCATGGCTTGACAGATGGCAACCAGTTATCTGGTGGGCAGGGGGATGTCGCCGTATAAGGTTAGCAGTAGGTCCTCGACCCCCAGGCAGTGAGGGTGAGGAACCGCAGGTACAATCCCCACAAGGTAGCCTACGGCTGGAGGAAAGAATCAGAGTAGCGGTGGACACTGGTGGAGGTACCCGGTTTTTTCCTGTGGAATATGAGGATTTACAGGACGTGTTTAGTGAGCGAGAGTGTGATGCGTTGCCGCCCCATCGTCCTACCGACTGCGCTATAGATATCATACCTGGGGCAAAAATGCCAAAGCCTCGGATGTACCCCATGTCCCCTAAGGAGTTAGAGGAGCTACGAAAATATATCGATAAAAATTTAGAGCGGGGGTTTATACAGCCGGCCCGATCACGGATTGCCGCTCCGGTGTTATTTCAAGGGAAAAAGGACGGAGGATTACGGCTTTGCGTGGATTTCAGGGGGTTGAATGCGGTAAGCACAGAAAACATGTATCCATTGCCCCTGCTGAAGGACATGCTGTCTCATTTATCCCAAGGGAGGGTGTTTACGAAGCTGGATTTAAGGGAGGCATATTATCGCATTCGAATAAAACCAGGGGATGAGTGGAAGACCGCATTTAACTGCCCTTTAGGGAGCTTTCAGTTTACCGTCATGCCGTTTGGGCTCAAAGGAGCGCCGGCGGTATTTATGCAGACCATTAATGCGGTGTTGCATCAACATTTATATAGAGGGGTGTTAGTTTATTTAGACGATATTTTGATTTATTCTAAAACCATGGCGGAACATATACAATTGGTTAGAGAGGTGTTACGCAAACTCCTCCAGGCTCAGCTGTTCGTGAAGCTCTCGAAATGCGAATTCCATAAAACCTGTATCGAATATTTGGGGTATAAGATATCTGCTGCGGGAATAGAAATGGATCCAGGAAAGGTAAAAGCAGTACTTGGGTGGCAGGCGCCTCGGACGAGACGCCAGTTACAGAGCTTTTTAGGATTCGCGAATTTCTACAGGCAGTTTGTTCCTCATTTTGCCCGCGTCGCTTTGCCACTCACAGAGTTGTTGAAAACACGGAACTCCCCAACAAAGGTACGGCCTGGTCAACCATTAGCGTGGTCTAAGGAAAGTCAAGCTGCATTTGAACATTTAAAGGCGTTATTTGCCAAAGAGCCCATTTTACTACATCCCGATCCCGAGAAACAGTATATTGTCCAGGCAGATGCAAGTGATGTGGCGGTGGGGGCTGTATTGTTACAACGAAATCTTAAGGGTGAGCTACAGCCCTGCGCTTATACATCGCGCAAGTTATCAGAAACTGAGAGAAGATGGGCTATATGGGAGAAGGAGGCCTTTGCTATTAAGTGGGCTTTGGCAACATGGCGGCACTTTCTGGAAGGGGCTAAACATGAGATCGAAATATGGACGGACCATAAAAACCTGTCGCCCCGACGGTTAGCCCCTAAACACGTCCGTTGGGCACAATACTTTCAGCGGTTCACCTTCCAACTTAAATATGTACCTGGGGGCCGAAATTTCCTGGCGGACGCCTTGTCTAGGTTACCTCAATATGAGAGTCAAAGGGAAGAAATAGTACAAGCTATACTGCCACCATATACCCAGGGAGTGGGTAAACTACGGTCCCGTCCTAATTCCAGGGATCTGGAGTCGGAGTTGAAGGCGGCATTGCCCCAAGATTCGTGGTTTCAGAGTCACCGTACCCTGTTAACTCAGAGAGACGGTTTGGTATGGTTCGGAGGGAAGTTATATGTTCCATCGGTGTTACGAGCTAAAGTTCTTCAGAGATGTCATGACTCACAGTTAGCAGGGCATTTTGGGTTCATCAAGACGTTACACCTAATTAGACGCCAATTTTGGTGGCCTACATTAAGAAAAGATGTCGAACACTATGTAAAGGCATGTACAGTATGTGCCACCTGTAAACCTCAGCCAGGAAGGCCAGTGGGACAATTACAGTCGGTGGCGAACCCTGAGCATCCATGGCAAGATATTGCCATGGATTTTATAGTAGATTTGCCGAACAGTAGAGGATATACGATTATTTGGACAATAATCGATCTGTTCTCGAAACAGGCACATTTTGTTCCATGTCGAAAGTTACCCACTGCTCGGAAGTTAGCATACATGTTTCTGACTCATATATACCGGATCCATGGAGCCCCTCGGCGAATAATATCTGACCGGGGGGTTCAATTTACTGCAAAGTTCTGGAAGGGCTTTACCACGTTACTAGGGACGTCCCAGGGGCTCAGTACGGCGTACCACCCTGCCACCAATGGGGCTGCTGAGCGGGCAAATGCAGCTGTTGAAAGGTATCTGAGGAGTTATGTATCCTATCAGCAAACCAACTGGGCAGACCTACTGGTATTTGCGGAAGTGGCGTATAATAACGCAGTACATACCAGTACGGGGTTTGCGCCTTTTAAGGTGGTTTCAGGGAAGGAGTTCGTTCCCATACCTGAGTGTGAGGATTCGGGGGCACAATCATATCTGCCAAGAGAGTGGATCCAATGGGTGTCAGGAGCATGGAAGGCCGCAAGAACGGCGTTAATAGAATATGGACGAAGGATGAGGTCACAAGCAGACAAAAAACGACAGCCCTGCAAACCATATATGTTGGGTCAGCTAGTGTATCTGTCCACCAAATACCTGAAATTAAGAATCCCGTGTAAAAAACTGGGCCCTAAATATATTGGCCCGTTCAAAATTGTAAAGATTATTAATCCTGTAACCGTACAACTGCAATTACCCCGACTGCTAGGAAAGGTGCACCCAGTATTTCATTGTAGTTTGCTTAAACCAGTCCATTCATACCAAATGGACACTAGACCAGGCCCTATTAAAGATGACCATTATGAAGTGCAGAAGATACTCGATTCCCGTAATCAGAGAGGCAAGTTATATTATTTAATTAAGTGGAAGGGCTATCCTTTGGCAGAAGCTACATGGGTACGGGCAGATGATGTACAAGCCCCTAAATTAATCAATCAGTTCTATGTGGAAAACCCAGAAAAGCCGGGACTATGTGGGGTAGCGGGAGTGGACAAAAAGGGGTAAAGATACGGGTATAACATATTCGTTTGTTTCCCAGGGGGAACCGTGGTGAAAGGGGGGCAGTATGTCGGGCCGTGCTGCAACCAACTGCTGAACCTACCTGCGGCAGCAAGGCACTCGCCACTCTGTGTGACGTCCGGTCGGCCCGACATCGTTCCGGTGGCCACGCATGCGCAGAAGCCGGCCCGGCATGCAATCATAATTTCTAGAACCGCGCATGCGTGAAGGACAGGACAGGCAATCTGACGCATGCGTACCCAATAGCGGCCACGGGACATCTTCAAAGAGTCGGAAGACGACGGCAGAAGCTTCGGGAAGAGATCGAAGCAACGGGAAGCGGCCGGGTCGTCGGGAAGCGTTCAGTCATCATGATGCAGCAAGTTTTGAGGTGTGGGGCGGTCCGTAGGTGGGTGGCGGTGTATGGGCGGTGACAGGGGTGTGGGCTAGGAAGGGTTCCAGCCTATGTATAAAAACACTTAGGGTTAACAGCTAGTCAATGCTGACTTTATTCCGTTTACGTTTGTGAAATAAACTGGATGTTTTCCGTTCTTGACGAAGTGCCTCGTTTTTGGTTACGTGTGTCAAAGACGGGCTAACATAGCGAATACATGGTTCCATGAGGACATATAGACAATGTCACATTATTATGGTGGCATTCATTAAATGTGCCTATCTAATAATACATTGAATTGAATCCCATACAGTATAAAGAATTTCTCGAAAAGCTATGCAGATTTGTCAGAATATCATATACAGAGTGAAATATGAGTGTATAAAGTACAACTATTGAACTCTCTCCTGATTCACTTCTGAATAGGCATTACCACTTTCTGTATGCAACGAAAATTGTTATCCAGGCTACCTCAAGAAAAAAATAGATGAGAAGCCCTTTTGCTGCTATGATTGTCTTCCTTGTGCAAAGGGGAAAATTTCAAACAGATCAGGTAAGATGTGCTTAATGAGAAGACTTATTAATTGTCACCAGCAATATTGTATATCTATCTGTGTTTACTCTGCATGGTATTGTTCTCAAATGT
This sequence comes from Crotalus tigris, assembly GCF_016545835.1. Lineage (NCBI taxonomy): Eukaryota > Metazoa > Chordata > Lepidosauria > Squamata > Viperidae > Crotalus > Crotalus tigris. Next base: position 83,032 of record NW_024098060.1, on the reverse strand, counting down.
AATCAATTATTCAGAATTTGGAGTGTTGACCTCATTGAAGCAAGATAACCTCAGTATAAGATAAGATTCGTTTGAATATTACTTGCTCAGGTTGAAAGTTGAGCTGTTAGTTTGCTCTCCAAACTTGGCGATTTGGCTGCAAATGTTTCATCTCCATTCAGGGAAACACCTTCAGTGCGCTTTGAATTGTGCTCATGTGCTCATTTAAATTGGTGTGGGTGTTATTTGTCCAGATGTGTCTGAGTCATGGTCAGGATTCGGACAGTTTGATTGACTGATTTGTTGTTGTGAATTGAATATGATGTGTAAAGAAGCAAGAAAATGAGCTTGTCCTTGCTGGAGAGAAGCAAGCACATAAATAGATATGAAACATAAATATTGGTCCTTCTGTTGATCTGATAATGAACTACAATCTTCATGGATCTCTAACCCTTATAAATAACTGGAATTCTTGCTAAAACTTTTGTCACCTGAGCATGAAGAATATTCATAATGAAAAAGCTTTTGAATTAAGAGAAATTTCTCCAAAAATTAGGTTATTTCTTTTTAAAGGTAGAGAACTCACTTATTAAGAAGAAAAGTGATAGATTTTGACTTATTTTCCATAACATACATCAGTCATTAAGTAAAATGTCCAGATGAGCTCAAAAATAAGTATCACATGGTTTCTCTTGAAAATAAACTAGGAAACTCTGACCCATTACAAAATTTTCTGTTGCACTTTCCTTCCATCTTCCAACATGACACTGAGATTGATACAAACAACACTCTTGGTGTCTGTTTAACCAAACATATACAGGGTACTTTTCTGCATGTGGATGGTCCCATTCTTAATTTTTAATACTGTAATGCAAGTAAAATGGACATAATTAACTAGAAATAAATGGAGTTGCTTTCATAGCTTCTATGGGCCACAATGTTTTCTTTGAGCAGTCCTTGGTGCTCTCTGAACTTGGTGGTTTTCTTGCAGATATTTCATTACCAAACTAGGTAACATCATCAGTTCAACAGTAATGATGTTGACTAGCACTGATGATGTTACCATTATGAAATGTCTGCAAGAAAACAACGGATCTCAGATAGCACCAAAGTTTCCTCATTTCAACTCTGAGTTATAAATAACTTCCTTATTATGACTGTAATCCCATAATTCGCAGTAGAGTCAGGGCAACTGGATGGAACTGAGCATTTACTGGCTGATGCCTTTCCTGACACCATGTGGAGTTGGCAGCAGATATTTTTTCTTTACACTCTAAGAGAAACATCTCCCGCTATTGAATTGTCAACCACCCAAGTGGGAGACGAGCATCTTAACCACTAGGCCATGATACAGTTCTGAAATTCTGATCAATAAACAGTCCTTTAATGTTTTCCTTTGCAGATGCAGTTGACTGTTTCCAATGTCCAAAAGATCAATATCCAAATGAAGCTCACAATCTTTGCATCAAAAAACATATAACTTTCTTGTCTTATGAAGAACCTTTGGGAATCACTTTGGCCACTGTAGCTATCTTCTTTTTTATAACTTCAGCCTTGGTGCTGAGGATCTTCATTAAAGAGTGGGAAACCCCCATAGTCAAAGCCAACAACAGGAATCTCACCTATACTCTTCTCATTGCTCTCCAGCTCTCTTTCCTCTGCAGTTTTCTTTTCATTGGACAACCTGGTCAAGTCAAATGTCTCTTGCGACAAACTGCATTTGGCATCATCTTCTCTGTAGCCATTTCTTGCATTTTGGGTAAAACAACCATAGTGGTTCTTGCTTTCATGGCCACCAAACCAGGATCCCAAATAAAGAAATGGGTGGGGAAAAGACTGGCCAACTCCATAGTCCTTTCTTGCTCTCTGATACAAGTCACAATTTGTGTTGCATGGCTGGCAATTTCTCCCCCATTTCCAGATTCAGACATGCACTCCATGGCTGAAGAAATTGTACTAGAATGTAACGAAGCATCAACCATTATGTTTTATACTGTTCTGGGCTTTATGGGGTTCTTAACTGCTATCAGTTTCACGGTAGCCTTCCTAGCTAGGAAGTTACCTGATAGCTTCAATGAAGCCAAATTCATTACCTTCAGCATGCTGGTGTTTTGCAGCGTTTGGGTAACATTTGTTCCTACCTATCTGAGCACCAAGGGAAAGTACATGGTGGTGGTGGAGATTTTCTCCATTCTGGCTTCAGCAATGGGGTTGCTTGGCTGTATCTTTTTCCCAAAATGCTATATTATTCTTCTGAGACCTGATTTAAACAGAAAGGACAAACTTATTAAATAACACTGAAATATGTTTCTGAACCTTGTACTGTAAACTCTCCTCACTGTTTGTGGTTCCTTTTTCTGCTAGTCTTTGCAGTTTGGGAAAACTGAGACAGATGCACAAATGCACAAAATAAATATTTGTCTAATGTTGGAATGTGCCTAGGTTTATAAACATGTCAACAAATAAAGTACAATATCTTCCCGTGGCAATTTTGCCCAGCATTTTGCCTGCCATTTGCTCAGATTTGTTGTAGTCTTGGGTCTTCATGGATCATGGGTAATGCTTTGAAGGAAGCTTAAGTATAAGATGATAGTTACCAAAATCCAATTCAGAGCTCTTAAGAAGCTAAGTCCTTATTGGAATATGATAGTTTCAAACTTTCTTTTGGAGGTTAGGTTATTGAGTAAATAGTGTAGATTCACTGTCAGACCAGTCTAGGTTCATGGATGCATGGATGGTAAAGGCAAAGTTCATCCATTGGACATGCTCATAGATAAACTTTGCTTTTATGGAAGTAATCCTCTCTTTTTGTTCCCTCAGTAATACTTTATATAACTAATAAGATAGACATTTCAGAGACACTAAACATAAGGCGATGATATTGCATTTATCTTCCTATTACCATCCTTTGATTTTTGATTTTTTTAACTTTCTTTTCTGGAAGTTAAAATAGGAATCCAGATGAACGATACACTATTGCGTTCTCCAATATTCACAACCAATCAGACTTAACAGAAAATTGGTCCATTTTCACTATAACATTTCCTGAATCAAGAGTTTATCATTACTTTTTTGTATAGTGCCTCTATGCTCGTGTAATGATCTCCATTTTTCGATGTTGGTTGAAAATCTTTTGACTCCAGATGACTGACTGGACATGTCTTCCTGTTTTCTTGGCAAGTTTTTAATTTTAATTTTGTGATCATGGAACTGCAATGAGCACAACTATGAGGATCTCTAAGAAGTACTACTCCATCAATAACATCATAACTTCAATTGGTCTTTTAAAGAGTGGATATTAAATGAGACAATCCATAAACAATTAAATATGTATTGATATTGCAGAATATTTAAATATCAAGAGATAAATGGAGAGAATTGTAGCTCAGACTTGTCACTTGTTGAGTTGCTACATGCATCCCTTGATTATATTAGCATCTATCAGACAAAGTTGCTGTAATTTGTTCACAGATCCACGGGGCCAATGCCTATGGAGCAGTCTGGCTTCAATATCTGGGAATAGTTTGAATCTATTGAGCCTGAGAAAATGGATCGGTCCTTATCCATCTCCTCTTTAGATCCGAGTGACTTTCAAAACCAACAAACATTCTACCCTTCTATATAAACTCAGGGGATCAGTGGTTTTTGCTGGTTTGGTTTCTTTCTCTGATTTACATTCCAGACAGTGGTGATTGGCAAAGAGATGTTGCCTTTGGCCTTCACTGTGTGATGTTCTCAGTACAAGGTATCATCAGTTCAAAAAAGTGGCATACTATGGCTCTTATTTTCTAGAAAGATGTATTTGATGGGTCCTAGAGCAGTGGTTCTCAACCTGTGGGTCGGGACCCCACTTGGGGTTGAACGACCATTTCACGGGGGTCGCCAAACAAGGCTGTCCGCCATTTTTCCCCCTTTTCTTTGGCCATGCCCCTGGTACCTGATGATGTAAAAGTGGTTGGGGGTCAACACAACATGGGGACTGTACTATGGGGTCGCGGCATTAGAAAGGTTGAGAACCACTATCCTAGAAGGAGGAAGGAAGGAAGGAAGGAAGGAAGGAAGGAAGGAAGGAAGGAAGGAAGGAAGGATTTAAATTTTATAAATAAGTGAATTTCTTATTTTAGTATTTGTATATTATCATATTCTACAATTTATTTGTCCATGTAGTGAAAGAACTAATGGTAAAGGACAAATAAAAATAAATAATTTCAAGTGACCATTATTTCTTTACTACAAAGAAACTGATTCAGGTTATGTTTTTGTATATGATAAAAGGAGCAACATTTGTAGCAGCAATCAAATTTCACAATTAATGAGGAAGGAGTCCTGCGACTGATAGATTATTATTAGGATTGATAAAGAGATTTGTTTCAGGGCTATAAAATATCAATGGTGGATAAATGGATTGGTGGTGGCTCATGTCACTCATCAAGCCAGAAAAAAAAATATGGTTCATAATGTGTGACTTTGAGGATATGGAGTAAAAAAATCATTTAAAATGAGTGAAAAGAGCCAAGCTATATTTTTACTTTGAAATAAAAACAGTATTGAAAAATATGGTCCTCCTAGAACTTAGAACACTCTATTTTGAGATGGATTCACTTTGTAAATGTGGCTCAAATAAAAAGTTGTTTCCAATGGTATTCATTATTATTTGCATATTCACTTGGTATTATACACTGTTCCCATCCCAAAGGACTCTGAGCAGCTCACATGCCTGCTTCCATTAGAAAGTTTAAAAAGAAATGTCATGATTTAATTACATTGTTGTTGTTAGTTGTGAAGTCATGTCCGACCCATCGCAACCCCATGGACAATGTTCCTCCAGTCCTTTTAATTACATTACAAATACAATAATCAAAGTGTTTAAAAACCTATCAAAAAGATAAATAAAGGTGGGTGGGATTCTATAACATTACGGGTCAATTTCTTTTTAGCTCTTTGGAAAAAAAATCATGCTTTAATGTACGCCCTAACAGGACAAAGTCAGATAGTTGTATTGTTCCAGAGAATTTAAAGTTTAAAGCTACAGAACTCTTTTATTCCTAGACCATACATATCATCATTCTACTTTCTCCACAGTCTCCAAGGAGCGTCACCAAATATTCACTGATTTCCCCTATAATTACCCAAAGAATCTTACTAATGTTTTTTTTTCTCAATTCTTTCAGGAATTCTCAGGCACAGCACCAAAGAACAGCTCAAGATTGAAAAGGTCTGTTAATTGTGGGATCAGAATGTTAGAGATGTAACAAACTTTTTTCTTAGAAACAATATTTATTCTAATAAGTGAGAGTTTTTTCCCCTTAGGTTTCATTCTTACAGATAGAACTGGTTCTTATGTAGTGAAAAGTGTTTTCTTGAAGAAGATGGAATTTTCCATGGTAGTGATGGCAGTGTTGTCAATGTTACTGTCAGGAGCTACATGCCTTATTAAAACATGTTCTGTGGGGAAACTTCCCTTTATTAAGCACAAGTATTTTCTGCCAGGAGATTTCATAATGGCCGGGATACTCTCTCAGTTCTACATGATATCGGATCCAGTTGGTTTCACAAGGCACCCATCTGAAGAACTGGTTGATGAGCTCATGTAAAGACTTTCTCTTCTTAACTATAGCATATCTTAAACCATATATCTTTCTCTAATAGGTTGCCCTGGCAAATAAATACACAAACACATTTAATTCTTTCACTTAATATTAGGGAACAGTTGCATGCTTTGAATTATTTTCCAAACAGCTGTTGAGCATGCATGGAACACAGACTTAGAGCATCTCTGCCTTAATGAAACATCAGTGACTTTTATTGGGATAAGGTCTATCATCTATCATTATCCCAGAAAAAAACATAATATATAACATTTGTCCTCAAGTTTACTCCAAACACACTTTTCATGCCTATATCCACCATAAAACATATCCAAGAAGAAGATAAAAATATAAGACTAAATATATATATAAGAATTACATATGGGTTTTAATATGATCATTTTTCTTCCAGCAATTTATCTGTTTCTAATAAAAAAATGTTTACGATGAATTAAAAGAATCATAACCTCCTGCCTAGATCCACACATCATATCTTTCAATGCAGATTTTTCCTGCAGAACTACCAACATATCCTGGCCTTGGTTTTTGCTGTAAAGAGATAAATGAGAATAAGCCTATATTATCCAACATGAGCTTGGGTATAGACATCTCTAACAGTTATTACATGGCGGGATTGACTTACTTGGCTTCAATGGAGCTTCTCTCAACCCGTGGCAGATTCATCCCCAACTATAAATGTGATACCAAGGATTGGGCAGTATCTGTTATTGCAGGACCTAACTCTTACATCTGTCTCTTCATGGCAAACATCTTGAATGTCTACAAGATGCCCCAGGTGAGATTTTTTTTCTTGGACTAAGTATACACTGTAAGAATAACCTTGAAAGGTGGGAGGAAGAACTGCAGTCCTATTTAAAAAAAGACTGATAAAAGAAATTTGAGACTAAACCAGAAGTGTTCTTTGAGAAAACATCTCAGGATTGACACCCACTCCTCCCCAATTCTCTAGAAAGTTAAGGCAGGGGAAGGGAAAGTGTTTTCCTACTTGCAAGGTTAATGTCATCCCTTCCAGATTGTCCAGGGTAGGAAACCAAAATCACACATACTAATAATTCTTTTATTATAAGGTTACAATAACAGAGTCTTGCAAGTCTTAAACTACCTCCCATTTGTTTCTTTTACAAAGTAATGTTTACAAAAATACAACAAATAAACCAACTTTTCTTTTTATTACTTTTTCGTGATTTGGAAATAAAGTGGCAGTCCATACAATGATGAACAACATACTATGTGTTTCCAGAAGAGATAGATAATTTTAGGTACTTTACTTGATTTATTCTTCAATCTGAATCTATGATGAATGTCAGTTCTGGAAGATTGTCTAGACTAGAAAACAAAATCATGAATACTAGTAGTTATGTTATTGTAAGTTACAATAATCTTGCAACCCTGAATGAACTCACCTTTTTTTTACTTTTATGGAGCCATGTTTAGAAAACAACAAATAATAATTTCTTTCCTTGAATACTATATTTTGGAATGTGGATTAAAATGGTAGTCCAAATTATGTGTTTGCAGATGAGATGGATATTTTTTCATACTTTACTTGATTTATTTCTCAATCTGAATCATCTGAACAATTAATATACAATGATTCTTTGACATATTTACAAATACACTGAAGAGAAATGTCAATATATTGTCATGCATCCATTTTCCTACCATACTTTAGTAAAAATATTAAGAATTCATGGACCTGATTGAGTAATAGTTATCTTGATCTTTGTATTGCACACTGGTCTTCCTTCCTTCCTTCCTTCCTTCCTTCCTTCCTTCCTTCCTTCCTTCCTTCCTTCCTTCCTTCCTCTCTATAAATGTTATTCATGGTAATTCAAATAATTTAAAAATGAAGTTAAGTAATACAAATCAATGAATGTACACTATATCTATATTGATGTTCAATTTAACCTATACAAGATCTCCTTGTTGGACTTTATACTTTGAAAACTTTTGTTTCCATTATATAAAAGAGATTTTGTCTTTGCCATCAAGAATATTTTTTGTCTTTAAGAAAAAAAGATAAAAATGATGGTCCATTGGGTATGACAAGCTATGGATTTGGTTGATTTGATTATTATTGTAGAATCACATGGAGGTGTTAAGAGGGTGAAGCAAGAAAGCCGGAGGATTTTTAGAGAGATGGAATGTTGGTTTTATTGTAGTGTTTTGTACAGAGGTGACTATCTATAGAACAATGGGATCGGAATAGTTGATTAATATAGAAAGAAGCAAATTGAAACTTTTATGAACATGTACAGTTTTTAGAGGGCTTTTTTTAAAAAAATGTACACTTTCCAGAGTCGTTCTATCAGTGAGGTAAGTGGGCAGTCATTTGCTCTTCAAGCTTGTTTCAATTTAGTTTCTGAATGTAACATCATCAGCAGAATTTTCTTATCCTGTTTTCCTTAGCTTATAAATGTCTTATGCACCAGTGAGGTCTATTGGTTGTGTGATTGCCAAAATCTAAAACTTACTTGCCTAATAACCTAGCAGCCACATTCATAGCACATCTACTCCCCAAGCTTTCTTCCAAGACAGCTCTACATACATCATGTTGCTGTAATCTGATTGCAACGGAGTCGATGTCATCAGATTATCATAGGGAGCTTTGTATTTTCCATTTCTGTTCTAAAGGGTGGGGCAAGGAGACTCTACTTCCAAGTAATCTTGCCACTGTCTCTCATGGAGAATCAAATAATGTCATATCATATAATATCATCATATCTTGGACAGTAAGAAGAAGATATATTACCAAAAGATGGATTAAAATAAATCTAGAAAGAGTGCAGAGAATGATTAGGGAACTGGAGGTTAAAACATACAAAGAACGTTTGCAGGAAATGGGTATCTCCAGTTTAATGAAAAGGACTAAGGGTGACTTGATAGCAGTTTTCAAATATCTACGGGGCTGCCACAATGAAGAAGGGGTCAAACTATTCCCAAAGCATATGAAGGCAGGAGAAGAGGCAATGGATGGAAAGTAATCAAAGAGAGAACCAACCTAGAATGAAGGAGAAATTTCCTGACAGAACAATTAATCAGTGGAACGATTTGCTTCCAGAATTTGTGGGTGCTCCATTCCTGGAACATTTTAAGAAGAGACTGGATAGTGACTTGACTAGAATGGATGGGCTTCCTGTCCAAGCAGGGGGTTGGACTAGAAAACCTCCAAGGTCCCTTCCAACTGTGTTATTCTGTTATCCTTCTAAAGTTCAGGGATTACGGAATCAAATTACTGAATCAAATCTATGGCATTCAAATATTAAACTAAAGGAAAAACTGGTTTCTTTCTAGGTTACATTTTTCTTGGAGGAACACAATCTGTATCATAGACTCTAATACCCAATTATTTTAAATTATTTTTCCCTAGCTTCTATATGGATCTGCTCCAATGAATGATAATAGTGAGCACACAGTTTTCTTTCATCCTTTTTTCCCAAACGAGGACCTTCAGACGAAGGGGATTCTTCAGCTGCTGTTGCATTTAAAGTGGGTATGGATAGGGCTGATTTCCCAACCTGATGAGGGTGGACGGAGTTTTGTACGGAATGCCCTTACACTGTTTGTCCAGAAAGGTATTTGCTTTGACTTCATGCAAGAGTTGCCCAAAGACATTTATTCTAATCACATTGAATATATATTTAAAGATTATGTCGCCATGTACAAGGTTGTCATGAAGAGCACTGCCAATATTGTGATCCTCTATGGTGAAAACGATGTCATTGGCATTTTCAGAATATTTCCCCATCTTTCAGAATATGAGGATATACCGGTAAAGAGAAAAGACAAAGTTTGGATCATGCCAGCCCAGATGGAGTTCACATCAATCCCTTTTCAAAAAATATTCCCTTTGGACTTTATTCATGGTGCCATATCTTTTGCAGTTTCTTCCAAGGAGGTGACTGGGTTCAAACGATTCTTGCAGACAAGAAACCCTACTTCAGAAGAAGGAGATCATTTAACAAGATTGTTCTGGGAGCAGGCATTTGAATGTTTTTACCTTAAAGATAAGTTAGATGAGGATGCTGGAGTGCTGTGCACTGGAGAAGAGAAGTTGGAGACTCTTCCTAATTCTGTGTTTGAGATCACCATGACTGGGCAGAGTTATAGCATTTATAATGCAATCTATGCTGTGTCACATGCCTTGAAAGCCATGTTTTCATCCAAATACAAACTCAGAGCAAGGGCGGACCACAGAAGGCTGATGATTATCAAGGAACAAAGATGGCAGGTAATAATAAAAGAAATCACAATGACAGATTGATCAAGCAATCAATTTGTAAAATAAAATAAAATAAAATTGTAAGAATAAAATCTTCTCTGATGCCATCAGGTGATTTTATGATTGCAAAACATGTACATTTCAGGTTCAGTATCCACATAGTTTACACAAATTCATGTTTCATGTTTCCTGACAACAATGTGTAGGAACTATGTAAAAAAGATCCAATTCAAAAAATTTAATTAAATCAAAGCTTCATAATTCAGTTTAAAATTTTGTCAAACCATTTTACTTGGAGATAATATGCTTATTAATATTATAGTTCACTTGCACAATAATATTAGGAATTTCTAAATGGTAGTTGTGTACAATTGGTGTGGGTATTTATTTCTCCAGATCAATTGCATTTATTTATTGAACTTATATGGCCGCCCATCTCATTCATATAACACTGGACACCATGCACAGTTAAAACACAAAGCTAAAGAATCAATATAATTCAAACACAAACATTTGTGTTTGCTTTGCTTCCATTTAGCTCCACCCTTACCTGAGAACAGTCTTATTTAACAACAGTGTTGGGGAAACAGTTTTCTTTAATGAAAAGGGGGAATTGGGAACTGGATTTGAGATCATCAACTGGATCACATTCCCAAACAAAACATTTCTTAAAGTCAAAGTTGGAAAGATAGACCCATTGACTTCTCCAGAAGAGTCTTTCATGATTTCTGAAGAAAACATCATCTGGCCGACCATGTTCAACCAGGTATTTCCTACTCATGTTTCAGGTTGTCTCAAATCCTCCCATATTCAAAAATGAGATTTATCATTTGAGTGACTCATTAGTAATAAAATTAAGGCAATAAAATATGACGAAAAATGAAAGAGCAGAGATCAGATTACACAGGTGTTCCGTTATTAAACTTGTCTTTCCAAAAATCTATGGCCATTCCTGAATGTACACAATTACCAGCTGTCATTTTCAGGTTGTCCTAATAGGGAGCCATCTTTGAATTATAAAAGCTGAAAATCATTTAATAATAAACAAGCAACATGCTGAGATACTGTACTGGTTGAAATATCTTATTCCTGTCCATTGCTACCTTATAATTTGATTATATTCCAATGGCATATTGTCTAAGACATATTTTAAAATCCCAACTATTTTCTTTAGTTTTCTAAATTTAACTTGCAAATTTATCACCATTAAAACATAGTCTATTTCATAATTTCTATAAGACTGACTAGATGCAACTGGAACTCTGTATCCCATGAGTAAATTCTCTGCAGTATTTCTTTTCAGGACCTCTTTGGCAGAAAGGACTGGACTCAATGAAAATGCCGATAATTCCAAAGTTTAATTTCACCTATAAAGTGTGGGATAAATTACCAATCAGATTCAACTCAAAGGTGCTTTTCAAAGGCAACTGGACTTTTATTTTCTTGAAAATATTTTGCTTCTGATCCAAGAAGCTTCTTCAGTTCTCAAGGAATTGAATGTTTCTCAAACATTTTCAAGGAAAAAGCCACGAAAGTTGGTTGACTTTGAAAAGCACCTTTGGGACAACCATGACCTGGATGATTGAGAATTCTCATAGATATTTACCAATCAGATTGACCAAAATGGAATTTGAGGGGAGTCCAGTTTGAACAATTAAGGAAACCTCTAAGGTCCCATTGAAATACATGGGAAATACATAGGAAATATATGGTTCCATGAGGACATATAGACAATGTCACATAATTATGGTGGCATGCATTAAATGTACCTATCTAATAATACATTGAATTGAATCCCATACAGTATAAAGAATTTCTCGAAAAGCTATGCAGATTTGTCAGAATATCATATACAGAGTGAAATATGAGTGTATAAAGTACAAGTATTGAACTCCTGATTTCATTTCTGAACAGGCATTACCACTTTCTGTATGCAATGAAAATTGTTATCCAGGCTACCTCAAGAAAAAAATAGATGAGAAGCCCTTTTGCTGCTATGATTGTCTTCCTTGTGCAAAGGGGAAAATTTCAAACAGATCAGGTAAGATGTGCTTAATGAGAAGACTTATTAATTGTTACCAGCAATATTGTATACCTATCTGTGTTTACTCTGCATGGTATTGTTCTCAAATGTAATCAATTATTCAGAATTTGGAGTGTTGACCTCATTGAAGCAAGATAACTTCAGTATTAGATTAGATACACTTGAATATTACTAGCTCAGGTTGGTAGTTGAGCTGTTAGTTTGATCTCCAAGCTTGGCAATTTGGCTGCAAACGTTTCATCTACATTCAGGGAAACATCTTCAGTGTGCTTTGAATTGTGCTCATGTGTCAGAGCACTGACCTTTAAATTGGTGTGGGTGTTATTTGTTCAGATGTTTCTGAGTCATGGACAGGATTCGGGCTGTTTGACTGATGGGTTTGTTGTTATGAATTGAATATGATGCTCTTTTAATATAAAGAAGCAAGAAAATGAGCTTGTCCTTGCTGGAAAGAAGCAAGCACATAAATAGATATGAAACATAAATATTGGTCCTTCTGCTGGTCTGATAATGAACTACAATTTGCATGGATCTTTCACCCTTACAAATAACTGAAATTCTTACTAAAACATTTGTCACCTGAGCATGAATAATATTCGAAATGAAAAAGCTTTTGAATTAAGAGAAATTTCTCCAAAAATTAGGTTATCTCTTTTTAAAGGTAGAGAAGTCACTTATTAAGAAGAAAAGAGACAGATTTTGACTTATTTTCCATAACATACATCAGTCATTAAGTAAAATGTCCAACCAGATGAGCTCCAAAAGAAGTATCACACAATTTCTCTGGAAAATAAGCTAGGAAACTCTGACCTATTATAAAATTTTCTGTTTCACGATCTTTCCATCTTCCAACAGGACACTGAGATTGATACAAACAACACTCTTGGTGTCTATTTAACCAAATATATACAGGGTACTTTTCTGCATGTGGATGGTCCCATTCTTAATTTTTAATACTGCAATGCAAGTAAAATGGACATAATTAACTAGAAATAAATGGAGTTGCTTTCATAACTTCTATGGGCCACAATGTTTTCTTTGAGCAGTCCTTGGTGCTCTCTCAGCTTGGTGATTTTCTGCAGATATTTCATTACCAAACTAGGTAACATCATCGGTTCAACAGTAATGATGTTGACTAGCACTGATGATGTTATCAAGTTTGATTATGAAATATCTGCAAGAAAACAACTGATCTCAGATAGCACCAAAGTTTCCTCATTTCAACTCTGAGTTATAAATAACTTCCTTATTATGACTGTAATCCCATAATTCGCAGTAGAGTCAGGGCAACTGGATGGAACTGAGCATTTACTGGCTGGATGCCTTTCCTGACACCATGTGGAGTTGGCAGCAGATATTTTTTCTTTACACTCTAAGAGAAACATCTGCCGCTATTGAATTGTCAACCACCCAAGTGGGAGGTGAGCATCTTAAGCACTAGGCCATGATTCAGCTCTGAAATTCTGATCAATAAACAGTCCTTTAATGTTTTCTTTTGCAGATGCAGTTGACTGTTTCCAATGTCCAAAAGATCAATATCCAAATGAAGCTCACAATCTTTGCATCGAAAAACATATAACGTTCTTGTCTTATGAAGAACCTTTGGGAATCACTTTGGCCACTGTAGCTGTCTTCTTTTTTATAACTTCAGCTTTGGTGCTGAGGATCTTCATTAAAGAGTGGGAAACCCCCACAGTCAAAGCCAACAACAGGAATCTCACCTGTACTCTTCTCATTGCTCTCCAGCTCTCTTTCCTCTGCAGTTTTCTTTTCATTGGACAACCTGATCAAGTCAAATGTCTCATGCGACAAACTGCATTTGGCATCATCTTCTCTGTAGCCATTTCTTGCATTTTGGGTAAAACAACCATAGTGGTTCTTGCTTTCATGGCCACCAAACCAGGATCCTAAATGAAGAAATGGGTGGGGAAAAGGCTGGCCAACTCCATTGTCCTTTCTTGCTCTGTGATACAAGTCACAATTTGTGTTGCATGGCTGGCAATTTCTCCCCCTTTTCCAGATTCAGACATGCACTCCATGGCTGAAGAAATTGTACTAGAATGTAACGAAGGATCAACCACCATGTTTTATACTGTTCTGGGCTTTATGGGGTTCTTAACTGCTATCAGTTTCACAGTAGCCTTCCTAGCTAGGAAGTTACCTGATAGCTTCAATGAAGCCAAATTCATTACCTTCAGCATGCTGGTGTTTTGCAGCGTTTGGGTAACATTTGTTCCTACCTATCTGAGCACCAAGGGAAAGTACATGGTGGTGGTGGAAATCTTCTCCATTCTGGCTTCAGCAATGGGGTTGCTTGGCTGTATCTTTTTCCCAAAATGCTATATTATTCTTCTGAGACCTGATCTAAACAAAAAGGACAAACTTATTAAAAAACACTGAATTATGTTTCCAAACCTTATACTGTAAACTCTCCTCACTGTAGTGTTTCCTTTTTCTGCTAGTCTTTGCAGTTTGGGAAAACTGAGACAGATTCACAAATGCACAAAATAAATATTTGTCTAATGTTGGAATGTGCCTAGGTTTATAACCATGCCAAGAAATAAAGTACAATATCTTCCCATAGCAATTTTGCCCAGCATTTTGCTTGCCATTTGCTCAGATTTGTTGTAGTCTTGGGTCTTCATGGATCATGGGTAATGCTTTGAAGGAGGCTTAAATATAAGATGATAGTTACCAAAATCCAATTCAGAGCTCTTAAGAAGCTAAGTCCTTATTGGAATATGATAGTTTCAAACTTTCTTTTGGAGGGTAGGTTATTGAGTAAATAGTGTAGATTCACTGTCAGACCAGTCTAGGTGCATGGATGCATGGATGGTAAAGGCAAAGTTCATCCATTGGACATGCTCATAGATGAACTTTGGTTTTATAGAAGTAATCCTCTCCACCTAGTCTTTCTGTGCCCTCAGTAATACTTAATATAACTAATAGGATAGATATTTCAGAGACATTAAGCATAAAGCAATGATGTTGCATTTATCTTACTATTACCATCCTTTTTGATTTTTGATTTTTTTTTTTACTTTCTTTTCTGGAAGTTAAAATAGGAATCCAGATGAAGGATAAGCTTTTGCATTCTCCAATATTCAGAACCAATCAGACTTAACAGAAAATTGGTCCATTTTCACTATAACATTTCCTAAATCAAGAGTTTATAATTAATTGTTTGTATACTGCCTCTATGCTCGTTAATCATCTCCATTTTTAGATGTTGGTTGAAAATTTGTTGACTCTAGATGACTGCCTGGACATGTCTTCCTGTTTTCTTGGCAAGTTTTTAATTTTAATTTTGTGATCATGGAACTGCAATGAGCACAACTATGAGGATCTCTAAGAAGTACTGCTCCTTCAATAACATCATAACTTCAATTGGTCTTTTAAAGAGTGGATATTAAATGAGACAATCCATAAAAAATTAAATATGTATTGATATTGCAGAATATTTAAATATCAAGAGATAAATAAAGAGAATTGTAGCTCAGAGTTGTCACTTGTTGAGTTGCTGCATGCATCCCTTGATTATATTAGCATTCTCAGACAAAGTTGCTGTAATTTGTTCGCAGATCCAGGGGGCCAATGCCTATAGAGCAGTCTGGCTTCAATATCTGGGAATAGTTTGAATCTATTGAGCCTGAGAAAATGGATCGGTCCTTATCCATCTCCTCTTTAGATCCAAGTGACTTTCAAAACCAACAAACATTCTACCCTTCTATATAAACTAATTGGATCAGTGTTTTTTGCTGGTTTGCTTTCTTTCTCTGATTTACATTCCAGACAGTGGTGATTGGCAAAGAGATGTTGCCTTTGGCCCTCACTGTGTGATGTTCTCAGTACGAGGTATCATCAGTTCAAAAAAGTGGCATACTATGGCTCTTATTTTCCAAAAATATGTATTTGATGGGTCCTAGAGGAAGGAAGGAAGGAAGGAAGGAAGGAAGGAAGGAAGGAAGGAAGGAAGGAAGGAAGGAAGGAAGGAAGCATTTAAATTTTATAAATAAGTGAATTTCTTATTTTAGCATTTGTATATTATCATATTCTTCAATTTATTTGTCCATGTAGTGAAAGAAGTAATGGTAAAGGACAAATAGAAATAAATAATTTCAAGTGACCATTATTTCTTTACTACAAAGAAACTGATTCAGGTTATGTTTTTGTATATGATAAAAGGAGCAACATTTGTAGCCAGCAATCAAATTTCACAATTAATGAGGAAGGAGTCCTGTGACTGGTAGATTTTTTTTTTTTCATTTCTCATATACGATTGATAAAGAGATTTGTTGCAGGGCTGTAAAATATCAATGGTGGATAAATGGATTGGTGGTGGCTCATGTCACTCATCAAGCCAGACAAAAAATATATGGTTCACACCGTGTGACTTTGAGGATATGGAGTAAAAAATCATTTAAAATGAGTGAAAAGAGCCAAGCTATATTTTTATTTTGCAATAAAAACAGTACTGAAAAAAATGTTTCCAATGGTATTCCTTTTGCATATTCACTTGACATTACACACTGTTCCCATCCCAAAGGACTCTGCACAGCTCATAGGCCTGCTTCCATTAGAAAGCTTAAAAAGAAATGTCATGATTTAATTATATTGTTGTTGTTAGTTGCGAAGTCATGTCTGACCCATCGCAACCCCATGGACAATGTTCCTCCAGTCCTTTTAATTACATTACAAATACAATAATCAAAGTGTTTAAAGACCTATCAAAAAGATAAATAAAGGTGGTCGGGATTCTATAATATTATGGGTCAATTTCCTTTTAGCTCTTTGGAAAGAAAATCATGCTTTAATGTGCGCCCTAACAGGTCAAAGTCAGATAGTTGTTTTGTTCCAGAGAATGTAAAGTTTACAGCTACAGAACTAGCATTTGTTTATCTGAATTTTCATTATTTTTCTCTATCTCTTTTACAGTTTTCAGTTATGAGTTCTTTTTTTCCTAGCCCATACAAATCATCATTCTACTTTCTCCACAGTCTCCAAGGAGCGTCACCAAACATTCACTGATTTCCCCTATAATTACCCAAAGAATCTTACTAATGTGGTTTTTTTCTCTCAACTCTTTCAGGAATTCTCAGGCACAACACCAAAGAATAGCTCAAGATTGAAAAAGTCTGTTAATTGTCGGATCAGAATGTTAGAGACGTAACAACCTTTTTTCTTAGAAAGAATATTTATTCTAATAAGTGAGAGTTTTTTCCCCTTATGTTTCATTCTTACAGATAGAACTGGTTCTTATGTAATGAGAAGTGTTTTCTTGAAGAAGATGGAATTTTCCATGGTAGTGATGGCAATGTTGTCAATGTTACTGTCAGGAGCTACATGCCTTATTAAAACATGTTCTGTGGGGAAACCTCCCTTTATTAAGCACAAGTATTTTCTGCCAGGAGATTTCATAATGGCTGGGATACTCTCTCAGTTCTACATGATATCGGATCCAGTTGGTTTCACAAGGCACCCATCTGAAGAACTGGTTGATGAGCTCATGTAAAGACTTTCTCTTCTTAACTATAGCATATCTTAAACCATATATCTTTCTCTAATAGGTTGCCCTGGCAAATAAATACACAAACACACTTATGACAACTCTCCTGCTTGTGTTTTTATTCAAATTCCATATTGAGATTTTAATTTTTTTTACTGTTAAATGAATTGTTAGTGATGTACTATCAAGGTGCTGTACTATTTGTAGCTAAATCTATGTTAATCATTTAATTCTTTTACTAAATATTATAATGCTTTGAATTATTTTCCAAACAGCTGTTGAGCATGCATGGAACACAGACTTAGAGCATCTCTGCCTTAATTTAACATCAGTGCTTTTATTGGGATAAGATCTATCATCTAAAAATATCTAAAATATCTCAGATCTAAAAATATAACATTTGTTCTCAAGTTTACTCCAAACAAACTTTTCATGCCTATATCCGCCATAAAACATAACCAAGAAGAAGATGAAAATATAAGAATATTATATTATAATATTATATTATTATATATCTATCTTTGGTTATTCGGGTTTTTTCCCATGTCAAATTGGAAGTGTCTTGGCGACGTTTCGACGAAGTCTCATTCGTCACCTTCAGGCTGGTGCTTTCGGCTTCGTGCTTCCAGGAGCATATATTTGTTTTCTGAGGTTTTCGCGGGTGTTTGTATGTAGGTCTTTGGTTATTTGGGTTTTCTCCCGCGTCAAATTGGAAGTGCTCCTAGAAGCATGAAGCCGAAAAAATCAGCCTGAAGATGATGAATGAGATTTCATCAAAACGTATGGGTTTTAATACGATCATTTTTCTTCAAGCAATTTATCTGTTTCCAGTAAAAATTGTTTATGATGAATTAAAAGAATCATAACATCCTGCCTAGATCCACACAATATATCCTTTCTTGCAGATTTTTCCTGCAGAACTACCAACATATCCTGGCCTTGGTTTTTGCTGTAAAGGAGATAAATGAAAATATGCATATATTATCCAACATGAGCTTGGGTATTGATATCTCTAACAGTTATTACATGGCGGGATTGATTTACTTAGCTTCAATGGAGCTTCTCTCAACACGTGGCAGATTCATCCCCAATTATAAATGTGATGCCAAGGACTGGACAGTATCTGCTATTGCAGGACCTAACTCTTACATCTGTCCCTTCATGGCAAACATCTTGAATGTCTACAAGATGCCCCAGGTGAGATTTTTTTTCTTGGACTAAGTATACACTTTAAGAATCACCTTGAAAGGTGGGAAGAAGAACTGCAGTCCTATTTTTAAAAAGTCTAATAAAAGAACTTTGAGACTAAACCAGAAGTGTTCTTTGAGAAAGCATCTCAGGATGAACACCCAATCCTCCCCAATTCTCTGGAAAGTTAAGGCAGAGGAAGAGAAAGTGTTTTCCTACTTGCAAGGTTAATGTCATCCCTTCCAGATTCTCCAGGATAGGAAACCAAAATCACACATATTAATAATTCTTTTATTGTAAGGTTACAATAACAGAGTCTTGCAAGTCTTAAACTACCTCCCACTTTTTTCTTTTACAAAGTAATGTTTACAAAAATACAACAAATAAGGCAACTTTTCTTTTTATTACTTTTTTGTGGTTTGGAAATAAAGTGGCAATCCAAACAATGATGAACAACATACTATGTGTTTGCAGAAGAGATAGATAATTTTAGGTACTTTACTTGATTTATTCTTCAATCTGAATCTATGATGAATGTCAGCTCTGGAAGATTGTCTAGACTAGAAAAAAAAATCATGACTACTAATAGTTATGTTATTGTAAGTTACAATAATCTTACAACCCTGAATGAACTCACCTTTTTTTTTTTTACTTTTATAAAGCCATGTTTAGAAAACAACAAATAATAATTTCTTTCCTTGAGTATTTTATTTTGGGATGTGGAATTAAAATGGCAATCCAAACTATGTATTCCCAGATGAGATAGATATTTTTTCATACTTTACTTGCTTTATTTCTCAATCTGAATCATCTGAACAATTAATATACAATGATTCTTTGACATATTTACAAATACACTGAAGAGAAATGTCAATATATTGTCATGCATCCATTTTCCTACCATGCATTAGTAAAAATACTAAGAATTCATGGACCTGATTGAGTAATAGTAACAGTATCTTGATCTTTGTACTGCACACTGGTCTTCCTTCCTTCCTTCCTTCCTTCCTTCCTTCCTTCCTTCCTTCCTCTCTATAAATGTTATTCATGGTAGTTCAAATAATTTAAAAAATGAAGTTATGTAATACAAATGAATGAATGTACGCTATATCTATACTGATGTTCAATTTAACCTATACAAGATCTCCTTGTTGGGCTTTATACTTTGAAAACTTTTCTTTCCATTATATAAAAGAGATTTTGTCTTTGCAATCAAGAATATTTTTCTTTTTAAGGAAAAAAGATAAAAATGATGGTCCATTGGGTATGACAAGCTATGGATTTGGTTGATTTGATTATTATTGCAGAGTCACATGGAGGTGTTAAGAGGGTGAAAGAAGAAAGCCAGAGGATTTTTAGAGAGATGGGATGTTGGTTTTATTGTAGTGTTTTGTACAGAGGTGACTATCTATAGAACAATGGGATCGGAGTAGTTGATTAATATAGAAAGAAGCAAATTGCAACCTTTATGAACATATACAGTTTTTAGAGGGCTTTTTTTAAAAAATGTACACTTTCCAGAGTCGCTCTATCAGTGAGGTAAGTGGGCAGTGGTTTGCTCTTCAAGCTTGTTTCAATTTAGTTTCTGAACATAACATCATCAGCAGAATTTTCTTATCCGGTTTTCCTTAGCTTAAAATGTCTTATTCGCCAGTGAGGTCTGTTGGTTGTGTGATTGCCAAAATCTAAAACTTACTTGCCTAATAACCTAGCAGCCACATTCATAGTCCCTCTACTCTCCAAGCTTTCTTCCAAGACAGCTCTATATACATCAATTTGCTGTAATCTGATTGCAACTGAGTCGATGTCATCAGATTATCATAGGGAGCTTTGTATTTTCCATTTCTGTTTTAAAGGGTGGGGCAAGGAGACTCTACTTCCAAGTAATCTTGCCACTGTCTCTCATAGAGTATCAAATAATGTCATATCATATAATATCATCATATCTTGGACAGTAAGAAGAAGACATATTAGCAAAAGATGGATTAAAATAAATCTAGAAAGAGTGCAGAGAATGATTAGGGAACTAGAGGTTAAAACATACAAAGAATGGTTGCAGGAATTGGGTATGTCTAGTTTAATGAAAAGGACTAAGGGTGACTTGATAGCAGTTTTCCAATATCTAAGGGGCTGCCACAATGAAGAAGGGGTCAAACTATTCTCCATAGCATATGAAGGCAGGACGAGAAGCAATGAATGGAAAGTAATCAAGGAGAGAACCAACCTAGAATGAAGGAGAAATTTCCTGACAGAACAATTAATCAGTGGAACGATTTGCTTCCAGAATTTCTGGGTGCTCCATCCCTGGAATATTTTAAGAAGAGACTGGATAGTGACTTGACTAGAATGGACGGGCTTTCTGCCCAAGCAGAGGGTTGGATTAGAAAACCTCCAAGGTCCCTTCCAAATGTGTTATTCTGTTACCCTGTTAAAGGTCAGGGATTACTGAATCGAATCTCTGGCATTCAAATATTAAATTAAAGGAAAAACTGGTTTCTTTCTAGGTTATATTTTTCTTGAAGGAACACAATCTGTATCATAGACTCTAATACCCAACTATTTTAAATTATTTTTCCCTAGCTTCTATATGGATCTGCTCCAATGAATGATAATAGTGAACACACAGTTTTCTTTCATCGTTTTTTCCCAAACGAGGAGATTCAGACGAAGGGGATTCTTCAGCTGCTATTGCATTTAAAGTGGGTATGGATAGGGCTGATTTCCCAACCTGATGAGAGTGGAGAGAGGTTTGTACGGAATGCCCTTACACTGTTTGTCCAGAAAGGTATTTGCTTTGACTTCATGCAAGAGTTGCCCAAAGAAATTTATTCTAATCACATTGAATATGTATTTAAAGATTATGTCGCCATATACAAGGTTGTCATGAACAGCACTGCCAATGTTGTGATCCTCTACTGTGGAAATCACATAATTGCCATTTTCAGAATATTTCCCTATATTTCAGAATATGAAGATATACCTGTAACAAGAAAAGACAAAGTTTGGATCATGCCAGCCCAGATGGAGTTCACATCAATCCCTTTTCAAAAAATACTCCCTTTGGACTTTATTCATGGTGCCATATCTTTTGCAGTTTCTTCCAAGGAGGTGACTGGGTTCAAACCATTCTTGCAGATGAGAAGCCCTACTTCAGAAGAAGGAGATCATTTAACAAGATTGTTCTGGGAGCAGGCATTTGAATGTTTTTTCCTTAAAGATAAGTTAGATGAGGATGCTGGAGTGCTGTGCACTGGAGAGGAGAAGTTGGAGACTCTTCCTAATTCTGTCTTTGAGACCACCATGACTGGGCAGAGTTACAGCATTTATAATGCAGTCTATGCTGTGGCACATGCCTTGAAAGCCATGCTTTCATCCAAATACAAACACAGAGCAAGGGCGGATCACAGAAGGCTGATGATTATCAAGGAAGAAAGATGGCAGGTAATAATAAAAGAAATCACAATGACAAATTGATCCAGCAATCAATTTGTAAAATAAAATAAAATTGTAAGAATAAAATCTTCTCTGATGCCATCAGGTAATTTTATGATTGCAAAACATGTACATTTCAGGTTCAGTATCCACATAGTTTACACAAATTCATGTTTCATGTTTCCTAACAACAGTGTGGAGGAACTATGTAAAAAAGATTCAATTCAAAAAATTTGATTAAATCACAGCTTCATAATTCAGTTTGAAATTTTGTCAAACCATTTTACTTGGAGATAATATGTTTATTAATATTCTGGTTCACTTGCACAGTAATATTAGGAATTTCTAAATGGTAGTTGTGTACAATTGGTTTGGTATACAATTGGTATTTATTTCTCCAGATCAATTGCATTTATTTATTCAATTTATATGTCTGCCCATCTCATTCATATAACACTGGACACCGTGCACAGTTAAAACACAAAGCTAAAAAATCAATATAATTCAAACACAAACATTTGTGTTTGATTTGCTTCCATTTAGCTCCATCCTTACCTGAGAAAAGTCTTATTTAACAACAGTGTTGGGGAAACAGTTTTCTTTAATGAAAAGGGGGAATTGGGAACTGGATTTGATATCATCAACTGGATCACATTCCCAAACAAAACATTTCTTAAAGTCAAAGTTGGAAAGATAGACCCATTGATTTCTCCAGAAGAGTCTTTCATGATTTCTGAAGAAAACATCATCTGGCCAACCATGTTCAACCAGGTATTTCCTACTGATGTTCCAAGTTGTCTCAAATCCTCCCCCCTACCATATTCAAAAATCACTTTTATCATTTGAGTGACTCATCAGTAATAAAATTAAGGCAATAAAATATTATGAAAAATGAAAGAGCAGAGATCAGATTACACAGGTGTTCCGTTATTAAACTTGTCTTTCCAGAAATCTATGGGCATTCCTGAATGTACACAATTACCAGCTGTCATTTTCAGGTTGTCCTAAATAGGGAGCCATCATTGAATTATAAAAGCTGAAAAATATTTAACAATAAACAAGCAATATTCTGGTTGAAATATCTTATTCCTGTCCATTGCTACCTTATAATTTTATTTTATTCTAATAAGACATTATCTAAGACAGTGGTTCTCAACCTGTGGGTCGGGACCCCATTTGGGGTCAAATGATGATTTCACAGGGGTCGCCAAACAAGGCTGTCCGCCATTTTTCCCCTCTTTTCTTTGTCCATGCCCCTGGCACCCAGTGATGTATAAGTGGTTGGGGATCACCACAACATGGGGAACTGTATTATGGGCTCGCGGCATTAGAACGGTTGAGAACCACTGATCTAAGACATTTTAAAATCCCAGCTATTTTCTTTAGTTTTCTAAATTTAACCTGCAACTTTGTCACTATTAAAACATGGTCTATTTCATAATTTCTACAAGACTGACTAGATGCAACTGGAACTCTGAATCCCATGAGTAAATTCTCTGCAGTATTTATTTTCAGGACCTCTTTGGCAGAAAGGACTGGACTCAATGAAAATGCAGATAATTCCAAAGTTTAATTTCACCTACAAAGTGTGGGATAAATTACCAATCAGATTCAACTCAAAGGTGCTTTTCAAAGGCAACTGGACTTTTTTTCTTGAAAATGTTTTGCTTCTCATCCAAGAAGCTTCTTCAGTTCTCAAGGAATTGAATGTTTCTCAAACATTTTCAAGGAAAAAGCCACGAAAGTTCATTGACTTTTGAAAAGCATCTTTGGGACAACCATGACCTGGATGATTGAGAATCCTCATAGATATTTACCAATCAGATTGACCAAAATGGAATTTGAGGGGAGTCCAGTTTGAACAATTAAGACTTCAGGAAACCTCTAAGGTTATGTGAAAACATGGAAATACATGGGAAATACATAGGAAATACATAGTTCCATGAGGACATCGAACTATGTATTTCCTATGTATTTCCCATGTATATGAGGACATATAGACAATGTCACATTATTATGGTGGCATTCATTAAATATGCCTATCTAATAATATGTTAAATTGAATCCCATATATAGAATGTCTCCAAAAGCTATGCAGATTTGTCAGAATATCATAAAACAGTGAAATATGAGTGTATGAAGTACAACTATTCAACTCTCTCCTGATTTCATTTCTGAATAGGCATTACCACTTTCTGTATGCAATGAAAATTGTTATCCAGGCTACCTGAAGAAAAAAATAGATGAGAAGCCCTTTTGCTGCTATGATTGTCTTCCTTGTGCAAAAGGGAAAATTTCAAACAGATTAGGTAAGATGTGCCATGTATATAATTGAGAAGACTTATTCATTCTCACCAGCAATATTGTATACCTATCTGTGTTTAATCTGCACGATATTGTTCTCAAATGTAATCAGTTTTTCAGAATTTGGAGGGTTGGCCTCATTGAAGCAAGGTATTAGATGAGATGCATTTGAATATTAGTAGCTCAGGTTGGTAGTTGAGCTGTTAGTTCGATCTCCAACCTTGGCAATTTGACTACAAACGATTCATCTCTATTTTGGGAGACATCTTCAGTGCACTTTGAATTGTGCTCGTGTGTCAGAACACTGACCTTTAAATTGGTATGAATGTTACTTGTCCAGATGTTTCTGAGTCATGGTCTGGATTCGGGCTGTTTGACTGACTGGTTTGTTGTTGTGAATTAAATATGATGCTATGTTAGTATCATATGGATGCATCCTTCCATCTTCAAAGATGACACTGAGATTGATACAAACAACACTCTTGGTGTCTATTTGACCAAACATATACAGGGTACTTTTCTGCATGTGGATGGTCCCATTCTTCATTTGTAATACTGTAATGCAAGTAAAATGGACATAATTAACTAGAAATAAATGGAGTTGCTTTCATAGCTTCTATGGGCCACAATGTTTTCTTTGAGCAGTCGTTTGTGCTCTCTGAACTTGGTGGTTTTCTTGCAGATATTTCATTACCAAACTAGGTAACATCATCAGTTCAACTGTAATCATGTTGACTAGCACTGATGATGTTACCAAGTTTGATTATGAAATATCTGCAAGAAAACAACTGATCTCAGATAGCACCAAAGTTTCCTCATTTCAACTCTGTTATAAATAACATCCTTATTATGACATTAATCCCATAATTCGCAGTAGAGTCAGGGCAACTGGATGGAACTGAGCATTTACTGGCTGGATGCCTTTCCTGACACCAGGTGGAGTTGGCAGCAGATATTTTTTCTTTACACTCTAAGAGAAACATCTGCCGCTATTGAATTGTCAACCACCCAAGTGGGAGGGGAGCACCTTACGCACTAGGCCATGATTCAGCTCTGAAATTCTGATCAATAAACAGTCCTTTAATGTTTTCTTTTGCAGATGCAGTTGACTGTTTCCAATGTCCAGAAGATCAATATCCAAATGAAGCTCACAATCTTTGCATCGAAAAACATATAACTTTCTTGTCTTATGAAGAACCTTTGGGAATCACTTTGGCCACTGTAGCTGTCTTCTTTTTTGTAACTTCAGCTTTGGTGCTGAGGATCTTCATTAAAGAGTGGGAAACCCCCATAGTCAAAGCCAACAACAGGAATCTCACCTGTACTCTTCTCATTGCTCTCCAGCTCTCTTTCCTCTGCAGTTTTCTTTTCATTGGACAACCTGATCAAGTCAAATGTCTCATGCGACAAACTGCATTTGGCATCATCTTCTCTGTAGCCATTTCTTGTATTTTGGGTAAAACAACCATAGTGGTTCTTGCTTTCATGGCCACCAAACCAGGATCCCAAATAAAGAAATGGGTGGGGAAAAGGCTGGCCAACTCCATTGTCCTTTCTTGCTCTCTGATACAAGTCACAATTTGTGTTGCATGGCTGGCAATTTCTCCCCCATTTCCAGATTCAGACATGCACTCCATGGCTGAAGAAATTGTACTAGAATGTAACGAAGGATCAGCCATCATGTTTTATACTGTTCTGGGCTTTATGGGGTTCTTAACTGCTATCAGTTTCACGGTAGCCTTCCTAGCTAGGAAGTTACCTGATAGCTTCAATGAAGCCAAATTCATTACCTTCAGCATGCTGGTGTTTTGCAGCGTTTGGGTAACATTTGTTCCTACCTATCTGAGCACCAAGGGAAAGTACATGGTGGTGGTGGAGATCTTCTCCATTCTGGCTTCAGCAATGGGGTTGCTTGGCTGTATCTTTTTCCCAAAATGCTATATTATTCTTCTGAGACCTGATTTAAACAGAAAGGACAAACTTATTAAAAAACACTGAATTATGTTTCTGATCCTTATACTGTAAACTCTCCTCACTGTTGTGTTTCCTTTTTCTGCTAGTCTTTGCAGTTTGGGAAAACTGGGTCAGATGCACAAATGCACAGAATAAATATTTTTCTAATGTTGGAATGTGCCTAGTTTATAACCATATCAAGAAATAAAGTACAATATCTTCCCGTGGCAATTTTGCCCAGCATTTTGCTTGCCATTTGCTCAGATTTGTTGTAGTCTTGGATCTTCATGGATCATGGGTAATGCTTTGAAGGAAGCTTAAGTATAAGATGATAGTTATCAAAATCCAATTCAGAGCTCTTAAGAAGCTAAGTCCTTATTGGATTTTGATAGTAGTTTCCAACTTTCTTTTGCAGGGGAGGTTATTGAGTAAATAGTGTAGATTCACTGTCAGACCAGACTAGGTGCATGGATGCATGGATGTTAAAGGCAAAGTTCATCTGAGGTGGGCAGGAAAAAGTTCAATATATCTATATCTTAATAGGAATGCTTGTTGCTGATAATAGTTAATAGATGATATTAAGTTTGGCTGTGAAATGTAACCTAAATCATATAACCTGTGTGTCATAATTATAGAGATGTGTTCATGCTATGTAGAAACCATTTTACAAGAAGTGTCAGTGTCAACTAAAAGTCACAGATGTTGTAAGATAGCACCCGTGCAGAAAGGTGTGGTAAGACAACCGTTTGTGTGAACTTCTCCTTTTTCCTTGTGTAGCCTCAAGATATAAACTTCTCTGTTTTAGTGTGTTAAAGGTGGATAAGAAGTCATCTATTAGGTTAAGCATGGGCGGCAAGCTGTATAAAAGTGACACCCTCAGAGTAACTCAGGGTTCAGAATTTGTCATGCTAATACTCTGAACCATCGTGTACGAATAAAAACCTGTTTTCTCCAACCCTTCGTGGTCTTGTCTTCTGATGTAAGTATCGTGGTTTTTTCCCACAACAATTATCTGGCGACGGCGGCAGGACGGCAAGGAGTCTTGGGGCTCTCTGGAGGGCACACCCTGATGCCAGGGGCCTGTAGTGTTAGGGGGAACATCCCAGGCGCCATCGGACCTTTTATTCCGAGGGACTTCCCTGTGACACAGGGCTCCAGCATTGGCGGTCGGCCACTCCAAGAACCACTGGTGAAGGGTAAGGAGACCAGGCAACTTTCCAGCCGGCTAGAGGACAAAGGATTCGCCTGCAGGCAAGTATTGAAAGGGAAATAAGGAATCCCTCCCTGTAAGCAGGGACGGAGGAGAGGACTGATCACCCTCTCTTTGGAATAAGGTGGGAGGATTGTTGTGTGTGTTTGCAGTGAGTGAGTGGCGCTCGAACTTCCCATCGGTGACCGTTGAGTTTCCGGCTCCCTGGGTCTAGCGCGTATAAGTGAAACCCTCAGTGTAATCCCGAGTGGAAGGACCCCTTACCTTCCTCTCATCCCCTTTCCTCATTTGTCTTGTCTGGTGCCCTGGGATGCTCATGGGGTGATGGTGGAAGTGTACTCCTTACTCCATTGGGGTGTATGTTAAAGCATTTTAAGTCTGCTTATGAGGATCAGGATTATGGTATTAAGTGGAGCAGGCATAAGTTGAGGATCTTCTGTGAGGTAGATTGGCCCAGCTTTAACATAGGCTGGCCAAGCACAGGGACACTAGATCCATTCATTGCTCTAAAAGTACATTAGTTAGTGTTCAATCCCATGTTAGGGCACCCAGACCAGGCACCCTATATTGATGTGTGGCTCAGCTTGTTGCAAAGACCTCCACCATGGATTCAGAAATGCAAAACTGTCCCCTGTGTTAAAAAGTTTAGAAGATAGAAAAAGCTGGGGACAAGCCATAATTCAACCAGATGTCCAGGATCAAGGGACCCAAACTGGACCTTCAGCAAGAGGTGCTGAGGGGGTCCAAGGCAGAAGAGGAACGGATGGGACTGCAAACAGAAGACAGAGAAGTGGGAGGACTGATAGCCGAACAAATGAGGACAAAGACTGAGGAAGCATCTTTGAATGCTCCCCTTAGACAAGTAGATCAATTGGTTGTCAGTAAGGATGATCCAGCAGAAACAGCCACAGCTCTTCTATTCCAACATATGCCTTTTACTACATCAGACCTTCTTGCTTGGAAATTTAGTGAAAAAAAAAACAAATCAAGTGTCCGAAAGACTTTTGTGAAAAGAGAAAAGGAGGAGGAAAAGAAAAAGGATCAGAAAATGCAAAGGAAAGCTGAATTGCTGGCAGTTGCTATGATGGGGGTGTCAAGGGGAGGTGGCAGAGGTAGAGGATGGGGAAGGGTGTTAGGACAAAACCAGTGTGCCATATGTAAGAAGGAAGGACACTGGACGGGTGAATGTCCAGAAAGAGAAAAGGATGAAGAAAAAGGAGGGGGAAGAGGCAGGTTTGCGAAGAGCTACAGAGGTGGCCCAAGGAGAAGCCAGGGAGGGAGAGAAAGAAGAAGAGGATTTTCAAGGACTCCCCTCATAGGCCTGGCAGAAGCAGAGGAGTGGGACTGAGACCGACTGGGTTCAGCCCGCCTCCCAGAACCTGTGGTCAGTTTAACAGTAGGAGGCAAACCTATTCCCTTCCTTGTGAATACTGGAGCCACCCGATTAGTCCTAACCCAACCCCTAAGCCAAGCCTCCCCTCACTCTATCAACATATAAGAGCAACAGGAAAAATATTGCAGCGACCCTTTTTGGAGCCCTTAAGTTGCACTAGGGGAGGAAAAACTATAACCCTTCAGTTTGAATATATGCCAATTCTTTTATTGGTAAGGGATCTGCTTTGTAAACTAAGGGTGCAGATCTCCTTTGAAGAGGATGGCACAATGGCCATAAACTATGGAAAGGTGATGGTGGAAGTACCCCAGAGGGATGGAGAATGGTGATGCTGGCACAAGCAGTAGAAGCAAATACAAAGTGGAAAGAGTTCAATATGCCACACCTGTGGGCAGAGGACAACCCCCCCCCCGGTTTTGCAAAGCATCGTCCACTATCTGCCAGCTGCTGTA
The DNA here is from genome assembly GCF_016545835.1 of Crotalus tigris. Lineage (NCBI taxonomy): Eukaryota > Metazoa > Chordata > Lepidosauria > Squamata > Viperidae > Crotalus > Crotalus tigris. The sequence goes on along the minus strand of NW_024098060.1, from coordinate 53,740 downwards.
CCGAAGAATAGGAAAGAGTTAAGAGGATTGCTGTTGGCTTCTGCCGAATATGGATCCCTACCTTTAGTTTAATAGCAAGATCCCTATATGAGGCCACAGAGGATGGGAGATAAAGAACCATTGCAATAGGAACAGCAAGAAAATAACAGCTTCACCGCTCTCAAGGAGGCTCTAATGTGCGCCCCTAGTTTAGGTCTACTAGACTTGGACAAGTTATTTCAACTGTTTGTAGATACAAAGCAAAATGTGGCAGTAGGAGTTCTCACCCAGAAAACAGGAACCTGGCATCACCCGGTCACTTATCTGTCTAAACAGCTTGACAATGTAGCCAGAGGATGGCCGGCTTGCCTTAAAGCAAGTGCTGGAACAGCATTATTAACACAGGAAGCTAACAAGTTGACTTTTGGACAAAAGTTAGATATCTACACACCCCATGCTCTTAAAGCTGTCTTAGGAGCAAAAGGACATTTGTGGCTGACCAACCCATGCATGCTGAAGTATCAAGCTCTAATAATACATAATCCAATGATTATATTAATTTAATCAAACTCACTGAATCCAGCCATGCTGTTGCTTGAATCAGACTTGGAAACCACACATAGTTGCATACAAGCTATTGAAGAAACTTACGCTAGCCGCTCAGACATGAGAGATGTCCCCCTGCTTGATCCAGACTTTACAATATACACGGGTAGAACTAGTTTTATGCAAGAAGACATTCGAAAGGCAGGATGTGCTGTGGTGATTTTGAAGAAGTATGGGAAGCTGAGCAACTTCCGCCCGGTACAAATGCTCAGCTAGCTGACCTGCATGCATTAACTAGAACTTTGGAGTTGGCAAAAGGAAAGTGCATTAATATTACACAGACTCTAAGTATGCATTCCTAACAGTGCAAGTCCATGGAGCCTTATACAAAGTAAGAGGACTTATAACTTCAGGGGGAAAGGATGTTCAATATGGACCACAGATATTGCGTCTGCTGAATAGTGTGGGGAGCCTAAGGAAGTAGCTGTAATGCATTGCAAAGGCCATCAGAAGGGAGCATCAGATATTCAATTAGGAAATAATAAGGCAGACAGGGAAGCTCACATTGCTGTACTAAAGGCACCTTTTGAGCATACAAATTGTCTAGCTTTGTGGACCCCTGAGGAACAGGACCAGGGTAAACCAAACTACTCTCATGAAGATTTGGACAAAGCTGAGATGCTGGAAGCAAGGCAGGAAGATGGTTGATGGATTTTGCCAGACCAGCGAGTCTTTATCCCAGGATATATGGCATGGGATGCAGTGCAACAGGTTTATAAGCAACTGCACCTGGGAAAGGCGGCACTGGCAAATGCCCTGAAGAGAGAGGTTTATATTGACAAAATACACAGTATTGCAGCAAATGTTTGTGCTAGATGTGAGATCTGTTCCACCAACAACCCAAGGCAAGGACCCCAACTGCCTCAAGAACTTCAGCCCAGAGGAAATTATCCCTTCGATTCCTTGATGATTGATTTTACTGACATGCCATGCTCAGGTCCCTATAACGCAATGCTAGTCATAGTATGTACATACACTAGATGGCTAGATTGCATCCCTACAAAGAAGAAGAAGAAGAAGAAAAGCAACTGAGGTCGCAAAAGCCTTGCTTCATATTATTATTCCCAGGTATGGGTTGCCATCTAGAATCTCTTCAGATAATGGTCCTGAATTTATCCATAGAGCCACCCAAAAGATAGCAGCTATGCTAGGAATAACATGGAAGCTTGACTGTAGTTTCCATGCTCAATCAGGAGGAAGGGTGGAGAGAATACATAGACCATTAAGGAAAAATTGGCAAAAATATGTCAGGAGACTCAGCTTAAGTGGCCAGATGCTTTAAATATGGCCCTGGTTGTGGTAAGGTGTGCCCCACAAAGGGGGCTGCTCGTATCTCCCTTTGAATTATTGTATGGCAGAGTCCCCAACTTACTCAAACCAGGTGTCCAGAACTCTGAACAAGTGGCAGATACTGTTAAATTAGAACAGCTGCAGGCTCTTAACACTATAGTCCAGTGGCTACACCAATATGTTCTAACCCAAAGATCCCATGTCTTGGTTACACTAACACATAATATACCACCGGGACAGGAGGTCTGGGTAAAGGAATTGGAAGAGGGAAGTCTTAAGCCCAAAGTGGAAAAGGGCTGTATACTGTTGTTATGTGTTCTCCCCTTGCTATTAAGGTGGCTGAAATCAAATTGTGGATCCATTGGTCCAGGGTTAAATTGGCAGCCCCCACCCAATGGAAAATGAATAGTAACCCAACTCAACCCTTTAAGCTATCTCTGCATCGTAGGAGAAGGAGCCTCTCCCCTTCTGGTGACACCCCGGAAGCTGCACCCCTGCGAACGGGAGAGGTGAAGCAACCCCCTGCAGGTGTTACTCCGGAAGCTAACACCCATCGCACGGGCAGCAAAAGGTCCCTACCTTGGAAACTGCGTTCATATCATTAGTCTTAAAAGTCTTTTTAATTGGTTATGGATTCCACCCAGAAAATGAGGGAAACTGCCTGTATTAGGAAAGGGCTCATCCCAACAATTTGGGTGGTGGTAATGTTGTTGTTAATCATTGTTATAATTAACTCTCTGTTTCTGTATAGAAGGATCACAGTCAAAGAGAAGGGGGTTGAGGGTGTGCCTGAGGACTGGCTAATTGAACCCATGATCTGGATATCAGTAAGGCTGTCACCCCATCCCCCACTTTAAGTTATCCAGAACCTGTATCAACCTCTGTGGGACAGGGTCTTTCCACAAGGGAGGGCGATCATAAGGGAGTAAGTGGTGATGAATATCTCTTGGGGAACCCACGACCTTACCCTTCAGACCACGTCCCTCCTTGTGATGAATGTTTTGTAGACCTTCCTACAGGGAGACACTTTGTTTATATGGCTTTGGTATTGAGGGAACTGGTGAAGACCCTAAGACCTACCTCATGGTCCAAGTAGAACGAATCTATGATGGGCAAATTAGGTCTTTAGGCTGGTCTGTATATGATAATCTGAAGAAACTGGAAGATGACCCCCTCCCTATAAGTACAACAGCTACTAATTTGTTTATTGAAATGGCTGAGGAGGTGGCAAAAACACTCACTGTAAAGAATTGTTTTGTATGTGGTGGTACCAACATGGGGGAGCAATGGCCATAGGAAGCTTTAGAGGCCACCCCTGAAATTTATAACAACATGTTTAATGCTGGAAACGTGACAGCTCGAACTCGCTTCTCAGGAGCTGTGTGGACTTTGGCTACTAACCTGGTTGGGAGGAACTGTTTCTTCAGAAACCATACTGTGCCGGTAGGACATCTAATCTGTTTGGGATATTGGGATCAGGACTATGTAAAATGGGTCTCTCCTGGTCAAAGCCCAGAGCCCACTGAATTTGAGGGAACTCTGCTCCCCTATCTTAAAGGCTCTCAATATATTGTCTGATACTACTGATAAGATTCGAAGAGCAGTATATCAGAATAAGTTGGCCCTAGATTACATCTTGGCAAAGGAAGGAGGTGTTTGTGGAAAGTTCAACCTTTCCAATTGTTGTTTGCAAATTGATGAGACAGGAAAAGCCATTAAGCAGTTGACCACTGAAATGAGGCAACTTACCCATAATGCTGACCAAGAATGGAAAGGTTTTGACTTTACCCAGGTATTTACATCTTGGTTTCCCAAGCTGCCTGGTTTGCAAGCCATCGTGGCCCTCGTGGGAATCATTGCCCTTGGTTGTCTAATTCTATGTTGTATTTTACCTATTGTTACTTGCACCATTTCCAAGAGCCTCTCAATGCTCGTTGAGAAAAGAGCCATAGCCCAGGTCATGGCCCTTGTAGAGGAAGGGGAATATGCTACCTTATGTTATCCTCCAAGGTATGAAACTCCTCAATAATCTTGTGATTTTAGTGAAGTTTCAAGGGGAGGAAATGAGGTGGGCAGGAAAAAGTTCAATATATCTATATCTTAATAGGAATGCTTGTTGCTGATAATAGTTAATAGATAATATTAAGTTTGGCTGTGAAATGTAACCTAAATCATATAACCTGTGTGTCATAATTATAGAGATGTGTTCATGCTATGTAGAAACCATTTTACAAGAAGTGTCAGTGTCAACTAAAAGTCACAGATGTTGTAAGATAGCACCCGTGCAGAAAGGTGTGGTAAGACAACCGTTTGTGTGAACTTCTCCTTTTTCCTTGTGTAGCCTCAAGATATAAACTTCTCTGTTTTAGTGTGTTAAAGGTGGATAAGAAGTCATCTATTAGGTTAAGCGTGGGCGGCAAGCTGTATAAAAGTGACACCCTCAGAGTAACTTAGGGTTCAGAATTTGTCATGCTAATACTCTGAACCATCGTGCACGAATAAAAACCTGTTTTCTCCAACCCTTCGTGGTCTTGTCTTCTGATGTAAGTATCGTGGTTTTTCCCACAACACATCCATTGGACATGCTCATAGATGAACTTTGCTTTTATGGAAGTAATCCTCTCCACCTTGTATTTCTGGACCCTCAGTAATATAACTAATAGGATAGATATTTCAGAGACATTAAGCATAAGGCAATGATGTTGCATTTATCTTCTTATTACCATCCTTTGATTTTTGATTTTTTTTATTTTGTTTTCTGGACCTAAAAATAGGAATCCAGATGAAGGATAAGGTATTGCGTTCTCCAATATTCACAACAAATCAGACTTAACAGAAAATTGGTCCATTTTCACTATAACATTTCCTGAATCAAGAATTTATCATTAATTTTTTGTATACTGCCTCTATGTTCATGAAACAATCTCCATTTTTTGATGTTGGTTGAAAATCGATTGACTCCAGATGACTGCCTGGACATGTCTTCCTGTTTTCTTGGCAAGTTTTTAATTTTAATTTTGTGATCATGGAACTGCAATGAGCACAACTATGAGGATCTCTAAGAAGTACTACTCCTTCAATTAACATCATAACTTCAATTGGTCTTTTAAAGAGTGGATATTAAATAAGACCATCCATAAACAATTAAATATGTATTGATATTGCAGAATCAGGGGCTGCCATAAAGAAGAGGAAATTAAGCTATTTTCCAAAGCACCTGAAGGCAGGACAAGAAGCAACGGGTGGAAACTAATCAAGGAGAGAAGCAACCTAGAACTAAGGAGAAACTTCCTGACAGTGAGAACAATTAATCAGTGGAACAGCCTGCCTCCAGAAGCAGTAAATGCTCCAACACTGGAAGTTTTTAAGAAGAGACTGGACAGCCGCTTGTCCGAAATGGTGTAGGGTTTCCTGCCCGAGCAGGGGGTTGGACTCGATGACCTCCAAGGTCCCTTCCAACTTTACTACTATTATTATTATTATTAAGCATCTCTTAATTATATTAGCATCTATCAGACAAAATTGCTGTAATTTGTTCACTGATCCAAGGGGGCAATGCCTGTGGAGCAGTCTGGCTTCAATATCTGGGAATAGTTTGAATCTATTGAGCTTGAGAAAATGGATCGGTCCTTATCCATCTCCTCTTTAGATATGAGTGGCTTTCAAAACCAACAAACATTCTACCCTTCTATATAAACTCAGAGGATCAGTGTGGGTAGCACTGTTTTTTGCTGGTTTGGTTTCTTTCTCTGATTTACATTCCAGACACTGGTGATTGGCAAACAGATGCTGCCTTTGGCCCTCACTGTGTGATGGTCTCAGTACGAGGTATCATCATTCAAAAAAGTGGCATACTATGGGTCTTATTTGCTAGGAAGATGTATTTGATGGGTCCTAGAGGAAGGAAGGAAGGAAGGAAGGAAGGAAGGAAGGAAGGAAGGAAGGAAGGAAGGAAGGAAGGAAGGAAGGATTTAAATTTTATAATTTTCTTATTTTAGTATTTGTATATTATGTTATTCTTCAATTTATTTGTCCATGTAGTCAAACATGTACTGGTAAAAACAAAGTAAAAATAAATAATTTCAAGTGACCATTATTTCTTTACTACAAAGAAACTGATTCAGGTTATGTTTTTGTATATGATAAAAGGAGCAACATTTGTAGCAACAATCAAATTTCACAATTAATGAGGAAGGAGTCCTGTGACTGGTAGATTATTATTATTTTTCATTTCCCATATAAGATTGATAAAGAAATTTGTTGCAGGGCTATAAAATATCAATGGTGGATAAATTGATTGGTGGTGGCTCATGTCACTCATCAAGCCAGAAAAAAAAATATGGTTCATACTGTGTGACTTTGAGGATATGGAGTAAAAAAATCATTTAAAATGAGTGAAAAGAGCCAAGCTATATTTTTACTTTGCAATAAAAACAGTATTGAAAAATATGGTCCTCCTAGAAATTAGAACATTCTATTTTGAGATTGATTTACTTTGTAAATGTGGCTCAAATAAAAAGTTGTTTCCAATGGTATTCCTTTATTATTTGCATATTCACTTGGTATTACACACTATTCCCATCCCAAAGGACTCTGCACAGCTCATAGGCCTGCTTCCAATAGAAAGCTTAAAAAGAAATGTCATGGTTTAATTATATTGTTGTTTTTAGTTGCAAAGTCATGTCTGACCCATCGCGGCCCCATGGACAAGGTTCCTCCAGGCCTTAAAATTACATTACAAATACAATAATCAAAGTGCTTAAAGACCTATCAAAAAGATAAATAAAGGTGGGCGGGATTCTATAACATAACGGGTCAATTTCTTTTTAGCTCTTTGGAAAAAAAATCATGCTTTAATGTACGCCCTAACAGGTCAAAGTCAGATAGTTGTATTGTTCCAGAGAATTTAAAGTTTAAAGCTACAGAACTCTTTTTTTCCTAGACCATACATATCATTATTCTACTTTCTCCACAGTCTCCAAGGAGCGTCACCAAACATTCACTGATTTCCCCTATAATTACCCAAAGAATCTTACTAATGTGGTTTTTTTCTCTCAACTCTTTCAGGAATTCTCAGGCACAGCACCAAAGGATAGCTCAAGATTGAAAGGGTTTGTTAATTGTGGGATCAGAATGTTAGAAACGTAACAACCTTTTTTCTTAGAAAGAACATTTATCCTAATAAGTGAGAGTTTTTCCCCTTATGTTTCATTTTTACAGATCGAACTGGTTCTTAATTAGTGAAAACTATTTTCTTGAAGAAGATGGAATTTTCCATGGTAGTGATGGCAATGTTGTCACTGTTACTGTCAGGAGCTACATGCCTTATTAAAACGTGTTCTGTGGGGAAACTTCCCTTTATTAAGCACAAGTATTTTCTGCCAGGAGATTTCATAATGGCCGGGATACTCTCTCAGTTCTACATGGTATCGGATCCAGTTGGTTTCACAAGGCACCCATCTGAAGAATTGGTTGATGAGCTCATGTAAAGACTTTCTCTTCTTAACTATAGCATATCTTAAACCATATATCTTTCTCTAATAGGTTGCCCTGGAAAATAAATACACAAACACACTTATGACAACTCTCCCACTGGTATTTTTATTCAAATTCCATATTGAGATTTTCTTGGTTTCTTATTGTTAAATGAATCATTAATGATGTACTATCAAGGTACTGTACTATTTGTAGCTAAATCTATGTTAATCATTTAATTCTTTCACTTAATATTAGGGAACAGTTACATGCTTTGAATTATTTTCCAAACAGCTGTTGAGCACAGACTTAGAGCATCTCTGACTTAATGAAACATCAGTGACTTTTACTGGGATAAGATCTATCATCTAAAAATATCTAAAATATCTAAGATCTAAAAATAATATATAACATTTGTCCTCAGGTTTACTCCAAACACATTTTTCATGCCTATATCCACCATAAAACATATCCAAGAAGAAGATAAAAATATAAGGCTAAATATATATATAAGAATTACATATGGGTTTTAATATGATCATTTTTCTTCAAGCAATTTATCTGTTTCTAGTAAAAATTGTTTACGATGAATTAAAAGAATCATAACCTCCTGCCTACATCCACATAACATATCTTTCATTGCAGATTTTTCCTGCAGAACTACCAACACATCCTGGCCTTGGTTTTTGCTGTAAAGGAGATAAATGAGAATAAGCCTATATTATCCAACATGAGCTTGGGTATTGACATCTCTAACAGTTATTACATGGCGGGATTGACTTACTTGGCTTCCATGGAGCTTCTCTCAACACGTGGCAGATTCATCCCCAACTATAAGTGTGATGCCAAGGATTGGGCAGTATCTGTTATTCTAGGACCTAACTCTTACATCTGTCCCTTAGTGGCAAACATCTTGAATGTCTACAAGATGCCCCAGGTGAGATTTTTTTTTCTTGGACTAAGTATACACTGTAAGAATAACCTTGAAAGGTGGGAGGAAGAACTGCAGTTCTATTTTTAAAAAAGTTTAATAAAAGAAATTTGAGACTAAACCAGAAGTGTTCTTTCAGAAAGCATCTCAGGATTGATACCCACTCCTCCCCAATTCTCTGGAAAGTTAAGGCAGTGGAAGGGAAAGTGTTTTACTACTTGAAAGGTTAATGTCATCCCTTCCAGATTGTCCAGGGTAGCAAACCAAAATCAGACATATTAATAATTCTTTTATTGTAAGGTTAAACTACCTCCCATTTGTTTCTTTTACAAAGTGATGTTTACAAAAAAAATAAACCAACTTTTCTTTTTATTACTTTTTTGTGATTTGGGAATAAAGTGGCAATCCATACAATGATGAACAACATATCATGTGTTTGCAGAAGAGATAGATAATTTTAGGTACTTTACTGGATTTATTCTTCAGTCTGAATCTATGATGAATGTCAGCTCTGGAGATTGTCTAGACTAGAAAACAAAATCATGAATACTAATAGTTATGTTATTGTAAGTTACAATAATCTTGCAACCCTGAATGAACTCACCTTTTTGTTACTTTTATAAAGCCATATTTAGAAAACAAGAAATAATAATTTCTTTCCTTGAATATTGTATTTTGTGAATGTGGATTAAAATGGCAGTCCAAATTATGTGTTTGCAGATGAGATGGATATTTTTTCATACTTTACTTGTTTTATTCCTCAAACTGAATCATCTGAACAATTAATATACAATGATTCTTTGACATATTTACAAATATACCGAAGAGAAATGTCAATATACTGTATTGTCATGCATCCATTTTCCTACCTTGATTTAGTAAAAATATTAACAATTCATGGACCTGATTGAGTAATAGTTATCTTGATCTTTGTATTGCACACTGGTCTTCCTTCCTTCCTTCCTTCCTTCCTTCCTTCCTTCCTTCCTTCCTTCCTTCCTTCCTTCCCTCGCCCCTCACAACATCCCTCCTTCCAGCCTATAAATGTTATTCATGGTAATTCAAATAATTTAAAAAAGCAATGGATGGAAAGTAATCAAGGAGATTTATAAATCTAAAAAGAGTGCAGCGAATAATTAGGGAACTGGAGGTTAAGACATACAAAGAATGGTTGCAGGAATTGGGTATCTCCAGTTTAATGAAAAGGACTAAGGGTGATTTGATAGCAGTTTTCAAATATCTAAGGGGCTGCCACAATGAAGAAGGGGTCAAACTATTCTCCAAACATATGAAGGCAGGACGAGAAGCAATGGATGGAAAGTAATCAAGGAGAGAACCAACCTAGAATGAAGGAGAAATTTCCTGACAGAACAATTAATCAGTGGAATGACTTGTTTCCAGAAATTGTGGGTGCTCCATTCCTGGAATATTTTAAGAAGAGACTGGATAGTCACTTGTCTAGAATGGATGGGCTTCCAGTCCAAGCAAGGGGTTGGACTAGAAAACCTCCAAGGTCCCTTACAACCGTGTTATTCTGTTATCTTATTAAGGTTCAGGAATTACTGAATCAATAGATTGTCAAATCTATGGCATTCAAATATTAAATTAAAGGAAAAACTGGTTTCTTTCTAGGTTACATTTTTCTTGAAGTTGGTGAGGAACACAATCTGTATCATAGACTCTAATACCCAACTATTTTAAATCATTTTTCCCTAGCTTCTATATGGATCTGCTCCAATGAATGATAATAATGAACACACAGTTTTCTTTCATCGTTTTTTTCCAAATGAGGAGCTTCAGACTAAGGGGATTCTTCAGCTGCTGTTGCATTTAAAGTGGGTATGGATAGGGCTGCTTTCCCAATCTGATGAGAGTGGAGAGAGGTTTGTACGGAATGCCCTTACACTGTTTGTCCAGAAAGGTATTTGCTTTGACTTCATGCAAGAGTTGCCCAAAGGCATTTATTCTAATCACATTGAATATGTATTTAAAGATTATGTTACCATTTACAAGGTTGTCATGAACAGCACTGCCAATGTTGTGATCCTCTACTGTGGAAACCACATAATTGCCATCTTCAGAATGTTTCCCTATTTTTCAGAATATGAGGATATACCAGTAAAGAGAAAAGATAAAGTCTGGATCATGCCAGCCCAGATGGAGTTCACATCAATCCCTTTTCAAAAAATACTCCCTTTCGACTTTATTCATGGTGCCATATCTTTTGCGGTTTCTTCCAAGGAGGTGACTGGGTTCAAACCATTCTTGCAGATGAGAAGCCCTTCTTTAGAAGAAGGAGATCATTTAACACGATTGTTCTGGGAGCAGGCATTTGAATGTTTTTACCTTAAAGATAAGTTAGATGAGGATGCTGGAGTGCTGTGCACTGGAGAGGAGAAGTTGGAGACTCTTCCTAATTCTGTCTTTGAGACCACCATGACTGGGCAGAGTTACAGCGTTTATAATGCAGTCTATGCTGTGGCACATGCCTTGAAAGCCATATTTTCATCCAAATACAAACACAGAGCAAGGGCAGACCACGGAAGGCTGATGATTATCAAGGAAGAAAGATGGCAGGTAATAATAAATGAAATCACAATGACAGATTGATCAAGCAATCAATTTGTAAAATAAAATAAAATAAAATAAAATTGTAAGAATAAAATCTTCTCTGATGCCATCAGGTGGTTTTATGATTGCAAAACATGTACATTTCAGGTTCAGTATCCACATAGTTTACACAAATTCATGTTTCATGTTTCCTAACAACAGTGTGTAGGAACTATGTAAAAAGGATCCAATTCAAAAAATCTAATTAAAGCCCAGCTTCATAATTCAGTTTAAAATTTTGTCAAACCATTTTACCTGGAGATAATATGCTTATTAATATTATGGTTCACTTGCACAGTAATATTAGGAATTTCTAAATGATAGTTGTGTACAATTGGTTTGGTATACAACTGGTATTTATTTCTCCAGATCAATTGCATTTATTTATTGAATTTATATGGCCGCCCATCTCATACATATAACACTGGACACCGTGCACAGTTAAAACACAAAGCTAAAGAATCAATATAATTCAAACACAAACATTTGTGTTTGATTTGCTTCCATTTAGCTCCATCCTTACCTGAGAAAAGTCTTATTTAACAACAGTGTTGGGGAAACAGTTTTCTTTAATGAAAAGGGGGAATTGGGAACTGGATTTGATATCATCAACTGGATCGCATTCCCAAACAAAACATTTCTTAAAGTCAAAGTTGGAAAGATAGACCCATTGACTTCTCCAGAAGAGTCTTTCATGATTTCTGAAGAAAACATCATCTGGCCGACCATGTTCAACCAGGTATTTCCTACTGATGTTTCAGGTTGTCTCAAATCCTCCCATATTCAAAAATCACTTTTATCATTTGAGTGACTCATTAGTAATAAAATTAAGGCAATAAAATATGATGAAAAATGAAAGAGCAGAGCTCATTTTATATAGGTGTTCCGTTATTAAACTTGTCTTTCCAGAAATCTATGGCCATTCCTGAATATACACATTTACCAGCTGTCATTTTCAGGTTGTCCTACATAGGGAGCCATCTTTGAATTATAAAAGCTGAAAATCATTTAATAATAAACAAGCAACATGCTGAGATACTGTACTACTTGAAATATCTTATTCCTGTCCATTGCTACCTTATAATTTGATTATATTCCAACGGCATATTGTCTAAGACATATTTTAAAATCCCAACTATTTTCTTTAGTTTTCTAAATTTAACTTGCAAATTTGTCACCATTACAACATGGTCTATATCATAATTTCTACAAGACTGACTAGATGCAATTGGAACTCTGTATCCCATAAGTAAGTTCTCTGCAGTATTTCTTTTCAAGACCTATTTGGCAGAAAGGACTGGACTCAATGAAAATGCAGATAATTCCAAAGTTTAATTTCACCAACAAAGTGTGGGATAAATTACCAATCAGATTCAACTCAAAGGTCCTTTTCAAAGGCAACTGGACTTTTATTTTCTTGAAAATATTTTGCTTCTGATCCAAGAAGCTTCTTCAGTTCTCAAGGAATTGAATGTTTCTCAAACATTTTCAAGGAAAAAGCCACGAAAGTTCGTTGACTTTTGAAAAGCACCTTTGGGACAACCATAACCTCAATGATTGAGAATCCTCATAGATATTTACCGATCAGATTGACCAAAATGGAATTTGAGGGGAGTCCAGTTTGAACAATTAAGGAAACCTCTAAGGTCCCATGGAAATACATGGGAAATGCATAGGATACATAGGAAATACATAGGAATGCATAGGAAATATATAGGGAATACATGGTTCCATGAGGACATATAGACAATGTCACATTATTATGGTGGCATTCATTAAATGTGCCTATCTAATAATACGTTGAATTGAATCCTATATATAGAATTTCTCCAAAAGCTACGCAGATTTGTCAGAATATCATATACAGAGTGAAATATGAGTGTATAAAGTACAACTATTGAACTTTCTCCTGATTTCATTTCTGAATAGGCATTACCACTTTCTGTATGCAATGAAAATTGTTATCCAGGCTACCTGAAGAAAAAAATAGATGAGAAGCCCTTTTGCTGCTATGATTGTCTTCCTTGTGCAAAGGGGAAAATTTCAAACAGATCAGGTAAGATGTGCTTAATGAGAAGATTTATTAATTGTCACCAGCAATATTTTATAACTATCTGTGTTTACTCTGCATGGTATTGTTCTCAAATGTAATCAATTATTCAGAATTTGGAGTGTTGACCTCATTGAAGCAAGATAACCTCAGTATTAGATAAGATTCGTTTGAATATTACTAGCTCAGGTTGGTAGTTGAGCTGTTAGTTTAATCTCCAAGCTTGGCGATTTGTCTGCAAATGTTTCATCTCCATTCAGGGAAACACCTTCAGTGCGCTTTGAATTGTGCTCATGTGCTCATTTAAATTGGTGTGAGTGTTATTTGTCCAGATGTTTCTGAGTCATGATCAGGATTCAGGCAGTTTGATTGACTGATTTGTTATTGTGAATTGAATATGATGTGTAAAGTAGCAAGAAAATTAGCTTGTCCTTGCTGGAGAGAAGCAGGCACATAAATAGATATGGAACATAAATATTGGTCCTTCTGCTGGTCTGATAATGAACTATAACCTTCATGGATCTTTAACCCTTATAAATAACTGGAATTCTTGCTAAAACATTTGTCACCTGAGCATGAAGAATATTCAAAATGAAAAAGCTTTTGAATTAAGAGAAATTTCTCCAAAAAATTAGGTTATTTCTTTTTAAAGGTAGAGAAGTCACTTATTAAGAAGAAAAGTGATAGATTTTGACTTGTTTTCCATAACATACATCAGTCATTAAGTAAAATGTCCACATGAGCTCAAAAATAAGTATCACATGGTTTCTCTAGAAAATAAACTAGGAAACTCTGACCCATTACAAAATTTTCTGTTGGACTTTCCTTCCATTTTCCAACATGACACTGAGATTGATACAAACAACACTCTTGGTGTCTGTTTAACCAAACATATACAGGGTACTTTTCTGCATGTGGATGGTCTCATTCTTAATTTTTAATACTGTAATGCAAGTAAAATGGACATAATTAATAGAAATAAATGGAGTTGCTTTCATAGCTTCTATGGGCCACAATGTTTTCTTTGAGCAGTCCTTGGTGCTCTCTGAACTTGGTGGTTTTCTTGCAGATATTTCATTACCAAACTAGGTAACATCATCAGTTCAACAGTAATGATGTTGACTAGCACTGATGATGTTACCATTATGAAATGTGTTGGTGTTGAAGGTGTTGAAGCCATAGGAACCTTGGGAGGAAGTGATCATGCAATATTAGAATTCAACATTATAGAAGCACAAGCAATAGAACACAGTCAAATCAGAGTCTTGGATTTCAAGAGAGCTAATTTCAATAAACTTAGAGAGGGTTGGGAAGGATTCCATGGATGAGAATCCTCCAGGGGAAAACAACTCAAGAAGCTGGGAAATTTTGAAAAATGAGATAATAAAAGCACAGTCTAGCACAATACCAACAAAGAGAAAAACAACAGCTCTCAAAAGAAAACAGCAAGGCTGCATAAAAAACTCTCTGACAAATTGAAAGATAAAAAGGACAAGTATAGAAAGTGGAAAGAGGGGAACATAACTAAGTCATAATATCAGCAAATAGCCCGAGCCTGCAAAGATGAAGTGAAGAAAGCCAAGGCTCAAAATGAACTAAGGCTTGCGAAAAAAGTCAAAAATAATAAAAAAGCTTCTTTCAACATGTAAAAAATAAGAAAAAAAGTGAAGGAAATGATTGGTCCATTAGTGGGTGGAAGTGGCAAGAAGGTGACAAGCAACAAGGAGAAAGCAGAACTATTTAACTCGTTTTTTGCATCTGTCTTTACACAAAGGGAAAAAACAGATCAACCTATCAAAAATAGTGCCATAAAAAAACAAAATAGAAACACAAGCTAAGATAGGCAAGAAAATAGTAAGTGAGCACCTGTCCAGCCTAGATGAGTTCAAATTGCCAGGACCAGATGGATTACACCCCAAGGTTCTCAAGGAACTGGCAGATGTGATATCAGAACCACTGAACTATATCTTTCAAAGATCCTGGAACACAGGGGAACTAGCAGAGGACTGAAAAAGAGCTGATGTAGTTCCCATCCTCAAAAAAGGAAAAAAATGGATCCAAGAAATTACAGACCTATCAGCCTGACCTCAATACCTGGGAAGATCCTGGAAAAGATAATCAAATAACGAATCAACAAACACATAGAGGCAAACAAAGTCATTACTAAAACCCAACATGCGTTTGTCAAAAATAGATCATGCCAGACAAATCTTATTGCATTCTTTGACCAAGTGACAAAATTAGTGGATCAGAGGAATGCTGTGGAAATAATTTATTGGACTTCAGTAAGGCATTTGATAAAGTAGATCACAATCTACTACTTGATAAGATAGAAAAATGTGGGGTAGACAGAACCACCACCAGATGGATCCGTAGCTGGCTGACCAGCCATACTCAGTGAGTGGTCTTCAATGGAACTGCATCTATATGGAGGGAAGTGTGTAGTGGGGTGCCCCAGGGCTCTGTTCTTGGCCCAGTGCTCTTCAACATCTTCATCAACGATTTGGACGAAGGGATAGATGGGGAACTCATCATATTTGCAGACGACACCAAGCTGGCAGGAATAGCGAACACTCCAGAAGACAGGCTTCAGATACAGAAGGATCTGGACAGACTTGAACACTGGGCACTAAGTAACAAAATGAAATTCAATGGTGAAAAAAGCAAGGTTCTACATTTAGGCAAGAAAAACCAAATGCACAAGTACAGCATAGGTGGTGGCACCATGCTCAGTATTAGTAACTGTGAGAGGGACTCGGAGTCCTAGTAGACAATCACCTAAATATGAGCCAGCAGTGTGCTGCAGCTGCCAAAAAAGCCAACACAGTGCTGGGCTGCATTAACAGAGGGATAGAACCAAAATCACGTGAAGTATTAATACCACTCTTCAATGCCTTGGTAAGGCCACACTTGGAATACTGCATCCAGTTTTGGTCACACGATGTAAAAAAGATGTTGAGACTCTAGAAAGAGTACAGAGAAGAGCAACAAAGATGATTAGGGGACTGGAGGCTAAAACATATAAGGAACGGTTGCTAGAATTGGGTATGTCTAGTTTAACGAAGAGAAGGACAAGGGGGGACATGATAGCAGTATTCCAATATCTCAGGGGCTGCCATAAAGAAGAGGGAATTAAGCTATTTTCCAAAGCACCTGAAGGCAGGACAAGAAGCAACGGGTGGAAACTAATCAAGGAGAGAAGCAACCTAGAACTAAGGAGAAACTTCCTGACAGTGAGAACAATTAATCAGTGGAACAGCTTGCCTCCAGAAGCAGTAAATGCTCCAACACTGGAAGTTTTTAAGAAGAGACTGGACAGCCATTTATCCGAAATGGTGTAGGGTTTCCTGCCTGAGCAGGGGGTTGGACTAGATGACCTCCAAGGTCCCTTCCAACTTTACTACTATTACTATTATATTAAATGTCTGCAAGAAAATAACTGATCTCAGATAGCACCAAAGTTTCCTCATTTCAACTCTGAGTTATAAATAACTTCCTTATTATGACTGTAATCCCATAATTCCCAATAGAGTCAGGGCAACTGGATGGAACTGAGCATTTACTGGCTGGATGCCTTTCCTGACACCAGGTGTAGTTGGCAGCAGATATTTTTTCTTTACACCCTAAGAGAAACATCTCCCGCTATTGAATTGTCAACCACCCAAGTGGGAGGCGAGCATCTTAAGCACTAGGCCATGATTCAGCTCTGAAATTCTGATCAATAAACAGTCCTTTAATGTTTTCTTTTGCAGATGCAGTTGACTGTTTCCAATGTCCAGAAGATCAATATCCAAATGAAGCTCACAATCTTTGCATTGAAAAACATATAACTTTCTTGTCTTATGGAGAACCTTTGGGAATCACTTTGGCCACTGTAACTGTCTTCTTTTTTATAACTTCAGCCTTGGTGCTGAGGATCTTCATTAAAGAGTGGGAAACCCCCATAGTCAAAGCCAACAACAGGAATCTCACCTATACTCTTCTCATTGCTCTCCAGCTCTCTTTCCTCTGCAGTTTTCTTTTCATTGGACAACCTGGTCAAGTCAAATGTCTCATGCGACAAACTGCATTTGGCATCATCTTCTCTGTAGCCATTTCTTGCATTTTGGGTAAAACAACCATAGTGGTTCTTGCTTTCATGGCCACCAAACCAGGATCCCAAATAAAGAAATGGGTGGGGAAAAGGCTGGCCAACTCCATTGTCCTTTCTTGCTCTCTCATACAACTCACAATTTGTGTTGCATGGCTGGCAATTTCTCCCCCATTTCCAGATTCAGACATGCACTCCATGGCTGAAGAAATTGTACTAGAATGTAACGAAGGATCAGCCATTATGTTTTATACTGTTCTGGGCTTTATGGGGTTCTTAACTGCTATCAGTTTCACGGTAGCCTTCCTAGCTAGGAAGTTACCTGATAGCTTCAATGAAGCCAAATTCATTACCTTCAGCATGCTGGTGTTTTGCAGCGTTTGGGTAACATTTGTTCCTACCTATCTGAGCACCAAGGGAAAGTACATGGTGGTGGTGGAGATCTTCTCCATTCTGGCTTCAGCAATGGGGTTGCTTGGCTGTATCTTTTTCCCAAAATGCTATATTATTCTTCTGAGACCTGATCTAAACAAAAAGGACAAACTTATTAAAAAACACTGAATTATGTTTCCAAACCTTATACTGTAAACTCTCCTCACTGTAGTGTTTCCTTTTTCTGCTAGTCTTTGCAGTTTGGGAAAACTGAGACAGATGCACAAATGCACAAAATAAATATTTGTCTAATGTTGGAATGTGCCTAGCTTTATAACCATGCCAAGAAATAAAGTACAATATCTTCCCATAGCAATTTTGCCCAGCATTTTGATTGCCATTTGCTCAGATTTGTTGTAGTCTTGGGTCTTCATGGATCATGGGTAATGCTTTGAAGGAGGCTTAAATATAAGATGATAGTTACCAAAATCCAATTCAGAGCTCTTAAGAAGCTAAGTCCTTATTGGAATATGATAGTAATTTCGAACTTTCTTTTGGAGGGTAGGTTATTGAGTAAATAGTGTAGATTCACTGTCAGACCAGTCTAGGTGCATGGATGCATGGATGGTAAAGGCAAAGTTCATCCATTGGACATGCTCATAGATGAATTTTGGTTTTATAGAAGTAATCCTCTCCACCTAGTCTTTCTGTGCCCTCAGTAACACTTAATATAACTAGTAGGATAGATATTTCAGAGATATTAAGCATAAGGCGATGATGTTGCATTTATCTTCCTATTACCATCCTTTGATATTTTTTTTACTTTCTTTTCTGGAATTTAAAATAGGAATCCAGATGAAGGATAAGCTTTTGCATTCTCCAATATTCAGAACCAATCAGACATAACAAAAATTGGTCCATTTTCACTATAACATTTCCTAAATCAAGAGTTTATAATTAATTTTTTGTATACTGCCTCTATGCTCGTGTAATCATCTCCATTTTTAGATGTTGGTTGAAAATTTGTTGACTCCAGATGGCTGCCTGGACATGTCTTCCTGTTTTCTTGGCAAGTTTTTAATTTTAATTTTGTGATCATGGAACTGCAATGAGCACGACTATGAGGATCTCTAAGAAGTAGTACTCCTTCAATAACATCATAACTTCAATTGGTCTTTTAAAGAGTGGATATTAAATAAACAATCCATAAAAAATTAAATATGTATTGATATTGCAGAATATTTAAATATCAAGAGATAAATGGAGAGAATTGTAGCTCAGACTTGTCATTTGTTGAGTTGCTACATGCATCCCTTGATTATATTAGCATCTATCAGACAAAGTTGCTGTAATTTGTTCACAGATCCAGGGGGCCAATACCTATGCAGCAGTCTGGCTTCAATATCTGGGAATAGTTTGAATCTATTGAGCCTGAGAAAATGGATCGGTCCTTATCCATCTCCTCTTTAGATCCGAGTGACTTTCAAAACCAACAAACATTCTACCCTTCTATATAAACTCATTGGATCAGTGGTTTTTGCTGGTTTGGTTTCTTTCTCTGATTTACATTCCAGACAGTAGTGATTGGCAAAGAGATGTTGCCTTTGGCCCTCACTGTGCGATGTTCTCAGTAAGAGGTATCATCAGTTCAAAAAACTGGCATACTATGGCTCTTATTTTCTAGAAAGATGTATTTGATGGGTCCTAGAGCAGTGGTTCTCAACCTGTGGGTCGGGACCCCATTTGTGGTCGAACGACCATTTCACGGGGGTCGCCAAACAAGGCTGTCCGCCATTTTTTCCCCTTTTCTTTGGCCATGCCCCTGGCACCTGATGATGTAAAAGTGGTTGGGGGTCAACACAACATGGGGAACTGTACTATGGGGTCGCGGCATTAGAAAGGTTGAGAACCACTATCCTAGAGGGAGGAAGGAAGGAAGGAAGGAAGGAAGGAAGGAAGGAAGGAAGGAAGGAAGGAAGGAAGGAAGGAAGGAAGGAAGGAAGGAAATAAGGAAGGAAATAAGGAAGGAAGGAAGGATTTAAATTTTATAAATAAGTGAATTTCTTATTTTAGTATTTGTATATTATCATATTCTTCAATTTATTTGTCCATTTAGTGAAAGAACTAATGGTAAAGAACAAATAAAAATAAATAATTTCAAGTGACCATTATTTCTTTACTACAAAGAAACTGATTCATGTTATGTTTTTGTATTTGATAAAAGGAGCAACATTTGTAGCAGCAATCAAATTTCACAATTAATGAGGAAGGAGTCCTGTGACTGGTAGATTATTATTTTTTTCATTTCCCATATACAATTGATAAGGAGATTTGTTGCAGGGCTATAAAATACCAATGGTGGATAAATGGATTGGTGGTGGCTCATGTCATTCATCAAGCCAGACAAAAAATATATGCTTCATACTGTGTGACTTTGAGGATATGGAGTAAAAAATCATTTAAAATGAGTGAAAAGAGCCAAGCTATATTTTTATTTTGCAGTAAAAACAGTACTGAAAAAAATGTTTCCAATGGTATTCATTTATTATTTGCATATTCACTTGGCATTACACACTGTTACCATCCCAAAGGACTCTGCACAGCTCACAGGCCTGCTTCCATTAGAAAGCATAAAAAGAAATGTCATGATTTAATTAAATTGTTGTTAGTTGCGAAGTCGTTTCCGACCCATCACGACCCCATGGACAAACGTTCCTTCAAGCCTTTTAATTACATTACAAATACAATAATCAAAGTGTTTAAAGACCTATCAGAAAGAGAAATAAAGGTGGGCGGGATTCTCTAACATTATGGGTCAATTTCTTTTTAGTTCTTTGGGAAAAAAATCATGCTTTAATGTACCCCTAAAGTCAGATAGTTGTATTGTTCCAGAGAATGTAAGGTTTACAGCTACAGAACTAGCATTTGTTTATCTGAATTTTCATTATGTTTCTCTATCTCTTTTATAGTTTTCAGTTATGAGCTCTTTTTTTCCTAGCCCATACATATCATCATTCTACTTTCTCCACAGTCTCCAAGGAGCGTCACCAAACATTCACTGATTTCCCCTATAATTACCCAAAGAATCTTACTAATGTGGTTTTTTTCTCAACTCTTTCAGGAATTCTCAGGCACAACATCAAAGAATAGCTCAAGATTGAAAGGGTCTGTTAATTGTGGGATCAGAATGTGAGAGATGTAACAACCTTTTTTCTTAGAAAGAATATTTATTCTAATAAGTGAGAGTTTTTCCCCCTTATGTTTCATTCATACAGATCGAACTGGTTCTTATGTAGTGAAAAGTGTTTTCTTGAAGAAGATGGAATTTTCCATGGTAGTGACGGCAATGTTGTCACTGTTACTGTCAGAAGCTACATGCTTTATCAAAACATGTTCTTTGGGGAAACTTCCCTTTATTAAGCACAAGTATTTTCTGCCAGGAGATTTCATAATGGCTGGGATACTCTCTCAGTTCTACATGGTATCGGATCCAGTTGGTTTCACAAGGCACCCATCTGAAGAACTGGTCGATGAGCTCATGTAAAGACTTTCTCTTCTTAACTATAGCATATCTTAAACCATATATCTTTCTCTAATAGGTTGCCCTGGCAAATAAATACACAAATACACTTATGACAACTCTCCCACTGGTGGTTTTATTCAAATTCCATATTAGGATTTTCTTATTTTCTTACTGTTAAATGAATCATTAGTGATGTACTATCAAGGTGCTGTACTATTTGTAGCTAAATCTATGTTAATCATTTAATTCTTTCACTTAATATTAGGGAACAGTTACATGCTTTGAATTATTTTCCAAACAGCTGTTGAGCATGCATGGAACACAGACTTAGAGCATCTCTGACTTAATGAAACATCAGTGACTTTTATTGGGATAAGATCTATCATCTAAAAATATCTAAAATATCTAAGATCTAAAAATAATATATAACAGTTGTCCTCAGGTTTATTCCAAACACATTTTTCATGCCTATATCCGCCTTAAAACATACGCAAGAAAAAGATGAAAATATAAGGCTAAATATATATATACATAAGAATTGCATATGGGTTTTAATACCATCATTTATCTTCCAGCAATTTATCTGTTTCTAGTAAAAATTGTTTATGATGAATTAAAAAAATCATAACCTCCTGCCTAGATCCACACAATATATCTTTCAATGCAGATTTTTCCTGCAGAACTACCAACATATCCTGGCCTTAGTTTTTTCTGTAAAGGAGATAAATGAGAATAAGCCTATATTATCCAACATGAGCTTGGGTATTGACATCTCTAACAGTTATTACATGGCGGGATTGACTTACTTGGCTTCAATGGAGCTTCTCTCAACACGTGGCAGATTCATCCCCAACTATAAGTGTGATGCCAAGGACTGGGCAGTATCTGTTATTGCAGGACCTAACTCTAACATCTGTCTCTTCATGGCAAACATCTTGAATGTCTACAAGATGCCCCAGGTGAGATTTTTTTTTCTTGGACTAAGTATACACTGTAAGAATAACCTTGAAAGGTGGGAGGAAGAACTTCAGTCCTCCTTTTAAAAAAGTCTAATAAAAGAAATTTGAGACTAAACCAGAAGTGTTCTTTGAGAAAGCATCTCAGGATGAACACCCAATCCTCCCCAATTCTCTGGAAAGTTAAGGCAGTGGAAGGGAAAGTGTTTTCCTACTTGCAAGGTTAATGTCATCCCTTCCAGATTGTCCAGGGTAGGAAACCAAAATCACACATATTAATAATCATTTTATTGTAAGGTTACAATAACAGAGTTTTGCAAGTCTTAAACTACCTCCCATTTGTTTCTTTTACACAGTGATGTTTACAAAAAAAAAATAAACCAACTTTTCTTTTTATTACTTTTTTGTGATTTGGAAATAAAGTGGCAATCCATACAATGATGTACAACATATCATGTGTTTGCAGAAGAGATAGATAATTTTAGGTACTTTACTGGATTTATTCTTCAGTCTGAATCTATGATGAATGTCAGCTCTGGAAAATTGTCTAGACTAGAAAACAAAATCATGAATACTAATAGTTATGTTATTGTAAGTTACAATAATCTTGCAACCCTGAATGAACTCACCTTTTTTTTTTACTTTTATAAAGCCATATTTAGAAAACAAGAAATAATAATTTCTTTCCTTGAATATTATATTTTGTGGTGTGGAATTAAAATGGCAGTCCAAACTATGTGTTTGCAGATGAGATGGATATTTTTTCATACTTGCTTTATTCCTCAATCTGAATCATCTGATTCTTTGACATATTTACAAATATACTGAAGAGAAATGTCAATATACTCTATTGTCATGCATCCATTTTCCTACCATGCTTTAGTAAAAATATTAAGAATTCATGGACCTGATTGAGTAATAGTTATCTTGATCTTTGTACTGCACACTGGCCTTCCTTCTTTCCTTCCTTCCTTCTTTCCTTCCTTCCTTCCTTCCTTCCCTCGCCCCTCACAACCTCCCTCCTTCCTGCCTATAAATGTTATTCATGGTAATTCAAATAAATTAAAAAAGCAATGGATGGAAAGTATTCAAGGAGATTTATAAATCTAGAAAGAGTGCAGCAAATAATTAGGGAACTGGAGGTTAAAACATACAAAGAATGGTTGCAGGAATTGGGTATGTCTAGTTCAATGAAAAGGACTAAGGGTGACTTGATAGCAGTTTTCAAATATCTAAGGGGCTGCCACAAGGAAGAAGGGGTCGAACTATTCTCCACAGCATATGAAGGCAGGACGAGAAGCAATGGATGGAAAGTAATCAAAAAGAGAACCAACCTAGAATGAAGGAGAAATTTCCTGACAGAACAATTAATCAGTGGAATGACTTGCTTCTAGAATTTGTGGGTGCTTCATTCCTGGAACATTTTAAGAAGAGACTGGATAGTCACTTTTCTAGAATGGATGGGTTTCCTGTCCAAGCAGGGGGTTGAACTAGAAAACCTCCAAGATCCTTTCCAACTGTGTTATTCTGTTATCCTATTCAGGGATTACTGAATCAACAGATTGTCAAATCTATGGCATTCAAATATTAAATTAAAGGAAACACTGATTTCTTTCTAGATTATATTTTTTTTGAAGCTGGTGAGGAACACAATCTGTATCACAGACTCTAATTCCCAACTATTTTAAATCATTTTTTCCCTAGCTTCTATATGGATCTGTTCCAATGAATGATAATAGCGAACACACAGTTTCCTTTCATCATTTTTTCCCAAATGAGGAGCTTCAGACTAAGGGGATTCTTCAGCTGCTGTTGCATTTAAAGTGGGTATGGATAGGGCTGATTTCCCAACCTGATGAGAGTGGAGAGAGGTTTGTACGGAATGCCCTTACACTGTTTGTCCAAAAAGGTATTTGCTTTGACTTCACGCAAGAGTTGCCCAAAGACATTTATTCTAATCACATTGAATATGTATTTAAAGATTATGTCGCCATGTACAAGGTTGTCATGAACAGTACTGCCAATGTTGTGATCCTCTACGGTGAAAACCACGTCATTGGCATTTTCAGAGTATTTCCCTATCTTTCAGAATATGATGATATACCCGTAAAGAGAAAAGACAAAGTCTGGATCATGCCAGCCCAGATGGAGTTCACATCCGTCCCTTTTCAAAAAATACTCCCTTTGGACTTTATTCATGGTGCCATATCTTTTGCAGTTTCTTCCAAGGAGGTGACTGGGTTCAAACCATTCTTGCAGATGAGAAGCCCTACTTCAGAAGAAGAAGATCATTTAACAAGATTGTTCTGGGAGCAGGCATTTGAATGTTTTTTCCTTAAAGATAAGTTAGATGAGGATGCTGGAGTGCTGTGCACTGGAGAGGAGAAGTTGGAGACTCTTCCTAATTCTGTGTTTGAGACCACCATGACTGGGCAGAGTTACAGCGTTTATAATGCAGTCTATGCTGTGGCACATGCCTTGAAAGCCATGTTTTCATCCAAATACAAACACAGAGCAAGGGCGCATCATGGAAGGCTGATGATTATCAAGGAAGAAACATGGCAGGTAATAATAAAAGAAATCACAATGACAGATTGATCAAGCAATCAATTTGTAAAATAAAATAAAATAAAATAAAATTGTAAGAATAAAATCTTCTCTGATGCCATCAGGTGATTTTATGATTGCAAAACATGTACATTTCAGGTTCAGTATCCACATAGTATACACAAATTCATGTTTCATGTTTCCTGACAACAGCTTCATAATTCAGTTTAAAATTTTGTCAAACCATTTTACTTGGAGATAATATGCTTATTAATATTATGGTTCACTTGCACAATAATATTAGGAATTTCTAAATGGTAGTTGTGTACAATTGGTGTGGCTATTTATTTCTCCAGATCAATTGCATTTATTTATTGAATTTATATGGCTGCCCATCTCATTCATATAACACTGGACACTGTGCACAGTTAAAACACAAAGCTAAAAAATCAATATAATTCAAACACAAACATTTGTGTTTGATTTGCTTCCATTTAGCTCCATCCTTACCTGAGAACAGTCTTATTTAACAACAGTGTTGGGGAAACAGTTTTCTTCAATGAAAAGGGGGAATTGGGAACCGGATTTGACATCATCAACTGGATGACATTCCCAAACAAAACATTTCTTAAAGTCAAAGTTGGAAAGGTAGACCCATTGACTTCTCCAGAAGAGTCTTTCATGATTTCTGAAGAAAACATCATCTGGCCGACCATATTCAACCAGGTATTTCCTACTCATGTTTCAGGTTGTCTCAAATCCTCCCCCCTACCATATTCAAAAATCACTTTTATCATTTGAGTGACTCATTAGTAATAAAATTAAGGCAATAAAATATGATGAAAAATGAAAGAGCAGAGATCAGATTACATAGGTGTTCCGTTATTAAACTTGTCTTTCCAGAAATCTATGGGCATTCCTGAATGTACACAATTACCAGCTGTCATTTTCAGGTTGTCCTACATAGGGAGCCATCTTTGAATTATAAAAGCTGAAAATCATTTAATAATAAACAAGCAACATGCTGAGATACTGTACTACTTGAAATATCTTATTCCTGTCCATTGCTACCTTATAATTTGATTATATTCCAATGGCATATTGTCTAAGACATATTTTAAAATCCCAACTATTTTCTTTAGTTTTCTAAATTTAACTTGCAAATTTATCACCATTAAAACATGGTCTATTTCATAATTTCTACAAGACTGACTAGATGCAACTGGAACTCTGTATCCCATGAGTAAATTCTCTGCAGTATTTCTTTTCAGGACCTATTTGGCAGAAAGGACTGGGCTCAATGAAAATGCAGATAATTCCAAAGTTTAATTTCACCTATAAAGTGTGGGATAAATTACCAATCAGATTCAACTCAAAGGTGCTTTTCAAAGGCAACTGGACTTTTATTTTCTTGAAAATATTTTGCTTCTGATCCAAGAAGCTTCTTCAGTTCTCAAGGAATTGAATGTTTCTCAAACATTTTCAAGGAAAAAGCCACGAAAGTTGGTTGACTTTTGAAAAGCATCTTTGGGACAACCATGACCTGGATGATTGAGAATCCTCATAGATATTTACCAATCAGACTGACCAAAAGGGAATTTGAGGGGAGTCCAGTTTGAACAATTAAGGAAACCTCTAAAGTGCCATGGAAATACATGGGAAATACATAGGAAATACATAGGAAATATATGGTTCCATGAGGACATATAGACAATGTCACATTATTATAGTGGCATTCTTTAAATGTGTCTATGTAATAATACATTGAATTGAATCCCATACAGTATATAGAATTTCTCCAAAAGCTATGCAGATTTGTCAGAACATCATATACAGAGTGAAGTATGAGTGTATAAAATACAACTATTGAACTCTCTCCTGATTTCATTTCTGAATAGGCATTACCACTTTCTGTATGCAATGAAAATTGTTATCCAGGCTATCTGAAAAAAAAAATAGATGAGAAGCCCTTTGCTATGATTGTCTTCCTTGTGCAAAGGGGAAAATTTCAAACAAATCAGGTAAGATGTGCTTAATGAGAAGACTTATTAATTGTCACCAGCAATATTGTATACCTATGTGTTTACTCTGCTTGGTATTGTTCTCAAATGTAATCAATTATTCAGAATTTGGAGTGTTGGCCTCATTGAAGCAAGATAACCTCAGTATTCGATGAGATACACTTGAATATTACTAGCTCAGGTTGCTAGTTGAGCTGTTAGTTTGATCTCGAAGCTTGGCAATTTGGCTGCAATTGTTTCATCTCCATTCAGAGAAACATCTTCAATGTGCTTTGAATTGTGCTCATGTGCTCATTTAAATTGGTGTGGGTGTTATTTGTCCAGATGTTTCTGAGTCATGGACAGGATTTGGGCTGTTTGACTGACTGGTTTGTTGTTGTGAATTGAATATGATGCTATGTTAGTATAAAGAAGCAAGAAAATGAGCTTGTCCTTGTTGGAGAGAAGCAGGCACATAAATAGATATGAAACATAAATATTGGTCCTTCTGCTGGTCTGATAATGAACTACAATCTTCATGGATCTTTAACCCTTATAAATAACTGGAATTCTTGCTAAAACTTTTGTCACCTGAGCATGAAGAATATTCATAATGAAAAAGCTTTTTCCAAGATGACACTGAGATTGATACAAACAACACTCTTAGTGTCTATTTAACCAAACATATACAGGGTACTTTTCTGCATGTGGATGGTCCCATTCTTAATTTTTAATACTGTAATACAAATAAAATGGACATAATTAACTAGAAATAAATGGAGTTGCTTTCATAGCTTCTATGGGCCACAATGTTTTCTTTGAGCAGTCCTTGGTGCTCTCTCAGCTTGGTGATTTTCTTGCAGATATTTCATTACCAAACTAGGTAACATCATCAGTACAACAGTAATGATGTTGACTAGCACTGATGATGTTACCAGGTTTGATTATGAAATGTCTGGAAGAAAACAACTGATCTCAGATAGCACCAAAGTTTCCTTATTTCAACTCTGAGTTATAAATAACTTCCTTATTATGACTGTAATCCCATAATTCGCAGTAGAGTCAGGGCAACTGGATGGAACTGAGCATTTACTGGCTGGATGCCTTTCCTGACACCATGTGGAGTTGGCAGCAGATATTTTTTCTTTACACTCTAAGAGAAACATCTGCCGCTATTGAATTGTCAACCACCCAAGTGGGAGCTGAGCATCTTAAGCACTAGGCCATGATTCAGCTCTGAAATTCTGATCAATAAACAGTCCTTTAATGTTTTCTTTTGCAGATGCAGTTGACTGTTTCCAATGTCCAAAAGATCAATATCCAAATGAAGCTCGCAATCTTTGCATCGAAAAACATATAACGTTCTTGTCTTATGGAGAACCTTTGGGAATCACTTTGGCCACTGTAGCTGTCTTCTTTTTTGTAACTTCAGCTTTGGTGCTAAGGATCTTCATTAAAGAGTGGGAAACCCCCATAGTCAAAGCCAACAACAGGAATCTCACCTATATTCTTCTTATTGCTCTCCAGCTCTCTTTCCTCTGCAGTTTTCTTTTCATTGGACAACCTGATCAAGTCAAATGTCTCATGCGACAAACTGCATTTGGCATCATCTTCTCTGTAGCCATTTCTTGCATTTTGGGTAAAACAACCATAGTGGTTCTTGCTTTCATGGCCACCAAACCAGGATCCCTAATGAAGAAATGGGTGGGGAAAATGCTGGCCAATTCCATTGTCCTTTCTTGCTCTCTGATACAAGTCACAATTTGTGTTGCATGGCTGGCAATTTCTCCCCCATTTCCAGATTCAGACATGCACTCCATGGCTGAAGAAATTGTACTAGAATGTAACGAAGGATCAGCCATCATGTTTTATACTGTTCTGGGCTTTATGGGGTTCTTAACTGCTATCAGTTTCACAGTAGCCTTCCTAGCTAGGAAGTTACCTGATAGCTTCAATGAAGCCAAATTCATTACCTTCAGCATGCTGGTGTTTTGCAGCGTTTGGGTAACATTTGTTCCTACCTATCTGAGCACCAAGGGAAAGTATATGGTGGTGGTGGAGATCTTCTCCATTCTGGCTTCAGCAATGGGGTTGCTTGGCTGTATCTTTTTCCCAAAATGCTATATTATTCTTCTGAGACCTGATTTAAACAGAAAGGACAAACTTATTAAAAAACACTGAATTAAGTCTCCGAACCTTATACTGTAAACTTTCCTCACTGTAGTGCTTACTTTTTCTGCTAGTCTTTGCAGTTTGGGAAAACTGAGACAGATGCACAAATGCACAAAATAAATATTTGTCTAATGTTGGAATGTGCCTAGGTTTATAACCATGTCAAGAAATAAAGTACAATTTCCTCCCATGACAATTTTGCCCAGCATTTTGCTTGCCATTTGCTCAGATTTGTTTAGTCTTGGGTCTTCATGGATCATGGGTAATGCTTTGAAGGAGGCTTAAGTATAAGATGATAGTTACCAAAATCCAATTCAGAGCTCTTAAGAAGCTAAATCCCTATTGGAATTTGATAGTAGTTTCCAAATTTCTTTTGGAGGGTAGCTTACTGAGTAAATAGTGTAGATTAATTGTCAGACCAGTCTAGGTGCATGGATGCATGGATGGTAAAGGCAAAGTTCATCCATTGGACATGCTCATAGATGAACTTTGCTTTTATGAAAGTAATCCTCTCCACCTATTCTCTTTCTGGACCCTCACTAATACTTAATCTAACTAATAGAATAGATATTTCAGAGACATTAAGCATAAAGCAATGATGTTGCATTTATCTTCCTATTACCATCCTTTGATTTTTTATTTTTTTAACTTTCTTTTCTGGAAGTTAAAATAGGAATCCAGATGAAGGATACACTATTGTGTTCTCCAATATTCACAACCAATCAGACTTAACAGAAAATTGGTCCATTTTCACTATAACATTTCCTGAATCAAGAGTTTATCATTCAT
Source organism: Crotalus tigris (assembly GCF_016545835.1). Taxonomy (NCBI): domain Eukaryota; kingdom Metazoa; phylum Chordata; class Lepidosauria; order Squamata; family Viperidae; genus Crotalus; species Crotalus tigris. Next base: position 24,350 of record NW_024098060.1, on the reverse strand, counting down.
TTTTTGTATAGTGTCTCTATGCTCGTGTAATGATCTCCATTTTTCAATATTGGTTGAAAATCTTTTGACTCCAGATGACTGACTGGACATGTCTTCCTGTTTTCTTGGCAAGTTTTTAATTTTAATTTTGTGATCATGGAACTGCAGGGAGCAAAACTATGAGGATCTCTAAGAAGTACTGCTCCTTCAATAACATCATAATTTCAATTGGTCTTTTAAAGAGTGGATATTAAATGAGACAATACATAAACAATTAAATATGTATTGATATTGCAGAATATTTAAATATCAAGAGATGAATGGAGAGAATTGTAGCTCAGGCTTGTCACTTGTTGAGTTGCTACATGCATCCCTTGATTATATTAGCATCTGTCAGACAAAATTGCTGTAATTTGTTCACAGATACCTATGGAGCAGTCTGGCTTTGATATGTGGGAATAGTTTGAATCTATTGAGCCTGAGAAAATGGATCGGTCCCTATCCATCTCCTCTTTAGATCTGAGTGCTTTCAAAACCAACAAACATTCTACCCTTCTATATAAACTCGGGATCAGTGTTTTTTGCTAGTTTGGCTTCTTTCTCTGATTTACATTCCAGACAGTCGTGATTGGTAAAGAGATGTTGCCTTTGGCCCTCACTGTGTGATATTCTCAGTAAGAGGTATCATCAGTTCAAAAAAGTGGCATACTATGGGTCTTATTTGCTCGAAAGATGTATTTGATGGATCCTAGAGGAAGGAAGGAAGGAAGGAAGGAAGGAAGGAAGGAAGGAAGGAAGGAAGGAAGGAAGGAAGGAAGGAAGGAAGGAAGGAAGGAAGGAAGGATTTAAATTTTATAAATAAGTGAATTTCTTATTTTAGTATTTGTATATTATCATATTCTTCAATTTATTTGTCCATGTAGTGAAAGAAGTAATGGTAAAGGACAAATAAAAATAAATAATTTCAAGTGACCATTATTTCTTTACTACAAAGAAACTGATTCAGGTTATATTTTGTATATGATAAAAGGAGCAACATTTGTAGCAGCAATCAAATTTCACAATTAATGAGGAAGGAGTCCTGTGACTGGTAGATTATTATTTTTTTCATTTCCTATATACAATTGATAAAGAGATTTGTTGCAGGGCTATAAAATATCAATGGTGGATAAATGGATTGGTGGTAGCTCATGTCATTCATCAAGCCAGACAAAAAATATATGGTTCACACCGTGTGACTTTGAGGATATGGAGTAAAAAATCATTTAAAATGAGTGAAAAGAGCCAAGCTATATTTTATTTTGCAATAAAAACAGTATTGAAAAAAATGTTTCCAATGGTATTCCTTTTGCATATTCACTTGGCATTACACACTGTTCCCATCCCAAAGGACTCTGCACAGCTCGCATGCCTGCTTCCATTAGAAAGCTTAAAAAGAAATGTCATGATTTAATTATATTGTTGTTGTTAGTTGCGAAGTCATGTCTGACCCATCGCAACCCCGTCCTTTTAATTACATTACAAATACAATAATCAAAGTGTTTAAAGACCTATCAAAAAGATAAACAAAGGTGGTCGGGATTCTATAATATTATGGGTCAATTTCCTTTTAGCTCTTTGGAAAGAAAATCATGCTTTAATGTACGCCCTAACAGGTCAAAGTCAGATAGTTGTTTTGTTCCAGAGAATTTAAAGTTTACAGCTACAGAACTAGCATTTGTTTATCTGAATTTTCATTATTTTTCTCTATCTCTTTTACAATTTTCAGTTATGAGTTCTTTTTTTCCTAGCCCATACAAATCATCATTCTACTTTCTCCACAGTCTCCAAGGAGCGTCACCAAACATTCACTGATTTCCCCTATAATTACCCAAAGAATCTTACTAATGTGTTTTTTTCTCTCAACTCTTTCAGGAATTCTCAGGCACAACACCAAAGAATAGCTCAAGATTGAAAGGGTCTGTTAATTGTCGGATCAGAATGTTAGAGACGTAACAACCTTTTTTCTTAGAAAGAATATTTATTCTAATAAGTGAGAGTTTTTTCCCCTTATGTTTCATTCTTACAGATAGAACTGGTTCTTATGTAATGAGAAGTATTTTCTTGAAGAAGATGGAATTTTCCATGGTAGTGATGGCAATGTTGTCAATGTTACTGTCAGGAGCTACATGCCTTATTAAAACATGTTCTGTGGGGAAACTTCCCTTTATTAAGCACAAGTATTTTCTGCCAGGAGATTTCATAATGGCTGGGATACTCTCTCAGTTCTACATGATATTGGATCCAGTTGGTTTCACAAGGCACCCATCTGAAGAACTGGTTGATGAGCTCATGTAAAGACTTTCTCTTCTTAATTTTTTGCTTTGGGGAACAGCCACCACATGTGATAAAATGTTCCTTCTCTGATTTTACATTTCCAACACTTTGGGTCTATATTTTTATACATTTTAGCCAATCTCCTCATGTAATCAAGCTCATGTAAAGACTTTCTCTTCTTAACTATAGCATATCTTAAACCATATATCTTTCTCTAATAGGTTGCCCTGGCAAATAAATACACAAACACACTAATGACAACTCTCCTGCTGGTGTTTTTATTCAAATTCCATATTGAGATTTTTTTTTTACTGTTAAATAATTGTTAGTGATGTACTATCAAGGTGCTGTACTATTTGTAGCTAAATCTATGTTAATCATTTAATTCTTTTACTAAATATTATAATGCTTTGAATTATTTTCCAAACAGCTGTTGAGCATGCATGGAACACAGACTTAGAGCATCTCTCCTTTAATTTAACATCAGTGATTTTATTGGGATAAGATCTATCATCTAAAAATATCTAAAATATCTCAGATCTAAAAATATAACATTTGTTCTCAAGTTTACTCCAAACAAACTTTTCATGCCTATATCCGCCATAAAACATAACCAAGAAGAAGATGAAAATATAAGAATATTATATTATAATATTATATTATTATATATCTATCTTTGGTTATTCGGGTTTTCTCCCACGTCAAATTGGAAGTGTCTTGGCGACGTTTCGACGAAGTCTCATTCGTCACCTTCAGGCTGGTGCTTTCGGCTTCGTGCTTCCAGGAGCATATATTTGTTTTCTGAGGTTTTCGCGGGTGTTTGTATGTAGGTCTTTGGTTATTTGGGTTTTCTCCCGCGTCAAATTGGAGGTGCTCCTAGAAGCATGAAGCCGAAAAAATCAGCCTGAAGATGACGAATGAGATTTCATCAAAACGTATGGGTTTTAATATGATCATTTTTCTTCAAGCAATTTATCTGTTTCCAGTAAAAATTGTTTATGATGAATTAAAAGAATCATAACCTCCTGCCTAGATCCGCACAATATATCCTTTCTTGCAGATTTTTCCTGCAGAACTACCAACATATCCTGGCCTTGGTTTTTGCTGTAAAGGAGATAAATGAAAATATGCATATATTATCCAACATGAGCTTGGGTATTGATATCTCTAACAGTTATTACATGGCGGGATTGATTTACTTAGCTTCAATGGAGCTTCTCTCAACACGTGGCAGATTCATCCCCAATTATAAATGTGATGCCAAGGACTGGACAGTATCTGCTATTGCAGGACCTAACTCTTACATCTGTCCCTTCATGGCAAACATCTTGAATGTCTACAAGATGCCCCAGGTGAGATTTTTTTTCTTGGACTAAGTATACACTTTAAGAATCACCTTGAAAGGTGGGAAGAAGAACTGCAGTCCTATTTTTAAAAAGTCTAATAAAAGAACTTTGAGACTAAACCAGAAGTGTTCTTTGAGAAAGCATCTCAGGATGAACACCCAATCCTCCCCAATTCTCTGGAAAGTTAAGGCAGAGGAAGAGAAAGTGTTTTCCTACTTGCAAGGTTAATGTCATCCCTTCCAGATTCTCCAGGATAGGAAACCAAAATCACACATATTAATAATTCTTTTATTGTAAGGTTACAATAACAGAGTCTTGCAAGTCTTAAACTACCTCCCACTTTTTTCTTTTACAAAGTAATGTTTACAAAAATACAACAAATAAGGCAACTTTTCTTTTTATTACTTTTTTGTGGTTTGGAAATAAAGTGGCAATCCAAACAATGATGAACAACATACTATGTGTTTGCAGAAGAGATAGATAATTTTAGGTACTTTACTTGATTTATTCTTCAATCTGAATCTATGATGAATGTCAGCTCTGGAAGATTGTCTAGACTAGAAAAAAAAATCATGACTACTAATAGTTATGTTATTGTAAGTTACAATAATCTTACAACCCTGAATGAACTCACCTTTTTTTTTTTACTTTTATAAAGCCATGTTTAGAAAACAACAAATAATAATTTCTTTCCTTGAGTATTTTATTTTGGGATGTGGAATTAAAATGGCAATCCAAACTATGTATTCCCAGATGAGATAGATATTTTTTCATACTTTACTTGCTTTATTTCTCAATCTGAATCATCTGAACAATTAATATACAATGATTCTTTGACATGTTTACAAATACACTGAAGAGAAATGTCAATATATTGTCATGTATCCATTTTCCTACCATGCTTTAGTAAAAATATTAAGAATTCATGGACCTGATTGAGTAATAGTTATCTTGATCTTTGTATTGCACACTGGTCTTCCTTCCTTCCTTCCTTCCTTCCTTCCTTCCTTCCTTCCTTCCTTCCTTCCTTCCTTCCTTCCTTCCTCTCTATAAATGTTATTCATGTAGTTCAAATAATTTAAAAAATGAAGTTATGTAATACAAATGAATGAATGTACGCTATATCTATACTGATGTTCACTTTAACCTATACAAGATCTCCTTGTTGGACTTTATACTTTGAAAACTTTTCTTTCCATTATATAAAAGAGATTTTGTCTTTGCAATCATAAATATTTTTCTTTTTAAGGAAAAAAGATAAAAATGATGGTCCATTGGGTATGACAAGCTATGGATTTGGTTGATTTGATTATTATTGCAGAGTCACATGGAGGTGTTAAGAGGGTGAAAGAAGAAAGACAGAGGATTTTTAGAGAGATGGGATGTTGCTTTATTGTAATATTTTGTACAGAGTTGACTATCTATAGAACAATGGGATCAGAGTTGTTGATTAATATAGAAAAAAGTAAATTGCAACCTTTATGAACATATACAGTTTTTAGAGGGCTTTTTAAAAAAATGTACACTTTTCAGAGTCGCTCTATCAGTGAGGTAAGTGGGCAGTGGTTTGCTCTTCAAGCTTGTTTCAATTTAGTTTTTGAACATAACATCATCAGCAGAATTTTCTTATCCTGTTTTCCTTAGCTTAAAATGTCTTATTCGCCAGTGAGGTCTGTTGGTTGTGTGATTGCCAAAATCTAAAACTTACTTGCCTAATAACCTAGCAGCCACATTCGTAGTCCCTCTACTCTCCAAGCTTTCTTCCAAGACAGCTCTATATACATCAATTTGCTGTAATCTGATTGCAACTGAGTCGCTGTCATCAGATTATCATAGGGAGCTTTGTATTTTCCATTTCTGTTCTAAAGGGTGGGGCAAGGAGACTCTACTTCCAAATAATCTTGCCACTTTCTCTCATAGAGTATCAAATAATGTCATGTCATATAATATCATCATATCTTGGACAGTAAGAAGAACATATATTAGCAAAAGATGGATTAAAATAAATCTAGAAAGAGTGCAGAGAATGATTAGGGAACTAGAGGTTAAAACATACAAAGAATGGTTGCAGGAATTGGGTATGTCTAGTTTAATGAAAAGGACTAAGGGTGACTTGATAGCAGTTTTCCAATATCTAAGGGGCTGCCACAATGAAGAAAGGGTCAAACTATTTTCCATAGCATATGAAGGCAGGACGAGAAGCAATGAATGGAAAGTAATAAAGGAGAGAACCAACCTAGAATGAAGGAGAAATTTCCTGACAGAACAATTAATCAGTGGAACGATTTGCTTCCAGAAAATGTGGGTGCTCCATCCCTGGAATATTTTAAGAAGAGACTGGATAGTCACTTTTCTAGAATGGATGGGTTTCCTGTCCAAGCAGAGGGTTGGACTAGAAAACCTCCAAGGTCCCTTCCAAATGTGTTATTCTGTTATCCTGTTAAAGTTCAGGGATTACTGAATCAAATTACTGAATCGAATCTCTAGCATTCAAATATTAAATTAAAGGAAAAACTGGTTTCTTTCTAGGTTATATTTTTCTTGAAGGAACACAATCTGTATCATAGACTCTAATACCCAACTATTTCAAATTATTTTTCCCTAGCTTCTATATGGATCTGCTCCAATGAATGATAATAGTGAACACACAGTTTTCTTTCATCGTTTTTTCCCAAACGAGGAGATTCAGACTAAGGGGATTCTTCAGCTGCTGTTGCATTTAAAGTGGGTATGGATAGGGCTGATTTCTCAACCTGATGAGAGTGGAGAGAGGTTTGTACGGAATGCCCTTACACTGTTTGTCCAGAAAGGTATTTGCTTTGACTTCATGCAAGAGTTGCCCAAAGAAATTTATTCTAATCACATTGAATATGTATTTAAAGATTATGTCGCCATATACAAGGTTGTCATGAACAGCACTGCCAATGTTGTGATCCTCTACTGTGGAAATCACATAATTGCCATTTTCAGAATATTTCCCTATATTTCAGAATATGAAGATATACCAGTAACGAGAAAAGACAAAGTTTGGATCATGCCAGCCCAGATGGAGTTCACATCAATCCCTTTTCAAAAAATACTCCCTTTGGACTTTATTCATGGTGCCATATCTTTTGCAGTTTCTTCCAAGGAGGTGACTGGGTTCAAACCATTCTTGCAGACGAGAAGCCCTTCTTTAGAAGAAGGAGATCATTTAACAAGATTGTTCTGGGAGCAGGCATTTGAATGTTTTTTGCTTAAAGATAAGTTAGATGAGAATGCTGGAGTGCTGTGCACTGGAGAAGAGAAGTTGGAGACTCTTCCTAATTCTGTCTTTGAGATCACCATGACTGGGCAGAGTTACAGCATTTATAATGCAGTCTATGCTGTGGCACATGCCTTGAAAGCCATGTTTTCATCCAAATACAAACACAGAGCAAGGGCGGACCATGGAAGTCTGATGATTATCAAGGAAGAAAGATGGCAGGTAATAATAAAAGAAATCACAATGACAGATTGATCAAGCAATCAATTTGTAAAATAAAATAAAATTGTAAGAATAAAATCTTCTCTGATGCCATCAGGTAATTTTATGATTGCAAAACATGTACATTTCAGGTTCCGTATCCACACAGTTTACACAAATTCATGTTTCATGTTTCCTGACAACAGTGTGGAGGAACTATGTAAAAAAGATCCAATTCAAAAAATTTGATTAAATCACAGCTTCATAATTCAGTTTGAAATTTTGTCAAACCATTTTACTTGGAGATAATATGTTTATTAATATTATGGTTCACTTGCACAGTAATATTAGGAATTTCTAAATGGTAGTTGTGTACAATTGGTTTGGTATACAATTGGTATTTATTTCTCCAGATCAATTGCATTTATTTATTGAATTTATATGGCTGCCCATCTCATTCATATAACACTGGACACCGTGCACAGTTAAAACACAAAGCTAAAAAATCAATATAATTCAAACACAAACATTTGTGTTTGATTTGCTTCCATTTAGCTCCATCCTTACCTGAGAAAAGTCTTATTTAACAACAGTGTTGGGGAAACAGTTTTCTTTAATGAAAAGGGGGAATTGGGAACTGGATTTGATATCATCAACTGGATCACATTCCCAAACAAAACATTTCTTAAAGTCAAAGTTGGAAAGATAGACCCATTGACTTCTCCAGAAGAGTCTTTCATGATTTCTGAAGAAAACATCATCTGGCCAACCATGTTCAACCAGGTATTTCCTACTGATGTTCCAAGTTGTCTCAAATCCTCCCCCCTACCATATTCAAAAATCACTTTTATCATTTGAGTGACTCATCAGTAATAAAATTAAGGCAATAAAATATTATGAAAAATGAAAGAGCAGAGATCAGATTACACAGGTGTTCCGTTATTAAACTTGTCTTTCCAGAAATCTATGGGCATTCCTGAATGTACACAATTACCAGCTGTCATTTTCAGGTTGTCCTACATAGGGAGCCATCTTTGAATTATAAAAGCTGAAAATTATTTAACAATAAACAAGCAATATTCTGAGATAATCTACTGGTTGAAATATCTTATTCCTGTCCATTGCTACCTTATAATTTTATTTTAGTCTAACAAGACATTATCTAAGACAGTGGTTCTCAACCTGTGGGTCGGGACCCCATTTGGGGTCGAACGACGATTTCACAGGGGTCGCCAAACAAGGCTGTCCGCCATTTTTTCCCCCTTTTCTTTGTCCATGCTCCTGGCACCCAGTGATGTATAAGTGGTTGGGGGTCACCACAACATGGGGAACTGTATTATGGGCTCACGGCATTAGAAAGGTTGAGAACCACTGATCTAAGACATATTTTAAAATCCCAGCTATTTTCTTTAGTTTTCTAAATTTAACCTGCAACTTTGTCACTATTAAAACATGGTCTATTTCATAATTTCTACGAGACTGACTAGATGCAACTGGAACTCTGAATCCCATGAGTAAATTCTCTGCAGTATTTATTTTCAGGACCTCTTTGGCAGAAAGGACTGGACTCAATGAAAATGCAGATAATTCCAAAGTTTAATTTCACCTACAAAGTGTGAGATAAATTACCAATCAGATTCAACTCAAAGGTGCTTTTCAAATGCAACTGGACTTTTTTTCTTGAAAATGTTTTGCTTCTCATCCAAGAAGCTTCTTCAGTTCTCAAGGAATTGAATGTTTCTCAAACATTTTCAAGGAAAAAGCCACGAAAGTTCATTGACTTTTGAAAAGCATCTTTGTGACAACCATGACCTGGATGATTGAGAATCCTCATAGAAATTTACCAATCAGATTGACCAAAATGGAATTTGAGGGGAGTCCAGTTTGAACAATTAAGACTTCAGGAAACCTCTAAGGTTACGTGAAAACATGGAAATACATGGGAAATACATAGGAAATACATAGTTCCATGAGGACATCGAACTATGTATTTCCTATGTATTTCCCATGTATATGAGGACATATAGACAATGTCACATTATTATGGTGGCATTCATTAAATATGCCTATCTAATAATATGTTGAATTGAATCCCATATATAGAATGTCTCCAAAAGCTGTGCAGATTTGTCAGAATATCATATACAGAGTGAAATATGAGTGTATAAAGTACAACTATTGAACTTTCTCCTGATTTCATTTCTGAATAGGCATTACCACTTTCTGTATGCAATGAAAATTGTTATCCAGGCTACCTGAAGAAAAAAATAGATGAGAAGCCCTTTTGCTGCTATGATTGTCTTCCTTGTGCAAAAGGGAAAATTTCAAACAGATTAGGTAAAATGTGCCATGTATATAATTGAGAAGACTTATTAATTCTTACCAGCAATATTGTATACCTATCTGTGTTTAATCTGCACGGTATTGTTCTCAAATGTAATCAGTTTTTCAGAATTTGGAGTGTTGGCCTCATTGAAGCAAGGTATTAGATGAGATGCATTTGAATATTAGTAGCTCAGTTTGGTAGTTGAGCTGTTAGTTCGATCTCCAACCTTGGCAATTTGACTGCAAACGATTCATCTCTATTTTGGGAGACATCTTCAGTGCATTTTGAATTGTGCTCGTGTGTCAGAACATTGACCTTTAAATTGGTATGAATGTTACTTGTCCAGATGTTTCTGAGTCATGGTCTGGATTCGGGCTGTTTGACTGACTGGTTTGTTGTTGTGAATTAAATATGATGCTATGTTAGTATCATATGGATGCATCCTTCCATCTTGAAAGATGACACTGAGATTGATACAAACAACACTCTTGGTGTCTATTTGACCAAACATATACAGGGTACTTTTCTGCATGTGGATGGTCCCATTCTTAATTTGTAATACTGTAATGCAAGTAAAATGGACATAATTAACTAGAAATAAATGGAGTTGCTTTCATAGCTTCTATGGGCCACAATGTTTTCTTTGAGCAGTCGTTTGTACTCTCTGAACTTGGTGGTTTTCTTGCAGATATTTCATTACCAAAATAAGTAACATCATCAGTTCAACAGTAATGATGTTAACTAGCACTGATGGTGTTACCAAGTTTGATTATGAAATATCTGCAAGAAAACAACTGATCTCAGATAGCACCAAAGTTTCCTCATTTCAACTCTGAGTTATAAATAACTTTCTTATTATGACTGTAATCCCATAATTCGCAGTAGAGTCAGGGCAACTGGATGAAATTGAGCATTTATTGGCTGGATGCCTTTCCTGACACCATGTGGAGTTGGCAGCAGATATTTTTTCTTTACACTCTAAGAGAAACATCTGCCGCTATTGAATTGTCAACCACCCAAGTGGGAGGTGAACATCTTAAGCACTAGGCCATGATTCAGCTCTGAAATTCTGATCAATAAACAGTCCTTTAATGTTTTCTTTTGCAGATGCAGTTGACTGTTTCCAATGTCCAGAAGATCAATATCCAAATGAAGCTCACAATCTTTGCATCGAAAAACATATAACGTTCTTGTCTTATGGAGAACCTTTGGGAATCACTTTGGCCACTGTAGCTGTCTTCTTTTTTATAACTTCAGCCTTGGTGCTGAGGATCTTCATTAAAGAGTGGGAAACCCCCATAGTCAAAGCCAACAACAGGAATCTCACCTATACTCTTCTTATTGCTCTCCAGCTCTCTTTCCTCTGCAGTTTTCTTTTCATTGGACAACCTGATCAAGTCAAATGTCTCATGCGACAAACTGCATTTGGCATCATCTTCTCTGTAGCCATTTCTTGCATTTTGGGTAAAACAACCATAGTGGTTCTTGCTTTCATGGCCACCAAACCAGGATCCCAAATGAAGAAATGGGTGGGGAAAAGGCTGGCCAACTCCATTGTCCTTTCTTGCTCTCTGATACAAGTCACAATTTGTGTTGCATGGCTTGCAATTTCTCCCCCATTTCCAGATTCAGACATGCACTCCATGGCTGAAGAAATTGTACTAGAATGTAATGAAGGATCAGCCATCATGTTTTATACTGTTCTGGGCTTTATGGGGTTCTTAACTGCTATCAGTTTCACGGTAGCCTTCCTAGCTAGGAAGTTACCTGATAGCTTCAATGAAGCAAAATTCATTACCTTCAGCATGCTGGTGTTTTGCAGCGTTTGGGTAACATTTGTTCCTACCTATCTGAGCACCAAGGGAAAGTACATGGTGGTGGTGGAGATCTTCTCCATTCTGGCTTCAGCAATGGGGTTGCTTGGCTGTATCTTTTTCCCAAAATGCTATATTATTCTTCTGAGACCTGATTTAAACAGAAAGGACAAACTTATTAAAAAACACTGAATTATGTTTCCGAACCTTATACTGTAAACTCTCCTCACTGTTGTGTTTCCTTTTTCTGCTAGTCTTTGCAGTTTGAGAAAACTGGGTCAGATGCACAAATGCACAGAATAAACATTTGTCTAATGTTGGAATGTGCCTAGGTATATAACCATGTCAACAAATAAAGTGCAATTTCTTCCCTTGGCTATTTTGCCCAGCATTTTGCTTGCCATTTGCTCAGATTTGTTGTAGTCTTGGATCTTCATGGATCACGGGTAATGCTTTGAAGGAAGCTTAAGTATAAGATGACAGTTATCAAAATCCAATTCAGAGCTCTTAAGAAGCTCAAGTCCTTATTGGATTTTGATAGCAGTTTCCAACTTTCTTTTGGAGGGTAGGTTATTGAGTAAATAGTGTAGATTCACTGTCAGAGCAGTCTAGGTGCATGGATGCATGGACGGTAAAAGTGAAGTTCATCCATTGGACATGCTCATAGCTGAACTTTGCTTTTATGGAAGTAATCCTCTCCACCTTGTATTTCTGGATCCTCAGTAATATAACTAATAGGATAGATATTTCAGAGACATTAAGCATAAGGCGATGATATTGCATTTATCTTCCTATTACCATTCTTTGATTTTTGATTTTTTTTACTTTCTTTTCTGGGCCTAAAAATAGGAATCCAGATGAAGGATAAGCTATTGCGTTCTCCAATATTCACAACCAATCAAACTTAACAAAAATTGGTCCATTTTCACCATAACATTTCCTGAATCAAGAATTTATCATTATTTTTTGTATAGTGCCTCTATGCTCGTGTAATGATCTCCATTTTTCAATGTTGATTGAAAATCTGTTGACTCCAGATGACTGCCTGGACATGTCTTCCTGTTTTCTTGGCAAGTTTTTAATTTTAATTTTGTGATCATGGAACTGCAATGAGCACAACTATGAGGATCTCTAAGAAGTACTGCTCCTTCAATAACATCATAACTTCAATTGGTCTTTTAAAGAGTGGATATTAAATGACACAATCCATAAAAAATTAAATATGTATTGATATTGCAGAATATTTAAATATCAAGAGATAAATGGAGAGAATTGTAGCTCAGAATTGTCACTTGTTGAGTTGCTACATGCATCCCTTGATTATATTAGCATCTATCAGACAAAGTTGCTGTAATTTGTTCACAGATCCAGGGGGCCAATGCCTATGGAGCAGTCTGGCTTCGATATGTGAGAATAGTTTGAATCTATTGAGCCTGAGAAAACGGATCGGTCCTTATCCATCTCCTCTTTAGATCCGAGTGACTTTCAAAACCAACAAACATTCTACCCTTCTATATAAACTCAGGGGATCAGTGTTTTTTGCTGGTTTGGTTTCTTTCTCTGATTTACATTCCAGACAGTGGTGATTGGCAAAGAGATGTTGCCTTTGGCCCTCACTGTGTGATGTTCTCAGTACGAGGTATGATCAGTTCAAAAAAGTGGCATACTATGGTTCTTATTTTCTAGAAAGATGTATTTGATGGGTCCTAGAGGGTGGAAGGAAGGAAGGAAGGAAGGAAGGAAGAAAGGAAGGAAGGAAGGAAGGAAGGAAGGAAGGAAGGAAGGAAGGAAGGAAGGATTTAAATTTTATACATAAGTGAATTTCTTATTTTAGTATTTGTATATTATCATATTCTTCAATTTATTTGTCCATGTAGTGAAAGAAGTAATGGTAAAGAACAAATAAAAATAAATAATTTCAAGTGACCATTATTTCTTTACTACAAAGAAACTGATTCAGGTTATGTTTTTGTATTTGATAAAAGGAGCAACATTTGTAGCAGCAATCAAATTTCACAATTAATGAGGAAGGAGTCCTATGACTGGTAGATTATTATTTTTTTTTCATTTCCCATATACAACTGATAAAGAGATTTGTTGCAAGGCTGTAAAATATCAATGGTGGCTCATGTCACTCATCTAACCAGAGAAAAAATATATGGTTCACACCGTGTGACTTTGAGGATATGGAGTAAAAAATCATTTAAAATGAGTGAAAAGACCCAAGCTTATTTTATTTTATTTTGCAATAAAAACAGTATTGAAAAAAAATGTTTCCAATAGTATTCCTTTTGCATATTCACTTGACATTACACACTGTTCCCATCCCAAAGGACTCTGCACAGCTCACAGGCCTGCTTCCATTAGAAAGCTTAAAAAGAAATGTCATGATTTAATTATGTTGTTGTTACTTGCGAAGTCATGTCTGACCCATCGCAACCCCATGGACAATGTTCCTCCAGTCCTTTTAATTACTTTACAAATACAATAATCAAAGTTTTTAAAGACCTATCAAAAAGATAAATAAAGGTGGTCAGGATTCTATAACATTATGGGTCAATTTCCTTTAGCTCTTTGGAAAGAAAATCATGCTTTAATGTACGCCCTAACAGGTCAAAGTCAAATAGTTGTATTGTTCCAGAGAATGTAAAGTTTACAGCTACAGAACTAGCATTTGTTTATCTGAATTTTCATTATTTTTCTCTATCTCTTTTACAGTTTTCTATGAGTTCTTTTTTTCCTAGCCCATACATATCATCATTCTACTTTCTCCACAGTCTCCAAGGAATGTCACCAAACATTCACTGATTTCCCCTATAATTAGCCAAAGAATCTTACTAATGTGTTTTTTTTCTCTCAACTCTTTCAGGAATTCTCAGGCACAGCACCAAAGAATAGCTCAAGATTGAAAGGGTCTGTTAATTGTGGGATCAGAATGTTAGAGACATAACAACCTTTTTTCTTAGAAAGAATATTTATTCTAATAAGTGAGAGTTTTTCCCCCTTATGTTTCATTTTTACAGATCGAACTGGTTCTTATGTAGTGAAAACTATTTTCTTGAAGAAGATGGAATTTTCCATGGTAGTGATGGCAATGTTGTCAATGTTACTGTCAGGAGCTACATGCTTTATTAAAACATGTTCTGTGGGGAAACTTCCCTTTATTAAGCACAAGTATTTTCTGCCAGGAGATTTCATAATGGCTGGGATACTCTCTCAGTTCTACATGATATCGGATCCAGTTGGTTTCACAAGGCACCCATCTGAAGAACTGGTTGATGAGCTCATGTAAAAACTTTCTCTTCTTAACTATAGCATATCTTTCTCTAATAGGTTGCCCTGGCAAATAAATACACAAACACACTTATGACAACTCTCCCACTGGTATTTTTCTTCAAATTCCATATTGAGATTTTCTTGTTTTTTTACGGTTAAATCAATCGTTACTGATGTACTATCAAGATGCTGTACTATTTGTACTTAAATCTATGTTAATCATTTAATTATTTCACTTAATATTAGGGAACAGTTGCATGCTTTGAATTATTTTCCAAACAGCTGTTGAGCATGCATGGAACACAGACTTAGAGCATCTCTGCCTTAATGAAACATCAGTGACTTTTATTGGGACAAGATCTATCATCTAAAAATATCAAAGATCTAAAAATATAACATTTGTTCTCAAATTTGCTCCAAACAAACTTTTCATGCCTATATCCGCCATAAAATATAACCAAGAAGAAGATGGAAATATAAGGATATAATATATATATCCTAGAACAGCGGTTCTCAACGTTTGTGTGACGGCGACCGCCGCCACACAAACGTTATGCGAATGCGCGGCCACGGCGCGCATGGGGGCAGGCCCCCGCGCACAGCGCGCATGCGCGGCGCCCCCCCCGCGCGGCGCGCATGGGGGCGGCCCCCTGCGCGCGGTGTGCATGCGCGGCGCCCCCCCACGCGCGGCGCGCATGCGCGGCGCCACCCCGAAGGCGCGGCACCGCCCCCACGTGTGGCGCGCATGCGCGGCGCCACCCCCGGAGGTGCGCCGCCGCCCCTGGAGGCGCGCCGCCGCCCCTACGTGCGGCGCGCATGCGCGGCAGCGCCCCCCAGAGGCGCGCCGCCACCCCCACGCGCAGCGCGCATGCACGGCACCGCCCCCCCGGAAGCGCGACGCGCCCCCGGAGGGGACAAAATGGCGGTTCGCCGCGTTTGGCGACCCCGCAAAAGAGGTCGATCGACCCCAAATGGGGTCGTGACCCATAGGTTGAGAACCGCTGTCCTAGAAGCATGAAGCCGAAAACACCAGCCTGAAGATGACGAAGGAGACTTCGTCGAAACATTGCCAAGACACTTCCAATTTGACACGGGAGAAAACCCGAATAACCAAAGATAGATAGATAGATAGATAGATAGATAGATAGATAGATAGATAGATAGATAGATAGATAGATAGATAGATAGATGAATTACATATGGGTTTTAAGACGATCATTTTTCTTCAAGCAATTTATCTGTTTCTAGTAAAAAATGTTCATGATGAATTAAAAGAATCATAACATCCTGCCTAGATCCACACAATATATCCTTTCTTGCAGATTTTTCCTGCAGAACTACCAACATATCTTGGCTTTGATTTTTGCTGTAAAGGAGATAAATGAGAATAAGCCTATATTAGCCAACATGACCTTGGGTATTGACATCTCTAACAGTTATTACATGGCGGGATTAACTTACTTGGCTTCAATGGAGCTTCTCTCAACACGTGGCAGATTCATCCCCAACTATAAATGTGATGCCAAAGACTGGACAGTATCTGTTATTGCAGGACCTAACTCTTACATCTGTCCCTTAGTGGCAAACATCTTGAATGTCTACAAGATGCCCCAGGTGAGATTTTTTTTCTTGGACTAAGTATACACTTTAAGAATCACCTTGAAAGGTGGGAAGAAGAACTGCAGTCCTATTTTTAAAAAGTCTAATAAAAGAACTTTGAGACTAAACCAGAAGTGTTCTTTGAGAAAGCATCTCAGGATGAACACCCAATCCTCCCCAATTCTCTGGAAAGTTAAGGCAGAGGAAGAGAAAGTGTTTTCCTACTTGCAAGGTTAATGTCATCCCTTCCAGATTCTCCAGGATAGGAAACCAAAATCACACATATTAATAATTCTTTTATTGTAAGGTTACAATAACAGAGTCTTGCAAGTCTTAAACTACCTCCCACTTTTTTCTTTTACAAAGTAATGTTTACAAAAATACAACAAATAAGGCAACTTTTCTTTTTATTACTTTTTTGTGGTTTGGAAATAAAGTGGCAATCCAAACAATGATGAACAACATACTATGTGTTTGCAGAAGAGATAGATAATTTTAGGTACTTTACTGGATTTATTCTTCAGTCTGAATCTATGATGAATGTCAGCTCTGGAAGATTGTCTAGACTAGAAAACAAAATAATGACTACTAATAGTTAAGTTATTGTAAGTTACAATAATCTTACAACCCTGAATGAACTCACCTTTTTTTTTTTTTACTTTTATAAAGCCATGTTTAGAAAACAACAAATAATAATTTCTTTCCTTGAGTATTTTATTTTGGGATATGGAATTAAAGTGGCAATCCAAACTATGTGTTTGCAGATGATGAACAACATATCATGTGTTTGCAGAAGAGATAGATAATTTTAGGTACTTTACTTGATTTATTCTTCAATCTGAATCTACGATGAATGTCAGCTCTGGAGATTGTCTAGACTATAAAACAAAATCATGAATACTAGTAGTTATGTTATTGTAAGATACTGGCAGTCCAAACTATGTGTTTGCAGATGAGATGGATATTTTTTTGTACTTGGTTTATTCCATGGAATTTTCCATGGTAGTGATGGCAATGTTGTCAATGTTACTGTCAGGAGCTACATGCCGGCTGAGCATGCATGGAAAACAGATTTAGAGCCTCTCTGCCCTAATGAAACATCAGTGACTTTTATGGGGATAAGGTCTATCATTATCCCAGAAAAAAACATAATATATCTTTCATTGAAGATTTTTCCTTTATTTCATGGTGTGGAAATAAAGTGGCAAGAAGAGATAGATAATTTTAGGTACTTTACTTGATTTATTCTTCAATCTGAATCTACGATGAATGTCAGCTCTGAAAGATTGTCTAGCCTAGAAAACAAAATCATGAATACTAATAGTTATGTTATTGTAAGTTACAATAATCTTGCAACCCTGAATGAACTCACCTGTTTTTACTTTTATAAAGCCATGTTTAGAAAACAATGAATAATAATTTCTTTCCTTGAATATTTTATTTTGGGATGTGGAATTAAATTGGCAGTCCAAATTATGTGTTTCCAGATGAGATGGATATTTTTTCATACTTTACTTGCTTTATTTCTCAATCTGAATCATCTGAACAATTAATATACAATGATTCTTTGACATATTTGCAATACACTAAAGAGAAATGTCAACATATTGTCATGCATCCATTTTCCTACCATACATTAGTAAAAATATTAAGAATTCATGGACCTGATTGAGTAATAGTTACAGTATCTTGATCTTTCTACTGCACACTGGTCTTCCTTCCTTCCTTCCTTCTTTCCTTCCTTCCTTCCTTCCTTCCTTCCTTCCTTCCTTCCTTCCTTCCTTCCTTCCTGTCTATAAATGTTATTCATGGTAATTCAAATAATTTAAAAAACGAAGTTATGTAATACAAATGAATGAATGTATGCTATATCAATACTGATGTTCATTTTAACCTATACAATATCTCCTTGTTGGACTTTATACTTTGAAAACTTTTCTTTCCATTATACAAAAGAGATTTTGTCTTTGCCATCAAGAATATTTTTGTTTTTAAGGAAAAAAAGATAAAAATGATGGTACATTGGGTATGACAAGCTATGGATTTGGTTGATTTATTATAATAATAATAATAGTAGTAAAGTTGGAAGGGACCTTGGAGGTCATCTAGTCCAACCCCCTGCTCGGGCAGGAAACCTTACACCATTTCGGACAAATGGCTGTCCAGTCTCTTCTTAAAAACTTCCAGTGTTGGAGCATTTACTGCTTCTGGAGGCAAGCTGTTCCACTGATTAATTGTTCTCACTGTCAGGAAGTTTCTCCTTAGTTCTAGGTTGCTTCTCTCCTTGATTAGTTTCCACCCGTTGCTTCTTGTCCTGCCTTCAGGTGCTTTGGAAAATAGCTTAATTCCCTCTTCTTTATGGCAGCCCCTGAGATATTGGAATACTGCTATCATGTCCCCCCTTGTCCTTCTCTTCGTTAAACTAGACATACCCAATTCTAGCAACGTTCCTTATATGTTTTAGCCTCCAGTCCCCTGGAGCATCTTTGTTGCTCTTCTCTGTACTCTTTCTAGAGTCTCAACATCTTTTTTACATCGTGGTGACCAAAACTGGATGCAGTATTCCAAGTGTGGCCTTACCAAGGCATTGAAGAGTGGTATTAATACTTCACGTGATCTTGATTCTATCCCTCTGTTAATGCAGCCTAGCACTGTGTTGGCCTTTTTGGCAGCTGCAGCACACTGCTGGCTGATATTTAAGTGATTGTCTACTAGGACTCCGAGGTCCCTCTCACAGTTACTACTATTGAGCATGGTGCCACCTATGCTGTACTTGTGCATTTGGTTTTTCTTGCCTAAATGTAGAACCTTGCTTTTTTTCACCATTGAATTTCATTTTGTTAGTTAGTGCCCAGTGTTCAAGTCTGTCCAGATCCTTCTGTATCTGAAGCCTGTCTTCTGGAGTGTTGGCTATTCCTGCCAGCTTGGTGTCATCTGCAAATTTGATTAGTTCCCCATCTATCCCTTCATCCAAATCGTTGATGAAGATAATTGATAATTATTGCAGAGTCACATGGAGGTGTTAAGAGGATGAAAGAAGAAAGCCAGAGGATTTTTAGAGAGATGGGATGTTGGTTTTATTGTAGTGTTTTGTACAGAGGTAACTATCTATAGAACAATGGGATCAGAGTAGTTGATTAATATAGAAAGAAGCAAATTGCAACCTTTATGAACATATACAGTTTTTAGAGGGCTTTTTTTTTAAATGTACACTCTCCAGAGTCACTCTATCAGTGAGGTAAATGGGCAGTCATTTGCTCTTCAAGCTTGTTTCAATTTAGTTTCCGAATGTAACATCATCAGCAGAATTTTCTTACCCTGTTTTTCTTAGCTTATAAATGTCTTATTCGCCAGTGAGGTCTGTTGCTTGTGTGATTGCCAAAATCTAAAACTTACTTGCCTAATAACCTAGTAGCCACATTCATAGCACCTCTACTCTCCAAGCTTTCTTCCAAGACAGCTCTACATACATCATGTTGTTGTAATCTGATTGCAACTGAGTCGATGTCATCAGATTATCATAGGGAGCTTTGTATTTTCCATTTCTGTCCAAAAGGGAGGGGCAAGGAGACTCTACTCCCAAGTAATCTTGCCACTGTCTCTCATAGAGAATCAAATAATGTCATATCATATAATATCATCATATCCTGGACAGTAAGAAGAAGATATATTAGCAAAAGGTGGATTAAAATAAATCTAGAAAGAGTGCAACGAATGATTAGGGAACTGGAGGTTAAAACATACAAAGAATGGTTGCAGGAATTGGGTATGTCTAGTTTAATGAAAAGGACTAAGGGTGGCTTGATAGCAGTTTTCAAATATATAAGGGGCTGCCACAATGAAGAAGGGGTCAAACTATTCTCCATAGCATATGAAGGCAGGACGAGAAGCAATGGATGGAAAGTAATAATAATAATAGTAGTAGTAAAGTTGGAAGGGACCTTGGAGGTCATCTAGTCCAACCCCCTGCTCGGGCAGGAAACCCTACACCATTTCGGACAAATGGCTGTCCAGTCTCTTCTTAAAAACTTCCAGTGTTGGAGCATTTACTGCTTCTGGAGTCAAGCTGTTCCACTGATTAATTGTTCTCACTGTCAGGAAGTTTCTCCTTAGTTCTAGGTTGCTTCTCTCCTTGATTAGTTTCCACCCGTTGCTTCTTGTCCTGCCTTCAGGTGCTTTGGAAAATAGCTTATTCCCTCTTCTTTATGGCAGCCCCTGAGATATTGGAATACTGCTATCATGTCCCCCCTTGTCCTTCTCTTCGTTAAACTAGACATACCCAATTCTCGCAACCGTTCCTTATATGTTTTAGCCTCCATTCCCCTAATCATCTTTGTTGCTCTTCTCTGTACTCTTTCTAGAGTCTCAACATCTTTTTTACATCGTGGTGACCAAAACTGGATGCAGTATTCCAAGTGTGGCCTTACCAAGGCATTGAAGAGTGGTATTAATACTTCACGTGATCTTGATTCTATCCCTCTGTTAATGCAGCCTAGCATTGTGTTGGCCTTTTTGGCAGCTGCAGCACACTGCTGGCTCATATTTAAGTGATTGTCTACCTAGGACTCCGAGGTCCCTCTACAGTTACTACTATTGAGCATGGTGCCACCTGTGCTGTACTTGTGCATTTGGTTTTTCTTGCCTAAATGTAGAACCTTGCTTTTTTCACCATTGAATTTCATTTTGTTAGTTAGTGCCCAGTGTTCAAGTCTGTCCAGATCCTTCTGTATCTGAAGCCTGTCTTCTGGAGTGTTGGCTATTCCTGCCAGCTTGGTGTCGTCTGAAAATTTGATGAGTTCCCCATCTATCCCTTCATCCCAATCGTTGATGAAGATGTTGAAGAGTACTCGGCCCAGAACAGAGCCCTGGGGCACCCCACTACACACTTCCCTCCATATAGATGCAGTTCCATTGAGGACCACTCGCTGAGTACGGCCGGTCAGCCAGCTACGGATCCATCTGGTGGTGGTTCTGTCTACCCCACATTTTTCTATCTTGTCAAGTAGTAGGTTGTGATCTACTTTATCAAATGCCTTACTGAAGTCCAAGTAAATTATGTCCACAGCATTCCTCTGATCCACTAATTTTGTCACTTGGTCAAAGAATGCAATAAGATTTGTCTGGCATGATCTATTTTTGACAAACCCATGTTGGCTTTTAGTAATGACTTTGTTTGCCTCTAGGTGTTCGTTGATTCGTTGTTTGATTATCTTTTCCAGGATCTTCCCAGGTATTGAGGTCAGGCTGATAGGTCTGTAATTTCCTGGATCCATTTTTTTTCCTTTTTTGAGGATGGGAACTACATCAGCTCTTTTCCAGTCCTCTGGTAGTTCCCCTGTGTTCCAGGATCTTTGAAAAATATAGTTCAGTGGCTCCGATATCACATCTGCCAGTTCCTTGAGAACTCTGGGGTGTAATCCGTCTGGTCCTGGCGATTTGAACTCATCTAGGCTGGACAGGTGCTCACTAACGATTTTCTTGCCTATCTTAACTTGTGTTTCTGTTTTGTTTTTTATGGCACTATTTTTGATAGTTGGTCTGTTTTTTTCCCTTTGTGTAAAGACAGATGCAAAAACGAGTTAAATAGTTCTGCTTTCTCCTGTTGCTTGTCACCTTCTTGCCACTTCCACCACTAATGGACCAATCTTTCCTTCACGTTTTCTTGTTTTTTACATGTTGAAAGAAGCTTTTTTTGTTATTTTTGACTTTGGTCGCAAGCCTAGTTCATTTTGAGCCTTGGCTTTCTTCACTTCATCTTTGCAGGCTCGGGCTATTTGCTGATATTCTGACTTAGTTATGTTCCCTCTTTCCACTTTCTATACTTGTCCTTTTTATCTTTCAATTTGTCAGAGAGTTCTTTATGCAGCCATGTTGGTTTCTTTTGAGAGCTGTTATTTTTCCTCTTTGTTGGTATTGTGCTAGACTGTGCTTTTATTATCTCATTTTTCAAAATTTCTCAAGCTTCTTGAGTTGTTTTCCCCTTGAGGATTCTCATTCATGGAATCCTTCCCAAGCCCTCTCTAAGTTTATTGAAATTAGCTCTCTTGAAGTCCGAGACTCTAGTTTGACTGTGTTCTATTGGTTGTGCTTCTATAATGTTGAATTCTAATATTGCATGATCACTTCCTTCCAGGGTTCCTATGGCTTCAACACCGTCTATCATTTCATCTCTGTTAGTGAGAATTAAATCCAAGATGGCTAATCCCCTAGGTCCCTTCTCTACTTTTTGGGAGACAAAGTTGTCTGCTAGGTTTGCCAGGAACCTGTTTGATCTTCCACTTAGTGCGGAGTTTGTCTCCCAGTTGATGTCAGGGTAGTTAAAGTCCCCCATTACTATTGTGATGTGCTTCCTACATACCTTAGTTAGCTGACTAGCAAAAAGTTCATCTATGTCCTCTGTTTGGTTGGGTGGTCTGTAGTATACACCTATGGCAATGTCATTCCCCCCCCCTTTTATATTGACCCAAATGCATTCAAGACAGTTTTTATCATTGTTGTACTCTATTTCTGTGGAGATGTAGTTATTTCTTATATAATCAAGGAGAGAACCAACCTAGAATGAAGGAGAAATTTCCTGACAGAACAATTAATCAGTGGAATGATTTGCTTCCAGAATTTGTGGGTGCTCCATCCCTGGAACATTTTAAGAAGAGACTGGATAGTCACTTGTCTAGAATGGATGGGCTTCCTGTCCAAGCAGGGGGTTGGACTAGAAAACCTCCAAGGTCCCTTCCAACTGTGTTATTCTGTTATCCTTCTAAAGTTCAGGGATTACGGAATCAAATTACTGAATCAAATCTATGGCATTCAAATATTAAACTAAAGGAAAAACTGGTTTCTTTCTAGGTTACATTTTTCTTGGAGGAACACAATCTGTATCATAGAGTCTAATACCCAACTATTTTAAATTATTTTTCCTTAGCTTCTATATGGATCTGCTCCAATGAATGATAATAGTGAACACACAGTTTTCTTTTATCGTTTTTTCCCAAATGAGGACCTTCAGACTAAGGGGATTCTTCAGCTGCTGTTACATTTAAAGTGGGTATGGATAGGGCTGATTTCCCAACCTGATGAGAGTGGAGAGAGGTTTGTATGGAATGCCCTTACACTGTTTGTCCAGAAAGGTATTTGCTTTGACTTCATGGAAGAGTTGCCCAAAGACATTTATTCTAATCACATTGAATATGTATATAAAGATTATGTCACCATGTACAAGGTTGTCATGAACAGCACTGCCAATGTTGTGATCCTCTATGGTGAAAACCACATAATTGCCATTTTCAGAATGTTTCCCCATCTTTCAGAATATGAGGATATACCAGTAAAGAGAAAAGACAAAGTTTGGATCATGCCAGCCCAGATGGAGTTCACATCAATCCCTTTTCAAAAAATACTCCCTTTGAATTTTATTCATGGTGCCATATCTTTTGCAGTTTCTTCCAAGGAGGTGACTGGGTTCAAACCATTCTTGCAGATGAGAAGCTCTTCTTTAGAAGAAGAAGATCATTTAACAAGATTGTTCTGGGAGCAGGCATTTGAATGTTTTTTCCTTAAAGATAAATTAGATGAGAATGCTGGAGTGCTGTGCACTGGAGAGGAGAAGTTGGAGACTCTTCCTAATTCTGTCTTTGAGACCACCATGACTGGGCAGAGTTACAGCATTTATAATGCAATCTATGCTGTGGCACATGCCTTGAAAGCCATGTTTTCATCCAAATACAAACACAGAGCAAGGGCGGACCACGGAAGGCTGATGATTATCAAGGAAGAAACATGGCAGGTAATAATAAAAGAAATCACAATGACAGATTGATCAAGCAATCAATTTGTAAAATAAAATAAAATAAAATAAAATTGTAAGAATAAAATCTTCTCTGATGCCATCAGGTGATTTTATGATTGCAAAACCTGTACATTTCAAGTTCAGTATCCACATAGTATACACAAATTCATGTTTCATGTTTCCTGACAACAGTGTGGAGGAACTATGTAAAAAAGATCCAATTCTAAATCAAGCTTCAAAATTCAGTTTGAAATTTCGTCAGACCATTTTATTTGGTGATAATATGTTTATTAATATTGGGGTTCACTTGCACAGTAGTATTAGGAACTTCTAAATGGTAGTTGTGTACATTTAGTGTGGATTTTTATTTCTCCAGATCAATTGCATTTATTTATTGAATTTATATGGCCGCCCATCTCATACATATAACACTGGACACCGTGCACAGTTAAAACACAAAGCT